>NC_143562.1:58170000-58477500 GCF_054136105.1 Typopeltis vanoorti
TTTAACTCCGAGGATAGCATCCAGATCTGTGGTCAGCAATGTTTTTATGGTGGGTTATAAGCAGCATAGATTTTTATGTTTCCGACAGAGTTTGTGATGACATTGATACCTGTGATTTCGAGATTAGTGGTTGTAGGAATGGCTACAGCATGATGGTTGATGTGATTTTTGATGAGGATGGCTGTGCCACCACCTCTATAATCCAGCCTATCATTCCTGTAAAGTTGATATCCTTTAAATTTAGGATTGTCAGCAGGTCTCAGGTGAGTTTCATTAATTAATAATATATCCGGATTATATCTGTCGTTGAATTCTTGCACTTCTAGTATTTTATTTTTAAGGCCGTTGGCATTCCATGCAATAATCATTAGAGAATCTGGGGTGAATTTTTCCCTATGCATTGGAGAGTGCAGATAAAATGGACTGTGTTTGCTGTAAGAAACTTTCTGTTGCTTAGTGATGGATTTGCGTTACTGAAATCCTGTAACCTATTTATAAGAGAAGAGGTGATGATGGCTGTTATATTTGAATGTGGATTTGGCATATTCTGATCATGGACGGCTTTTTGGGGGGCGGGCCACGTCAGCTTATGTCCTTGTTTGGTGTTGAAGATTTATTTTCTTGGGGGTGGGGACTTAGTTGATAGTGGGTGAACACCTGTCATCTTGTTCAAACTAATAGGAGCCTGATGAACCTAAGCTTCTGGGGCTCTCGTTTCTGATAATGAGATTGACTGATTAACTCACTTTGCCTATTTTTTGGGTAGCAAATGCACCCTCTGTAATTTTGCAGGGTGGGGGCCACCACAATTAGCCCACTTAGCCGGGGTGGTTTTTGGCTTGGAGCAGGTATGTGTGAGGTGGGTGTCACCACATTTTAAACATCTGTATTGAGCTTTGCCCAACTTCTGGGCATGACCAAATTTTTGGCATCTATAGCACTGCCCAGAAGGGCCCTCTTCCTAAGTGGCTCCGGTGAGGCCTTAAGCCCACAGATTGTCTTCAAGTTATAAATATTTTTATAGATATTGTGTATTTCCACCAATACCAGAGGCATAGGGGTCTTGTTTGATCTGTACATTATGCTGACCTTTATGGGAGGCAGATCTTGCATGTTGAGGTCAGCAGCTATTTCAGCTGTTTCAATGTCTTCTGATACTCCTCGGAGTATCACTTTTAAATTTTTCTCCGAGGTACGTGTGAAGGTATGGTATTGTATACCTCTTACATCCAACTCCTTGGTTAAATTTCTATAGTCAGTCACTGTAGCGGGCTGAATTTTGATGCCCTCCTCTGTGTTCTTGGCAGTGGAGTAATTTATCTGCGGGTTGGCCATGGTGGTTCTTAAGGCTGTCCATCTCTGCTTTTCCCTAAGAATGACTTAGGGAAAAGAAGGGGGTACCTTTTCATTGGTGGAATCAGAGGAATCTGTGTTAGGGGCATCTTCATCCATGCCATTTTCGTTTGCTGACTCCGAGGCGAGAGTTTTGCGCGCGTGCGTCTCTCCTTGATCTGAATGAGTAGAGTCCGAGATTACTAGATTTAATTTTTCCTCTATTTGAGGAGCATCTTCATTTTGATCTTCATCAGTCTCGGGTAAAGAGTAAAAATTTAGGAAGTCCTGCCATTCGAGCTCGAACTTCTTAAGGAATTTCTTTATGAAGCTGAATGCTAGCCCTTTATCTAGAGAGTCTATAATGATGTAAGGATCTATCATGTTTGATGGCCATTTGAGTTTAAACTTCCTTTGAAGTTTATTTACAAGAATAAGCGCTGGCTCTTCATCCAGAGAATCTGTGAGGGCGTCCAAATCTAACACATTCATCATTAACGATTTGCGTATAAACGCAAGTAAATGGATCTGAAATAGATGTGCTAACAATGGCGATTCTAACGGCTGTTAGGCCTAACGAATCGCCCTCGTTATAATTACAGTCCATTTACCTGTGCTGCTGTTCTTAAATACAGTATAATCCACAATTTAATAACTTTAATCACGTCTCTGCTAGTTAATCTAGCAGCTACACTACAAAACCAGTGTTTCTCATATTTGATTAACACGTTCTACTGAGAAGAAAATCCACAACCATCATACGTTCACTCCTAACACAGATCACTCCTTAAGTAACACAGTGAGACTGTCATTAAAAGAAACACTGTGTAAATCTTATTTCAAATATTATTATCATAATAACTAAAAGGTGTGCTAATGTCTAGTAAAATATATTGTAAATCATTTAAAAGAACTAAATAAATTTTACATTTTTATTTACATTTTAATATTTCCACTTTTATTTTATTATTTTCATATTTTTTTTCAGCAGTGGACATGTTTACTAGACTAATAACAACACATACCAATAAATAAACACAAATAGTATCGAACCAGGTAAAATTGACTAATAATTCATTTCCACTTCCGCCTCGTTCTACTGCTCTTTTATAAGGATTCCACCAGCTAAGTTTTAGCTTCTAAATCACTGCAATAACACAGCACACAAGCGGGAAATGTTAATGATGAGTTACTTAGACCGCCAAAATCGGAGCGTTGGTAATTAGGACAAAATTAACACCCTGACTGTGCTCGGAGTGTGCAGTTACATACATCACCAAATCATGCAACTCTCCGGAGGCTTTCTCTGCGTGCCTTTTGGGTTTCTCGTGATATAGTAGGTGGCGTGCATGCGTAGTGGGGAGGGGGGATAAGGTAGGAAGGTAAGGTTAGATAATTGATCCAAACTCAGTAAGGTTTAAAATAAATAAAAAAAAAATAATAATAATTCTATTTACGGTGTAATGCTACTGGCTACCGCTAGAGGGCACTAGTCGTAGGAAGTATGAAGAATTGCTTGAAATTTGAGCCCAGAGCGTGATCATTGGTAGATTAATGGTGAAATTGGATTCTGTATACCTAATTTCAAAATACCCTTTTGGTCCTACTTTGACTTGAAAGTTTCCGGTGATTTAGAGAGGCTTCCCCCTTTTAAAGTGCATAATTATTGGGTCAATATAAACACACGGACATTGACTCCAAGAAGCCATTACCCTCCTCACTGGTTGAAGTCATAAATTACGCGTTTTAAGCCATTATGCGACCTGCCGTAAGTCAAGAATGTGAAAACACAAAATCATTTACAGTAAAAGACTTATTTTAGTTCGTATTTTGTTCAATTTATGTTCACAAAATAAATATTTATTTCCTAAACGGAAAAAAAAAAGGTGGGAAAACATCATTTAGAGCAAAAATATTCAATAGAGCTCAAATATTCGATTAAAATTGAATCCGAATTGAAATCTAAGTAGCATTTTACAATTATTTTCATTACAATTACTGCAATTAATAGAAAGAATACGTCGTTTAAGAACAACGGGCTATACATGCAACTTAAAATTTCCATTTAATCAAGAAAAGGGGGATTGAAGCCTGAATTCATCTCCCTGCATGCGATCAGATAATTTAGAAAATGCCTTTTCCTGCTACTAACAAATTCTTTCATTTACTCCAGCTACTTCCATCAGCCTTTATTTCGTTGCGCACTTAGAAGCAGCCACTAATGACAAGACCACCTTGACCAGCTATAATCATCTTTCACAAACAATAGTTCGGTAAATGCTTGCGACCTACTCGTCCATCGGAGTTTCTGCATCCCTTCTTGATCAACATCTTTCCTTCCTAATGGCTTTTCGCGAGAGTTTTACGGTCTTTGTGTCTGCAGGTAGCTGTGCGGTGTATTTTAACTTGCCCATTGCAGAGCGTATCTGTCACCGCACGCCTTTGGATCAAACTTTGCACACGAGAAAGGCTTAAATGACATCGGTGGATTGTTTTGTGCAATCTACTGAACAAGTGGGGTTTTATTACTAAATAGATCATGTTGCTAGTCGAGAGTGGAATGGAGAAATAACCCGGATTCGATCCACGAAGATCCACTGGGGTGCGATGTTTTTTAATAGTCCGGATGCAGTCGTGTTTCAAGCAAAATTATTTTGTTTGGAAGTCAATCTCATGAATGATTGCATAAAGTACGATAAAATAAATTTTATCAATAACAGAATGTTCATCTAATATATAATTTTTACTATTAATAATATCAATAGGTGGAAATACGAGAATGGCTTATGTAAAACAGAAAATATCAATAGTATCAAATATTCAAAAATGAAACAAAAATATTCAAAAATCAAAATTTTGAAAAATGAAACATCAAATGCTCAAAAACGAAAAATCAAAAGGACGTGAAAAATGAAAGACGAAAACATTCAAAAATCAAAATACTCAAAAAGGAATCATCAAAATAAAAAAAATCGAAATACTCATAAATGAAAGACGAAAACATTCAAAAATCAAAATACTCAAAAAGGTATCGTCAAAATAAAAAAAATCAAAATACTCAGAAATGAAAGATGAAAACATTCAAAAATCAAAATACTCAAAAAAAAGAATCATCAAAACATTCAAATATGAAACAAAACTTTCAAAAATCAAAATATTGACAAATGAAATCAAACTACTCAAAAACGAAAAATCAAAAGGATGCGAAAAAAGAAAGAAAAACATTCAAAAATAAAATACTCAAAAAAGCAATAATCAAAATAAAAAAAATCAAAAGGATGTGAAAATGAAAGACGAAAACATTCAAAAATCAAAATACTCAAAGAGGAATAATCAAAATAAAAAAATCAAAATACTCATAATTGAAAGGCAAAACATTCAAAAATTAAAATACTCATAAATGAAAGATGAAAACAGTCAAAAACCAAAATACTTAAAAAAGAAATCATCAGAACATTCAAATATGATATTTGAATGTTCTGATTTGTTTGACTGTTTCATTTTTGACAAAAACAGTCAAAAATGAAACATCAAAATACTCAAAAATGAAAAATCAAAAGGATGTGAAAAATGAAAGACGAAAACATTCAAAAATCAAAATACTCAAAAAAGAATCATCAAAACATTCAAATATGAAACAAAATTTTCAAAAATCAAAATATTGACAAATCAAATCAAACTACTCAAAAACGAAAAAATCAAAAGGATGCGAAAAATGAAAGAAAAATATTCAAAAATAAAATACTGAAAAAGCAATAATCAAAATAAAAAATCAAAAGGATGTTAAAAATGAAAGACGAAAACATTCAAAAATCAAAATACTCAAAAAAGAATCATCAAACCATTCAAATATGAAACACAAAATTTTCAAAAATCAAAATATTGACAAATGAAATCAAACTACTCAAAAACAAAAAATCAAAAGGATGCAAAAAATGAAAGAAAAACATTCAAAAATAAAATACTGAAAAAGCAATAATCAAAATAAAAAATCAAAAGGATGTTAAAAATGAAAGACGAAAACATTCAAATATCAAAATACTCAAAAAAGAATCATCAAACCATTCAAATATGAAACACAAAATTTTCAAAAATCAAAATATTGACAAATGAAATCAAACAACTCAAAAACGAAAAATCAAAAGGATGCGAAAAATGAAAGAAAAACATTCAAAAATAAAATACTGAAAAAGCAATAATCAAAATAAAAAAATCAAAAGGATGTGAAAAATGAAAGACAAAAACATTCAAAATCAAAATACTCAAAAAGGAATCATCAAAATAAAAAAAAATCAAAATACTCATAAATGAAAGGCAAAACATTCAAAAATTAAAATACTCATAAATGAAAGATGAAAACAGTCAAAAACCAAAATACTTAAAAAAGTAATCATCAAAACATTCAAATATGAAACACAAAAACAGTCAAAAATGAAACATCAAAATACTCAAAAACGAAAAATCAAATGGATGTGAAAAATGAAAGACGAAAACATTCAAAAATCAAAATACTCAAAAAAGAATCATCAAAATATTCAAATATGAAACACAAAATTTTCAAAAATCAAAATATTGACAAATGAAATCAAACTACTCAAAAACGAAAAATCAAAAGGATGCGAAAAATGAAAGAAAAACATTCAAAAATAAAATACTCAAAAAAGCAATAATCAAAATAAAAAAATCAAAAGGATGTGAAAATGAAAGACGAAAACATTCAAAAATCAAAATACTCAAAAAAGAATCATCAAACCATTCAAATATGAAACTCAAAATTTCCAAAAATCAAAATATTGACAAATGAAATCAAACTACTCAAAAAAGAAAAATCAAAAGCATGCGAAAAATGAAAGAAAAACATTCAAAAATAAAATACTCAAAAAAGCAATAATCAAAATAAAAAAATCAAAAGGATGTGAAAATGAAAGACGAAAACATTCAAAAATCAAAATACTCAAAAAGGAATCATCAAAATAAAAAAATCAAAATACTCATAAGTGAAAGGCAAAACATTCAAAAATTAAAATACTCATAAATGAAACATAAAAAAGGAATCATCAAAACATTCAAATATGAAACACAAAAACAATCAAAAATGAAACATCAAAATACTCAAAAACGAAAAATCAAAAGGCTGTGAAAAATGAAAGACGAAAACATTCAAAAATCAAAATACTCAAAAAGGAATCATCAAAATAAAAAAATCAAAATACTCATAAGTGAAAGGCAAAACATTCAAAAATTAAAATACTCATAAATGAAACATAAAAAAGGAATCATCAAAACATTCAAATATGAAACACAAAAACAATCAAAAATGAAACATCAAAATACTCAAAAACGAAAAATCAAAAGGATGTGAAAAATGAAATACGAAAACATTCAAAAATCAAAATACTCAAAAAAGAATCATTAAAACATTCAAATATGAAACACAAAATTTTCAAAAATCAAAATATTGACAAATGAAATCAAACTACTCAAAAACGAAAAATCAAAAGGATGCGAAAAATGAAAGAAAAACATTCAAAAATAAAATACTGAAAAAGCAATAATCAAAATAAAAAAATCAAAAGGATGTGAAAAATGAAAGACAAAAACATTCAAAAATCAAAATACTCAAAAAGGAATCATCAAAATAAAAAAATCAAAATACTCATAAATGAAAGGCAAAACATTCAAAAATTAAAATACTCATAAATGAAAGATGAAAACAGTCAAAAATCAAATACTCAAAAAGGAATCATCAAAACATTCAAATATGAAACACAAAAATATTCAAAAATGAAACATCAAAATACTCAAAAACGAAAAATCAAAAGGATGTAAAAAATGAAAGATGAAAACATTAAAAATCAGAATACTCAAAAACGAATCATCAGAATAATAAAAAAAATCTCAAAGTACTCATAAATGAAAGGCAAAAACATTCAAAAATCAAAATATTCAAATATGAAATACAAAAATATTCAAAAACGAAGAATTAAAATACTCAAAAACGAAAATTTAAAGGATGTCAAAAATGAAACATGAAAATATTCAAAAATCAAAATACTCAAAAATGAATCATCAATATACTCATAAATGAAAGACGAAAACATTGAAAAATCAAAATATTCAAAAAGGAATCATAAAAATAATAAAAAACTCAAAATACTCATAAATGAAAGGCAAAACACATTCAAAAATCAAAATATTCAAAAATGAAACATCAAAATACTGAAAAACGTAAAATCAAAATACTCAAAAACGAAAAATCAAAAGGATGTCAAAAATGAAACAGGAAAATATTCAAAAATCAAAATACTCAAAAATGAATCCTCAAAATAATTAAAAAATGGAAATACACATAAATGAAAGATGAAATACGAAAAGTCAAAGTACCCAAAAAGGAATCATCAAAATAATAAAGAAACTCAAAATACTCATAAATGAAAGGCAAAAACATTCAAAAATCAAAACATATTCAAATGTGAAACACAAAATATTCAAAAATCAAAATGTTCAAAAATGAAACACCAAAATACTCAAAAACGAAAAATCAAAAGGATGTCAAAAATGAATGATCAAAATATGTAAAAATCAAAATACTCATAAATGAAAGACTAAAACATTCAACAATCAAAATACTCGAAAAGAATCATGAAAATAATAAAAAAAAATCAAAATACTCATAAATGAAAGACGAAAACATTCAAAAATGAAAATACTCAAAAATAAATCATTAAAATAGTCAAAAATCAAAAATCGATAGTATCAATAATATCAAAATACGAATAGTCTATCGCTCTCCAACCAATAGGTTGTGGGCTCGAATATCACCATGAACTTTGGATATTTTTGACTGCATTTAGGTGGGAGATTAATTTTATCCCCAAGATGTGAGACCTTTAACAATAAAATGTACGTTACGAACATAAGCTCTAATCATGGCTACCACTGTATTTATAATAGGCAAATAATTTGCTTTTCCCAAACCTAAATTTCACTATGAGAAAGATCGAGTTGATTTGAAATTAAAGCAGAAGCAAATAAAGCGATTAGGACAGCATTTTATATCTGTAATTGAAATGTTAATTTGAACACTCAGCATCATACGTACCAGGGATAGTACAACAGAAAATATAGCCTGCTGGTGTATTCTCGCACGACAAGGTTCTAAAATTTACCAAAAAGTGGTTCAACAACCAGAAAATACGTGAATGGCCGATGGGGAATTACAAGGATCGTGAGGTTTAATAGTTGCGTGGCAATCGGTAAGATGTCAGAGCAATATAACAACCGAGATGAGTTAACCGGGCTCATACGAAGGTGGAGGAGATTTTCCTACCTGATTTTTACGGCCAGAAGATCACGTAAATTCATAAAGATACTGGGCCTTACGGCATCACTTGCTTCAGACATAATTCAAAAACCTAACCTCCAGCAATACAATCTGATGCTGATTCAAATAAGAAATACCATTTTGACTTTGATCAGCATCCCTTCAGAACGCTTTGTTAAATGTTAAAAAATAATATACAATTCTTATGCATAGAGAACAGGTTAATCAAAAATGAACTGACGCACGACAATCTAATTCAACTGAGTCAAAACTGTCTTGTTGCGTTTATGTATCAATACGTATGCAAAAACTTCAAATAACAGATAAAAACATCAAACTTGAATTCTTTGTTTGATTAAAACAGCAACTTTTCCTTAGCAATGCTTGTATAAAATACAAAATGGACACCAGAAGGCAGCACTGTCTGTTTCTTGTATAAGTACTAAATATTCGTTTTTCTCTTTCGGTCCTTTTTTTTTTATTTTTAATTAACTGAAAAGCACTTACAGCTGAGGCTTCTCAGTATTGATTGTGTTGGGTAGTCGAGGATTTTTATCTTTGTGTTTGTTATTAGTGCAGCCAAGTAGGAGTAAGTGAGCATTCAAAATCGATTTGAAACCTTTAAAATTTTAATTTAACTGTCACTTACGGTATTCTAATACTTTTAGTAGTAAACACCGAAGGCGAACCTCGATGAAAACGATCCGTTTGGTTGATTACAATTTCTGTTATAAATTGCTGGTTTCAAATTTGGTTTATTCTTTGTGTATTGACTAACAAATGTGCACTGATCTGCGCAGTTTGTAATTTGATGCAGGAAGAATGTGTCGGTAATCATGTTTCACTCTCCACCATAACTGAAACAGATAATAGTGACATCTCTCGAATAATATAAATGTCATTCCCACCAGAGGGCAGCACTCGTATTGAAGTCCTTGGTTAACTTTACGCTTTGAGTTTCAGTCGATCAAAATATTGATTTGTAGATACCTTTTCACAGGATGTGTAAGAACATCTTCGCATGTGTGTGTGTGTGTGTGTGTGTGTGTGTGTGTGTGTGTGTGTGTGTGTGTGTGTGTGTGTGTGTGTGTGTGTGTGTGTGTGTGTGTGTGTGTGATCGGTCCGCATTTATTACATAAAATGGGTTTCAACCCAACCATCTTCTCTCAGCAATAAATACCTAGTTTTATTTTGTCATTCTTCACAACGTAAATTACTCTGCTATGCGCCACCTGGAAGTCTCAAACGGAACTTATTGTTGTCATAGAAACACCAAAGACTACGTCACATCTATCATATAAAGTCTGCTACTAATCAAACTGTTTAACTGTTTTATTGTGTAGAGAAATTAGCCAATGAAACTAATCAAGTCAAAGATTGCAATATTAAACCTGCTGTGGTTTGTAGAAACAACCATGCTCAAAAATTATCTTTGAAACTACTTAGAAACAAAGTGAATGTATAAAATTAATTAATTTTTTTCATAATTGAAGTACTACAACAGGGTGTTTTAGTACCTAAGAAGCCTCAAGAATTTTTTTGTTTTTTTACATTGGAATTTGCTGACTTTTACAGATGGTGGTCCTTTAAGGTTGCCTTTTTATTCTTTGAAAGACAAATACTGTTCTTTTAGGTTTATCAATGACAGAGTATGATATTTCATCCAGTTCAGATGTTTCAATTTTCTTCCATAAGTTTGTAGATGGCTCCTTTATTATGTTAACTTAAAGTCTATGCCCTTTGATCACTAATGCCTTTTTAATAAATCAGTAGCACGAAGTTAACAAACAACTCAGGATGTTTGGGGGGGGGGTACTGAATGCAATTGATTTTTTGATATCCGAATATCTAAGCATATGATAATCAGTACAACATTTGGAAAGATCCAACGCTTAACTTCTATTGCAGGTCAACTCCGCCCTCCACTTAAAGAAGCCAATGACATTCCCGGTCGATCTTAAGTGTCGCACCATTCCAGCTCTGTTGTTACTGTATCGCTATATTTGTGTCACGCGTATACCCTTGATAATGCTAGTTGTAAAATCTAGTGAAACGTCAGGTTCTCTATACATTGAATTAATTAAGTGTGAAATTTTCATTTCCAAATATATTTTTCAACTTATAATGATTGGATTTGGATAGTTAAGAGCTACGGTTACTTCTTTTCTAGAGAATATTTCTTAGGTTCAAATATTCCTAGAGGTTTAAATTTACTTTGTCAAGATCTCCCAGTCTATTTCGGTTTTTTTTTTTGTTTTTTTTTCGTGATAGCAAACAGACGTCATTTTTCTTCTTTTGTTTAAACAGAACAGTTCCCCCCTCCCGTCATTCCTCCACCCCCAACTTCACTCTAACGTCAGGCAGGCACCCTCTCTTTCTCTTTCTGTCAAGATTTGTCGACGCTTTGGCTACGAAAAAAAAAAAAAAAAACTAAGGAAAAAAAAAAAACCTCCATAAAACAGCTAAGATTGGAGAATAAGAAAAGTTTTCGCGAGTCAGTTGGTGAGAATTGGATAAGTGGTACGAAGTGGCAGGGAGAGACTGAAACACAGCACTGAGGAGGTGATCAATATCGGTCCTACTGTAACACGTTTTAGGTGGGGCTGAGGGGGGAACGGTGAATGAGAAAGGAAACGGTAATGATGTGCTACTTTGGCTTCCCAGGTGTAACTTGGAGACAATCGTGAAGTTGTTGATTCTGACTGGAGATGTTTGTAGGTTACAAATCCCCTGTCAGTCTCCTTTTTTTTGTCAGATGACACGCATGGACAACGACTTGATGATAACAATATTACCAAATAATAAATGAAATGGTAAGCCTAACATCCCTATTCTTTATAGTAAATATGTAAAAATTAAAAAATAAATTAAACATTGAGCAAAACATTACATATCCTACACACACACACACACACACACACACACGAACGTGTAAATTGTCTTTAATGTATATATTCATGAGCAAACCATAATGACCACTTATCCCTTAGCGAATTGGGCCTCCTTTGGTCAAGATACCACTTGCACATGCCAAGCATTCACTCCACTAAACCACTGAAGGTGTCCTGAAGTACCCTGGACAAATTAGACAGAACAATGTCCCTGAGATCAGCGACCGAGATAGGCAATGGTGTCGTTGAGTGGATGCTGCGTTCCACATGATCCTACAAATGTTCGATTGGACTCAAATCAGGAGAATTAGGTTCCCAGGGGAGCACACGCAATGGTTGGATATGGTCTTCCAGCCATGCTTGTAGCACTGGACGTTGTCTTTCTGGAAGAGTCTACATTCATCGGACCCAGGAGCGAATGCTGGTCTTGAAATTCACGCTTGCTTTTGTTATCATTCAGGGAGTGAGAGGTGTGATTGAAGTCTGATTAGCGGAATAATGAATTACTGACCATTTAAAACTATATATTTAGAAATTTATGTACATTTAATCATACAAATACAACATTTATTTTACAAATGATATTCTATCTTTTTCAATTTAGCTACTTGAATACAAATTCTGCCCTACGGTTCTTTATGAAGTGGTCAATAACATCGTCATAAAAAGTTGGTTGTAACTTAATTTTCCCAAGCAACACGCACACTTGTAAAGGCTGGCTGAAGCTCACTGGCTAGAGCTACTTTCACTGCGTATGGCCTGTGTTTAAGACGACGTGAAGGGAGCGGAAATGGCTATGCGCCCGCATGAAATCATAGTGCTGCAGTGAGGACCTGGAAGCTCCCACAACCTGGCAAGCCAAGGTAGCTTTAACTAATCGAGCAAGCATCGGCCTTCGATACACAACGCAAAGCTCAATTATTGCCGCGCAAGCTTAAGACGTCTTCTGTCTACAAAAATAAATGGAATGCATATAAAATGTATGCATTTATTAACAAATAAATATTACTTGTGAAGTAATGAGCTTGCGCAGCAAGCATGGAGAATTCGCTCCTGATCGGGCCACACTGTAGGGCAATGCCTGGCCCGAAAGTATTCCCCAAATAAGAATTAGCGGTCCAGGCGTGTTCAGTGAAGAGGAGAGGATCCAGTATTGCCCAAGACTGAATGTCATTATGTTTTGGTTCATGAGTGTGTCTCAGACACGATAGCTGTTCAGCCTATAGTATGCTAGTGCAGGTAAGAAGTACGGAGAAAGAACTTAATAAGGTTTATATAAACTGAGGACTTTATATACTAAACTAAACTATTACATAAACTAAGCAAAAAGCACAAGTCTTCCCATGTTTTTATACAATTATGAGTTGCACTCCGGACACATGCATTTTTAATCCCGCATTTCCGAAAAAAGTCAACCGTAGAAATTACATTATTTCAGGCATGTTATGCGACTGTTATCGCTAGATGAGATTAGTTGTCTGCTGTACCCACACTTCTAAAAAATCGTCCGATACCTCATTGATAGCATTCGCTTATTTTCGGTAACGGCTAAAGACAGGCACGTCCAACGGTTTAGTTACTATGAAGGAAACACACAAACACGTGAAAATAGTGCTGGGAAACATGTCTCTGATACACTTTCTGGACTCGCATCTACACTTTTCCACAGAAAATCTCGAGTCCGTAAGTGATGAACACTACGAAAAGTTTCATCAGCAGATGATGATGATAATGGAGGCAGGTATAAAGGGAAGTGGAGAGGGTGCTATGTTAGCAGATTACCGTTGGGCTCTGAGACAAGAACACCAGTTTCAACTTACACACAGAAGGCTTTACGGCAATCATTCTTACGTTCTTAAAAGAACTGAGCGATGTACTGAGTCCTTGACTCTTTATCCCGGCATCTGAATGAAGAAAATCTGTGTGGATGGATTGTTATTGAGCTAAAAAGCTCTAGTCATGGCTGGGTAACGACAATAGCCGAGCCTCAGTTAAAACTTCATTGGCTACAGCATTGCCATTTGTTACCTTGGAAGACCTAAAAAAGGACTTTTTTGGTGATTCCCCTGCTCCTCATTCTTACGTCCTTATATCCTTATAAGGACTGGCTTAAAGGGGCGAAGCAAGAATGCTTTTCATCTTCCCCGTTATCTGTAGAGGACAGTGTAGGGATAAGGTGTTATTGAGCTATTAAAGCTCTGATCATGGCAGGAGGGTAACAGCAATAGCCGCGCCTCAGTTAGAACTTCACTGGCTACAGCATTGCCATCCATTACCCTCCAAGGGTATTGGATTAAATGAATCAATCACCGCATCTCACGGTCGATTGATCACCACCCTCATTCTTACGTCCTTATAAGGACTGGCTTAAAGGGGCGAAGCAATATGCTTTTCATCTTCCCCGTTATATGTAGAGGACAGTGTAAGAATAATAAAGTGGTATTGAGCTATTAAAGCTCTGATCATGGCAGGAGGGTAACAGCAATAGCCGAGCCTCAGTTATAACTTCACTGGCTACAGCATTGCCATCCATTACTCTCCAAGGGTATTGGATTGAATGAATCACTGCATTTCATTTCTTTCAATCTTTATCATTATAATTTTTTACTGGTGTATAAAGAAATTTAAAAATATATTTTAATTTTCAAATTATATTAAAATAATTTATATAATTTTACGAAATTATTTCAGTTTATATATGATTTTATATATTTCTTCCTTTATATTAGAGTTGTCATCTTGGATATCCTTTAAATAGTGAAACAAAGCATAAAAACGGATATCTTAACATGGCATAATCTCTTCTTATATAAACTTTCGGCTTTATTCCTTTTTTTCTGCAGCCACTTTGACTACTCGGAACTTTTTATTTGTGTTTCCAACATGAACGTTGCCCCGAACACCAAAACAGCAGAAAAAGTAGTTCTATTACCAATGATAAGCAAGGAAATATCAAAGTGGTCTAATGGGAAATAAGACGTGTGTTTGTGTGTGTAGCCCACGAAGCCAGTTCATCAATAAAGTCTCGTGGAGGGAGAGCAACAGAGTGGCTCAATAAGTCTTCGAATGCTTCACAGTTGGTTGGCTGTCAGACATCAGAAAGGGTACAAAATGAATTGCTGAGCCATGCGACCTGACCTAGATCGTTCTACTGTTCTCGGCCGTTACTCGCCACCGTTCTGTGATTTAAACTACAGGGAATGTCTGTGACATCGTCCAGGACATCATTTATCAAGAATAACCGAAAGATTTCCAACTGATACATTTCCGGTGGATTCCTAGAAGCTGAGAGAAAGAAGGAGAGATCTTTAGAAAGAACACGTGGAAAATACTTTCATGTGGACTTTTCCTCTCTTTCTTACTCACTAGGTGGCAGCACACTACGAAGGATTTGTACAAAGTACAATTAGCGTCTATTTTCACATCGTAATTTGCCAAAAGTTGAAACAAAATTGTGGGTGTTATGAATAGTTGCTTGATATCCGTAGAAGAAGTAAGCCACAGCTGAAGTCCACTTCTACAAATGCGGATAACAAACTGTATATAGAACTGTGAAAATTATTAAGCAAAGCGTCAATAATGAAATACAGTGAGTTGGCATATTGAAAAGAATTATAACACGAGGAGAACTCACGTAAAGAATTTTATGAGCGTAGAATTTTCGTACAAATGTCATAAGCATTGTTAGTACAAAATCACAAAATGGCTGAGCATTAACAGACGACTTTAAAAAGCGCCACCTCAGTAGCTAATGTAAGATAACTATAAAAGGTCAGTAATTTCCAAACTTATTAAAAAATAAATAAATAAAATAAAAATTTCTATCTTTCCCATCTCCCACAGACCATCGGATCTGTTTAAGCTAGGAAATTGAAGTAAAGTTTTACATTTCTTTATAAAGCCATTCTGTGAGAAAACGACTTTTATGGCTTGTTCCCATGAATTCTGTCTACTGTTGATAGCATGCTCCACAAGTCCAGACTGATCAGGTTCAAGGTATTGAATATAACACTTGTGTTCTTCTAGCAGAATAAAAGCAGATATAAAATAAAATAAGATAACCCACAAGAGCAAGGAATCTAATAGACGCCTGGATAATTCTTTGAGAGGTGGAAGCTTGTCCTTAGAAGAAGCGAGAAAGGTGGAGATTTTTCTGATGGGACGAAAGGCAACAAAAATATTCAGTGGTATGTAAACTTTCGGTATTCGTTCACTAATGCCTTGCACATAAGGAATGGATTTATTTCTTCCGTATTTGAAGAGGTAGAGATGCCAGAAGTGCTAAAAGCTCTTTTGATGAAAGAATTTTTATAACCATTTGATAAAAAAGTGGAAATAATATCTTGTAATGCGTTCTCTAATAACTCATCTGAAGAACATAAGGAGTGGGCCCGATGAACCAGTGTTTTAATAGTTCCTGCCTTTGGACTGGGATGGTGATGAGTTCAGCATAGATATAATGGTCTGTATGAGTCTTCTTCCTAAAAACTGAGAGATGTAGGCTACCATCTGGTTAATGAAAGATTAACCAGATGGTTAATCTTTCTTAACCATCTGGTTAATCTTTCTTAACCTTCTTCTTCTAGGATGAATTGGATCCAGGGATCCAATCCCATAAAAAAATTTATTAGCGTACAATTTTCGCCTAAATATCCCAGGCATCTTCAGAATAGGATTATAGAATGGCAATTAAACATTAACAGACAATTCTAAAAAAGCGCCATCTAAGTAGCTAATGTAAGGTAACTATAAAAGGTTAGTAAGTTCCTCACTTATAAAATAAGGCATGTGGATATCATGCACATATCTGAACCAGATACTGTCTGACCACAGATGCGAGAACCCTGGCTGGAAGATTGCCAGGAAGATCAATTTCATGTTGAAGGAGAGAAAGTAATAAGGCAAGGTACGAATGCGTTACCAACACGCGAAATGCTCGTGCTTTATACGTAACATTTTTCAACTGTTGTACGAGCAAAATAGTTACCACTTTCAAAACTAGAATTTTCATAAAAGAAAAGTTAATTTTCTGACTTATAATGATATATAAACACTCATCCCACGAAACGCATTGATTACCCTATTATCAGAATGGATTCTCCTTCTTCTGACATGCGCAGAATTTATCGAGGGGTCTCGCATCTGTGGTCACATAGTATCTGGTTCAGATATGTGGATGATATCCATGCCTTATTTTATAAATAAGTGAGGGTCTTTCTTACTGACTTTTTATAGTTACCTTATATTAGCTACTTAGATGGCGCTTTTTTAGAATTGTCTGTTAATGTTTAATTGCCATTCTATAATCCTATTCTGAAGATGCCTGGGATATTTAGGCGAAAATTGTACGCTAATAAATTTTTCAAGTGAGTCTTCCTCTGGTTTTCTCATTCTTTTCTAAATCAAAATATGAATCACCTGTTCAAAGACATTTTTTTTTTGCAATATGTTAAAATGATTTCATCAATTAGTTTGAAATTTCTTTCAAAGGAATGTATTTTGTATTTAAGATTTTATAATAGAAAAAAAACGAACTCATCTAAATTACTGATACTGATCTGATCCATTACAGAGTGAAGGGAAAAAATCAGAAATTGACCTCAGTAAAGTACAATGTGCCTTCAACACCCAGTACTTTCCGTTCCAAATACAAAGCATTAGAAAAAAGAAAAATGAATTCACTTCATACTTCAGGTGTCAAGTAGCTTAAAGTACTATTGTATTTACTTAGTTAAAGTGCAAGTCTTATTATTTATATATACCGCTCGAAGCGCTAAGTATCTGAAAGTACTGAAAGTAGCACCTGATACTAACACTTAGAATAATACAAATAATACTTTGATACTGACACTTAGAATGATACTTGATACTAATAGTGTACAACAGTTGAAAACTTTATACTTATCAAGTACGTGATTTCGTGTGTTGGTAACGAATTCTCCCTTTTTTATTTCTTCCCTTTTTTATTTGATTATTTTATCAATGATACTAATGCTTCAAATTGTACTTAATACTAATAATATTTCGATGGACCAATGATAGTTTTACACTAACATTGAAATGATATTTCAGGTACCAAAATAACATTCGAAGTATCAAATGTCAGATGTAAGCCCCTTTAAGTGCTAAACCGGAAATACTTCAAATAGTACCTCGTATACTTACTTCAGATCAATCAGTTATATTAATAATTTTCCAATTCAAGATTATTTTTATTTAATATTTGATATCAAATAAAGCAATGAAAATAATTAATTCAAACCATATAATGTATATCTTTCTATGCGCATTGTATGCTTAAAATTAGCGAAAGTACTAATTAGTACTTTCAATAATTTTAAATAAATCAAGATTTCTGCTTGCTTCGGGAATCACTACATTGAAGTACTTAAGCAAGTTCAGATTATCAAAAAGAATAAAGTTCTTTAGGAATCCTAAAGTATTACGGAAGTACGATGCAAGTTCGAAGTATCAGAGAATGTTAGAATTTGAAGTGTAAGTACTCGTTTACGAGAGTACGTTAAAAATAAGTCTGAAGACAGTACTTCCAGTTTCATGTATTGCTGTCCTTTAAGCCGCTCGGTGAAAAAAACGGAACTAGTCAAATACTGAACTCCGATCTTCTTTTAGATTCATTAAAGCTTTCTTTTTGTTCGACCGCCGCCATCTGCTTCAACAGTTCCTTTAGATTTTATTTCCCCTTTAGCCTCCAAAATAAACCACAACAACATCCATTTCCCTGATAACCTTATCGCCCTGGGTCGTAAACTTTTATCACCTTCCTTCTCATCCATAAGCTATCATTACCTTTACATTGTGTGGTCATTTTGATACCGAAAAAGGGATTTTATATATTGCCATTGTCCAGTGCATTAGATAACGATCTCATTTACCACCAGATGGCATTGATTACAGGAACTCAATGAAAATAAAAAAATTCCCAATCTGCCTCCTGTTATTTATTTTCTCATTCTTTTTATTCTCTTATTTATTTTCACACTTTCTTTCTGTTTCTCTTCTTTTTCTTCTACTTCTTTCTCTTGTTATTCCTCTTTGCATCTTCTTCCACTTCTTATTATTCATCTTTGCATCATCTTCTTCCAGGTCTTGTTATTTCTCTTTTCTTTATCTTCTTCCTTTTCTTGTTATTCCTTTTGTTTTATCTTCTTCCTCTTGTTATTCATCTTCTAATGTTTCCTCTTCTGTATCTTCCTCTTGTTATTCCTTTTCTGCATCTTCTTCTTGTTATTCCTCTTGGAATCTTCTTCCTCTTCTTATTATTTTTGCACCATTCTCTTCTTGTTATTCCTCTTTGCACCACCCTCTTCCTCTTCTTGTCATTCCTCCTTGCCTCAGCTTCTTCGTCTACTAATGTTTCTTCTTCTGCATCTTCCTCTTGGCATCTTATTCCTCTTCGCACCATCTCCTTCTTGTCATTCTTTTTGCATCATCTGCTTCCTCTTCTTCTTATTCCTCTTCTAGTGTTTCCTCTACTGCATCTTCCTCTTGTTATTCCTCTTCTAATGTTTCCTCTTCTGCATCTTCCTCTTGTTATTCCTCTTGGCATCTTTTTTCTCTTATTATTTCTCTTTGCATCATCCTCTTCTTGTTATTCCTCTTTGTATCATCTTCTTATTATTCCTCTTCTACATCTTCCCTCTTGTTATTCCTCTTCTACATCTTCCCTCTTGTTATTCCTCTTCTAATGTTTCCTCTTCTTATTATTCTGCTTTGCACCATCCTCTTCCTCTTCTTTTCATTCCTTTTACATCATCTTCTTCCTCTTCTAATGTTTCCTCTTCTGCATCTTCCTCTTGTTATTTCTCTTCTTCTAATATTTTTCTTCTGCATCTTCCCTCTTGTTATTCCTCTTCTAATGTTTCCTTTTCTGCATCTTATTCCTCTTCTTATTATTCCTCTTCTTGTTATTCCTCTTTGTATCATCTTCTTATTATTCCTCTTCTACATCTTCCCTCTTGTTATTTTCCTCTTCTAATGTTTCCTCTTCTTATTATTCTGCTTTGCACCATCCTCTTCTTTTCATTCCCTTTGCATCATCTTCTTCCTCTTCTAATGTTTCCTCTTCTGCATCTTCCTCTTGTTATTTCTCTTCTTCTAATATTTTTTCTTCTGCATCTTCCCTCTTGTTATTCCTTTTCTAATGTTTCTTTTCTGCATCTTATTCCTCTTCTTATTATTCCTCTTCTTGTCATTCCTCTTTGCATCATCTTCTTCTTATTCCTCTTCTACATCTTCCCTCTTGTTATTCCTCTTCTACATCTTCCCTCTTGTTATTCCTCTTCTAATGTTTCCTCTTCTGCATCTTCTTCCTCTTCTTATTATTCCTCTTTGCACCATCCCCTTCCTCTTGTTGTCATTCCTCTTTGCATCATCTTCTTCCACGTCTTGTCATTCCTCTTTGCATTAACTTCTTATTCCTCTTCTAATGTCTCCTCTTCTACATCTTCCCTCTTGTTATTCCTCTTCTAATGTTTCCTCTTATGCATCTTCTTCCTCTTCTTATTATTCCTCTTTGCACCATCATCTTCCTCTTCTTGTCATTCCTCTTTGCAACATCTTCTTCCACGTCTTGTTATCCTCTTTGCATCATCTTCTTCTTCCTCTTCTAATGTTTCCTCTTCTGCATCTTCCTCTTGTTATTCCTCTTCTAATGTTTTTTCTTCTGCATCTTCCTCTTGTTATTCCTCTCTGCATCTTTTTCCTTTTCTTGTTATTCCTCTTGGTGTCTTCTTCCTCTGTGCACCATCTTCTTCCTCTCCTTCATTTTCGTTTCCCCTCGTTATTTTCATAAAGAATTAAAGTCAACATACGCAATAGATCAAGCAAAACTCTTTATTAACAAGCTCTCTCTCTCTCTCTCTCTGTCTGTCTCTCTCTCTCTCTCTCTCTCTCTCTGTCTGTCTGTCTCTCTCTCTCTCTCTCTCTCTCTCCAAGTCAATCCATACAGTGGTACCAAATAACTCCTTTGGTCATTTTAAGCCTTTATTTGACAATAAAGGCTTAAAATAAATGTACGGCAATTAAAAAAAAATCCTTTTAATAGTATCTTGTCACTGGAAAACGTAATTAAAAAAGGAAAAACAACAAAAAAAAG
The DNA here is from genome assembly GCF_054136105.1 of Typopeltis vanoorti. Taxonomy (NCBI): domain Eukaryota; kingdom Metazoa; phylum Arthropoda; class Arachnida; order Uropygi; family Thelyphonidae; genus Typopeltis; species Typopeltis vanoorti. The sequence continues at coordinate 58,190,663 of NC_143562.1, forward strand.
AAATTTAAAAAATCTACACCGCTTCTTTTGATTTGCTAAAACCTTAAATTAGATTTTTTCCGTATGGAGACCGAAGACAATTAAAAAGAACGGAAACATCACTGTCATCAACATGTGTTGCATAAAATGAACATCCAGCTTCCTAGTAAGCCCTTATGAACAACGTCTTTCTTTCTTTCCACAGCAAGAGAAAATAAAGTAATCATTGCAGTATGGAATGTGCAAAAATGTAATTGCTAATATCATTAATCTTTCGAATTTTATGCTAATGATTTCATAATACAAGTAAAATTAACTTATTTAAATAAAGCAAGAGAATTTTTTTTTTACATTTAAATACTAAAATAAAAAATAGAATTGAAAATTTAGAGAAATAATCCGAAACTTAAAAGATAATCTCAAATATCTTTATATATTTACCTGGAAATCAATACACACCTTACTAATATATTCATAATAAAATTTGATATTGACAATAACACATCACTCGGTTGACCCGGGAAAGGTAGATATCGATGACCTGGGTGGCGGTGATTAATACCCTTGGAGGGTAATGGATGGCAATGCTGTAGCCAATGAAGTTCTAACAGAAGCTCGGCTATTGCTGTTACCCTCTTCCATGATCAGAGCTTTTATAGCTCAATAACACCTTATCCCTACACTGTCCTCTACAGATAACGGGGAAGATGAAAAGCATTCTTGCTTCGCCCCTTTAAGCCAGTCCTTATAAGGACTTGTTTCACTAGATGCTGTATTAATTCCACTAGATGGCAGCACAAGGGTATCATTGAAAATAATTGAAATATGTAATCGATATTAGTCTACGAAGGAGTACAAATTAAAACTATTATCTCATTTTATTGTTAATTTTTCGAGTGGCTATTAAGCGATTTATTTTCTTTGAACTTTGAGATGTGTTAAGAATTGATAAGAAGTTCCGATTGAGTGATTAAACTGGATAAAAGTCGTTCCGTTTTTCCCAACTCGCAACCACCAACCATCTAGAACTACTTACACTAGCGAAGGGACTTGTTGATAAATGAGCCCAGGGTCAGCCAAAGTTTTCTCGCATTACACAAAAGTAAATAATATTCAGAAAGCGAGCCACAATCTCTCCTTCGCAGTCGCCAATACTTCACCCAGATATATATCAAAAGTTTCCGAAGTCATTATTCCATAGCCAAATAAAAGAAAAGAAGAAAGAAAGAAAAAAAAAACTGATTTGAATGGTTACCATGGCAATCGTGAGAAGGTTACCATTGCCAATTTGGAATCATTGGATTACATTGTAAATCATAAAAAAAGGTCTGTTTATTCTAAAAAAGGGATGCTTACTACATCGAATTCCTCCCATTGCGATGTTTATAATACATTTGCAATATTTTATATTCTGATTTCTTCCACACTATCTTTTATTTCTTTATTTTTATTTATTTATTTATTTTTTTACAAAATTACCAGTGCTTTATATCCAAGTTTGTACTATGCAGATTCATAAAAACAGACACATTGATGCATTTTCAATACGGTTCCTATCTGTTTTCGATAATATGCAATATAAAATGGCGGACGTTTCGATTCTTCACAAATAACTTTCTTCAAGTAATGGACATTATGATTTCCGACTTTGAAATTTACAAAGTTTAGATGATCACCATAAACCCATCTAATATTATTTACATATTTTAGCTGTGCTTATGTGAAGTCTGTTTTTGTCGTCATGTATATTAAATGCTTTTAGTAACAGATAAAATCGTCTAGATTCAAATTTAAGGTAACATTTAAAACCAATAGTTCGCGTTTCTTATTAAAAATGAAAGAAAACTAATGAAAAATACTAAAGCAAGAGTTGGTTAACTTTGTTTCTTTCTTTTTTTTTTTTTTTTTGTACGTCAGGGGGAGCCACTAAATGCATTCAGAGTTTTGCAAGGTAAGTAGGATGTAAGAAAAGTAAATCAACTGGAGATAGAACGTGGCAATGAAACATCTATTGATCGTCTAGTGTAGTGTAGTGCTCTGGCGGAAGACATAACGTAGAGATTATCCTTTGACATTTGTATGCGCCTACGTAGAACACCTACAGAAACTATTGTATTTTAGCACCAGACGGCGTGGGAGTCGATTGGCAGAAACATCCCATCACTGCTCAACCGTCTCAATGTAGAACACGGTGAGCTAAAAGGCTTCATCTCGTACGACTAAAGATGTCTTTTCGTTATTTGAAGATAGTAATTTGAAGAGAAATAAAAGATTGTAAGAGATTGTAGGATTGTAAAAGGAATTTAAAGATAAAGGGTTCCAAAATACCGATTTCGAAATAGCATATTATTAATAGTAATCTTGTGATTTAAATAAAGATGGAGATTCGTTCTTGTCTAAATATCGCTATACTTTTTGGTACCGGTATAGGTACGCTTCTGGTATCGTGAAATAAATGCAGTACTGATTGTGCTGATAAACTTGAATATTGTCTGCATATTTGTAAATATTTTCTTCATCAGCCGGAACTCATTTTAGACCTCTGAGAACTCCCCCCCTTTGGTATGGTCAAACAGCACTTGTGTTTGCCGATAAGGTTAATGTTTTGTGTCGCCCCAGTAACCTTTAGAATACGTCAACACCCAACACAGTGTCAGTTGCAAGAAGGGAGTTGTCGTCTATGCTCCGTTGCCGGCTGTCCCCTAAGGCTGTATTCTACAGACGTGTTGCTAAGATTAACGAGACAGAGGTCAAACTTTTATGGTTTCGGTGAACACTAGTCACAAAGAAGGGGGGGCACAAGGATGATACACAGACGCCCTCTGTGGAATTTGGCAGTTCCACGTGGGCATGGAAAATGAGTAGTGTTTTTAGGTTTAAGGGGGGGGGGAGAAGAGAAGACAGACTGCCGATAGAGCAAGGCGTAGTTCTGAGCATATCACATTTCTTGAAGCAGACACATTAGTAACTTTCCCGTCAAAACCCTGTCACCCTCCCCACAAGTCCCGAACTAGAGCAAAAACAGCGGACTGCACCTGTAGGTATTAAGACGGCACAGAGGAGGGAATAACTTCCATAGATTCAACGACAAACTATCATGCTAAGCCATGTACAAATTCGTAGTACATAAATTGAGCTCTTTTCTCTTTGAATGAAGACAATGATGAGATATTCTGCTACCTTTTTTAAAAGGGAAAAAAACTATACTTTGAGCACCATTAGACAAAGTCGAAAAACATCTGCTCATTAATAAAGAAAGTAATATTTGTAATTTATAACTAAATACTTCTTTGAATCTGTACCTTAATCTAAATATATGACTTAGAAACATAATCATAATAAAAGTGGCAGAATGCAAGTGTAATATTTGAAGGTGAAAGAACTGAACAGCTGCAAAATTGCTTTAAAAAAAGGAAACAGAATTATTTTAAAAAAAAAAATCTAATTATTATTCAAATTCCGGATCCAAATAATCTATTAGATTATCTAAAATAATCTAATAGATTATTTGGATCCGGAATTTTTTATATAAAACTTAACTTATTAAATACTAGGTGTATAGAAGTAATTGCCTTTTTAAAGGCAAAAATTTCCTATTTTTTAAGTAAAAATAATTATTTAACTCTTTTAAAACAATTGCTAAAATATTTCTTAATAAAATCATGATTTTGTAAATAACACTCCCAAATATTTCTACGATAAGCACTCCACTAAGATATGTTTAAGTAACAAAGAAATAATCACCAAAGTTGCCTCATGCGAACACCAGATGGCAGAACTGTTCTACTGCTGTAATTCTACGCGAGCTTTTCTGTATGCGAAGAGAAATTCACTTAAGGAGATAGCGAAATTAAAGAGAAGGGCTGTGTGTAAATCAAATTGAATGGCAGGAAACAGGGCAGAATGAACTGCTGCGCGAAGCAATGTTAGAATTGAAATCGAAGAACTTCAGATTAAAGTAAGAATAAAGAAACTCGTTTCTTAAGGCAAAAAAAAAAAAAAAAAGGGTTTCGAATGTGGACAATGACGTAACCTCATTGAAATCAATATGAAGCGCATTTATTGGAAAAGAAATATACACGCTATCAAAAAAGTTAGGGGGACACTTATAAAGGAGTGTATCTTCTGAACAAAGAGACGGAGACATATCAGACTAATGCCGTAATAAACTCCCGGTAACTGGATTTGTGGCCGTCAAAAAAAAAAAAAAAAAAAAATTAACACGTCAAATGATGGGATTTATTCATGCCAAGGAAGGGCATACCAAATACGTCATCAACGGCGTATCTAACACGTCATTAATAGTATATTCCACACACATTACTAGAAATGTTCAGGACTTCATTAATATGTTCAGAAAACGTCATACCATGACGTACAAAATGGCTGAACGATTGACGTGTAAGTCATAGTAACACGTCAAATAAAGATCGTGTTCACCACATCGTCAGTGGCCACGTTCGACATTTATATAATGGACTGTTTGACACCTTAAATTATTAATAGATCGTTTGAATACTCCGATGTCGCTCTTTGTCAGACATATCTGCTGGATAGAATTCGACTACCTTCCATTGATTACTATTAATAGTAGCAGGAGCGATAAAGAAGTCTAGTTTTGACAGAGTTGCTGATGCTCAAATGGACCAACTGCAACCCTTTCCTCTATGAGAAAGATATCTTCACCTTTGAGGCTAGGCTTAATGTTAAGCCTAACCTCAAATCAACATAACAATTTTAAGCCTAACATCTAAAGATAGATTTGGTGTTTCATAAAGGTGTTACATGAGTCCATTTTTGAGTTACCACGACGACAAATGAATACCCTTTCATGTAGTAATTGTCCCGCTAAGATTAAGATACCATAAAATTCCGAAACTCTTGTAGAACAACACCTAACACTCGATACAAAAATTCCAGAGGAGATTTTTTGGACATCTTCCAAACGGAACTGCACGGTCGTAAGAAACAAATGTGCCAAGTTACAATGCGGTCCCGTCAGTGCCAAAACATGCAATTGGATGCCAGAAATCTGCCGTCTATTGGGATACTCAGTGTTCGAAGAGAGAGGCGATCAATCACCTCTCGTGTTAAATTTGCAACCCAAGACAACATTGTCTTCTTACATCATTAAGGAATGAGAGAAGTTCATAGTTGGAAGAGATAGAGAGTAAAAGACGAAGTCATCTACACGTGCAATTTAAAATTAAGTCAATTGCTTTCTTGGTTGATTACCATCTAGCAAAGTGAAAACTCGCATTCCTACCATTGCGAATGACTCCTTCAAACACTAAAGGCTATTAACGTAATTTAATATAGTCCTGAATAATCAATACTCTTATAGCACTCGGGATGTAGCAATTAACAAACTATCACTAAACGCAATCTCTCTCTCTCTCTCTCTCTCTCTTGCATTCCGAGAGAGAGAATATGCACCTCTTTTCATTGCTTTAGTTCCGCGACCCAAAGAGTAGATTATTGGAAAGTAGCCAACACCGAACGTACTTCCTTTTTCGCAGTGACTGATGACGAACAATGGGAAGCCCGTCCCTATTATAAAAGGATGGAACCGGGGAAAGATAAACTCAAATACATAAATAGACAGATGGAAAAAATGTTTTGTACAATTATAATTGTAATCATAACTGGATGAAAGTCTATTATTGTGAATCTCATGCACACGTTATTGGAATACTTCTGATTACCTAAAAAAAAAAAAAAAAAAAAAAAAAAAAATTAAACAACCCAAATGAAATTAAATTTCTCTAGGATTAGAGGAATCTCTATCAGGTTTTTTTCATCTGTAGTTATCTGATCTCGTGTGGAGGTGGAAGGATTTTTATCCCGGAAAATTGGGAGCTTATGTAGCTTATCTCCGACTCTATTCATTCTATATTATATTGATCAGATTATTAAAATATGGAAAACAACAATAAAACAAGGTATCCAATTGGTCAGAAGAACTGTTATCGATACAATGCTGTCTACAGATGATCGGGTTATATTACAAGACAATGAAGGTGACCTTCAAAAATTAATTTATGAATTAAACAAAATAAGACAACAAATGCAATTTACAAAAGAAAACACAAGTGATGATCATGTGAGATCAAGAATAGTTAAAGAAAAGTAAATAATAAAACAGATGACATCGCTTAAACATTTAGGCTGCATAATTACATATCTCAAATATAAAGATATAGATGAAAAAAATAAAGAAATTTCAGAAAATCTGTGGAACAATTAAAAGAAAATCTGGAATAAAATACTTAGCAAGATTTATATTAATATAGAACTTGTTATATATTACGTACAGTAACTGGAGGCGGACAGAGGACAGATAATTGAATAAACTGAGTCAATCAGTGTATTGGAAAAAAAAAAGGGCGGGGGGAATTAGTTTAAACCAAACCGGTTGGATTTTTCATCGCATACATTACCTTACAAATTACCACTATTACTGATTTTTGAAAACTATGTACGTCTAGAAAATCAGGAAATGCGATGGCAAATGATTATAAAAAAAAATTATTATTATTATTATAATTACGGCTATTTTGCCTGCTTCAGTTTAGGAGTGTCCCTGTTTAAATGACATTGGCTATTTAAACAGGGGCACTCCTAAACTGAAGCAGGCAAAATAGCCGTAATTATAATAGTTTATTAAGAGGAGTAACATGGGAGTTTTCCCAGAAATAATATACATACATAAAAAAAAAAAAAAAATGGACAAGACTGGGTCACTGGTTCCATACAGTAACAATTTTAAAAAAATTAAATGAAAAAAATAGGTCCTATAGGAAGTAATCTTTATATGATTCTTACGGGGGGGGACAATGAGCAGGACACGCGACTCAATTATTTGAATCATTTACTGAATATGCAAATTACACAATTAAAATTTGATATAAACTTCGGTTATTTATATCGTCTTCGAGTTTCTTCTTATAACTCAGGTAACATCAACAAAAAGACATCCATTTTGAAAGGAAGATAAACTTTTTTTTTTTTTTTTTTTTCTCTTTGGTTGCAAGCTACCACGAATTCGTTTCTTCCAGAGCATCGCTAAAGAATTTATTGACTTGGGCCTTCTCAAAGACCCACTACAATCCACTTATCTTTATGATAACGGTTGACAGCTGGGGACACTTTTGTTTTATTTGGGATTTCATTCTTTTCTTCCCTCGCGGCATTGTTTGAACTTGTAATGTATCAACGCCCGTCTCCGACTGTCCCTTCGACTGTCGGCAACTAACAAAGCGGCCGAACTTCTGGCTAAGGAAGTTACCAAGGAAAAAAATCGTCAAAGAAAGGATACACAGATAGCGAAGTGGTAGACTTGTCCGTTTGGGGGAGAAATAAAAGAATAGAACAAAAAAAAAAAAAACACGCGTTTATTTGGGACCTCACTGGGTCATCAAGAACGTTGGCATTACCTGAATAATAAACACCTGTTTCTCTTTTTTTTTTTTGCGTTAAATTAAACGTCTTTGTGAATATCTTATTAGAAATGCCTTCTCATAAGAATAACAGAGACAAACGGAAGAATTTCGCATCCTGTTGATGTTATCCGTATTCCGCGTCATTTCCGGTTTGGTGACTTGAACAAGTCACCGAATGCAGCGTGCAATCACGTGATAATGAAAATGTTGGTCTTCGTTGACGACTCATCCACTGTTATACTTGTCAGTTCAAGATCTACGGTTTATAACACAGCTAAGTATTTGGGCTCCGCTTTAATCTCTTTATCAATTGTAATTGCTTCCCTTCCCTAAATGTTTATATGATGTTCGTAATTTCCCTGAAGACATGGGAGAGTTTCATGATAAACAATTCAATTTCACAAGAGACAAACACATATTTTTGTGTGGCATCGTAGTAAATGGCTTTGTTTAACATCTGATAAAGTTGGGCGAGTTCGATTTATTTCCATAAGCAGTGTTCTGATTACAATTTTATTATCGGCATACACAGCGAGATACTCGTTAAAGCAAACTTTCATAATTTTATAATCATAATAATCACAATATGAAGTTTTTTTTTTTTGGCTAGAAGCAAGAATGCTTTTCATATTCCCAGAGGGTGTTATTGAGCTATTAAAGCTCTGATCATGGCAGAAGGGTAACAGCAATAGCCGAGCCTCGGTTAGAACTTCATCGGCTACAGCATTGCCATCCATTACCCTCCCTGGGTACCCATTTTAGTCGCCTCGTCGGGTGTCCTGCTCATTGTGTTTCCGTCATTGTCCTTCCCTCCCCCCGTAAGAATCATATAAAGATTACTTCCTATAGGACCTACTTTTTCATTTAAGTTTTTTAATCGTTACTGTATGGAACAAGTGACCCAGTTTTGTCCATTTTTTTTTTTTTTGATAATTATTTTCCATGGCATTTCCAGATTTTCCACATGCATAGACTACAGTGGAGCTGGTATGTAAGTTAAGCCGTTTCTAAAAATTAAAACGATCCCCGGACCACTCCTCACGAGTGGCCGAAAGATCGTCCAACTCAGCGTTGGTTACACTCAGTGACGGGCACCCTCATATTTGAGGGAAAAGCATCCACCAAGAGGGTCACGCCAGAGAACACCCTCTCCAGAGACTCAAAATGCTCGCTCTCTGGGCAACCCCCCCCCGAAATCTAAGCCCCCCCCCCTCACCGGGAGCAAAATTCCGGAAGAAACCTAAGAGAGCGAAATTCTCGAAACTCAGCATCCCATTTTAGTCGCCTCTTACGACATGTATGGGCTACAGTGGGGTTATCCCAGCCACCACACGGGGAACAGTACCAAAGTCTTGCTATGCTGCCTCACCGTGGCGGGGGGGGGGGGTCCTGGACGGGATGGGCGAAGCACGTCGGGAGTATCATTACTCCTGTTAGGGTCTCCCACAGCGTGAAGGGCCATCCCACTGTGCCCAGCTAAATGCTAGCGGGCGAAGACAGAAGAGGAGATTGGCACCATCTGTCTTAATTTATTGTCCATTAGACATTCATGGCGAAAGATTTAACACAGCAGACCATGCCGGCTCGGACGTCGCCCGGTACAACAAGGTCCGCGTTACCATTTGGTAGCAGCTCCAGGGGTGGCAATGAGAAGTTAACGACTGGCGTTGCCATCGCCACAATCACTGACAAAAATAATGAAAAAGCTGGATCCAGACTCTGCAACCATTTAATGACAGGAACTTGGAATATTAGGATTCTACTACAATCAGGTCAACTCAAATTACTAGAGCACGAAGTAAAAAGATATGAATGGACTGTTATGGAACTTTGTGAAATTCGATGGCCCAAAACAGGAAAGCTAACAACAGATGAAGGACATTTGCTTCTTTACTCTGGATGTGACTGCAGAGGAAAAGAAGGTGCCAGGTTTTTGATACACAAATCTTCACGAAATTCTGTCATGGAATTCAATCCTATCAATAGCAGAATTGCTCTAGTCCGCCTAAGAGGAAAACCACGAGGTCTATGCCCCAACCACGGGCCACGAGGACTCCGAAGTAGAGGTTTTTTATGGTGAACTTAATGCAACAGTCACCGGAGCGAATAAAAAAGACCTTTTGATTGTACAGGGCGATTGGAATGCTAGAATTCTCCCATTTGTCGGACCATATGGCTATGGGGAGACAAACGAAAGAGGTTTAGAATTGATCAATTTTGCCTCACGAAATGAACTCACCATTACTAACACTCTAGTTCCCCATAAACCTTCCAAAAGATGAACATGGACTTTCCCTTAATGGTAAAACGCACAATCAAATCGACTTTATCCTTGTAAGCACAAAATTTAAAAACTCCATCAACTTCACAAGAACCAGATCATTTCTTAGAGCCGACATTGGCAGCGACCACTTTATGGTCATCACAACTGTGAATATGAAAATGAGGGAAAAATTACCTACAAAATCAACTCGTAAAAGATATAATATAGAAAAATTAAAAGATCCTCAAATAAATACACTATATAAATACAAATTAAAACAATTTTTTGACACAAGCTTCAAAAAATGTAATAATATCGAATCTAAAACCAAATACTTCCCACAAAAGATAACTGAAACAGCTGAAGAAATCCTTGGATACGAAAGAAAAGTCAATAAACGATGGATAACCAAAATATTTTGGACCTGTGCGACGAAAGAAGATAATTGAAATCTCATATTAATAGTGGTGATAATCGAGAACAGTATAAAAATATTACTAAGATTATTTTAAAAAAAAGCAATCAAACATGCTAGAAATTGTTATCTAGATCAGCGCTTCCCAAACTGTGGGCCTCGGCCCCCTTGGAGGCCGTAAGTTTTGTTGAGGGGCCGTGAAATAATGAAAACGATTTTTAAAATGTTTTAAGACTAAGTAGTTTTTTTTTATCTTCAAAGAAAAACGTATTTGATTTTTATTATTTATTATTTCTTTTTTGTTCTTTTTTATATTTTAATGGAAAAAATCACACATTGGTTTGGTTCACAAATTTTGCTTCCTGCGTATTTCGGTGATTAATGAATATTAGTAAATATGTGCTTATTCATATAAGTTTCATTTCAAAGGTATTGATAAGAAAGAAAAAAGATTGTAAACGCAAAATCTTGAATATAAATACAATAAATATTATAACAGTATGTGTGTATATTACGATTTTTGTTTCGATGGGGGCCGTGAAATAGTTTAATTTTTCCAAAGGGGGGGGGGGGGGGCTTGGCATCCATAAGTTTGGGAAGCACTGATCTAGATGAATGCAAAAATATAGAAGAGGACTTAAATAAAAATAATCCTAAAAGTGCTTTTCAGTTTATCAATAAGTTAACCAAACCTTTTACTGCAATTAATTGGAGCATAGAAGATGAAGATGGAACTCCTATCACGGATAACCAAAATATAGTTGATAGATGGAAATGTTACGCAACCAAGCTTTTTCAAAAGGATTATCAACTCAGTGACGATATTTTGAACGGAGTTCATTTTAATATCGGATTATCTCCTTCCAGGAGGAAGGACATTACCCGATATTAAAAGAAGTCATTGCAGCAGTTAGCTCCTCAAAAATAGAAAAATCGCCGGGAATTGATGGTGTCACAATGGAAATGATACGCGAAGAAGGTGACATCATCATGGACACCTTGCTAAATTTATTCCGGTACGTATGGAACACTGAGACTTGGCCTTCTGATTGGCGGACTTCTGTCCTTGTACCTATCCCTAAAAAGAGAAACAGCAATAAAGGTAGCAACTACAGAACAATAAGCTTTCTTAGTCATCCAAGCAAAATCCTGTTTAAAATATTATTGTCAAGAATCGAAAAGAAAATAGAAAGCAGACTATCAGATGAACAAGCGGGTTTTCGCAAATCCGGAAGTACAATCGACCATATTTTTACAATGCACATACTAGGCGAAATATACATAAAACATAAAATAATCTGTCACAACTTCTTAGACCTTCAAAAAGCTTTTGACTCAATATGGTACGAGGCATTATGGAAAATTTTAGAACATTACGTATTGACAACAAAATCATTAGGATTATTAAATCTCTTTATCCGATCGCTGGGTTGTCACAGCGTATCTGGGTGTCCCCTCGGTGGTGGATGAGGGGGGGGGGATGATCGGTGGCATTACTTTGTAGGCCTCCCGGCTAGGTCCATGGGACCCGCTAACCAACGAAAGCTGCGGTCCTCTATTCATATTGACTGGCAATAATAACAACTATTTAGTGAAATCTATTCAGGACATCTATAAAACAATACAACTGCCTGAAGTTTTTACAACATCTATCTGCATATCAATTCCAAAGAAACATAATGCACAGAATTGCGAGGATTACAGAAGTGTGAGCCTAATATTTCATGCATCTAAAATTAATTTAAACATCGTTAACAAACAAATTGAAAGACCATAAGGATTAATTGAGTGAACAACAGAAAGGCTTCAGAAGAGGAATGGGAACCATTAATATTATCCTGGAACTAAAAATACTAATAGAAAGATCACTTGAAAGAAATAGGAATTTTTACATATGCTTCATAGATTTTCAGAAGGCTTTTGACCGGGTAAAACATAATAAAATGTTCAATATATTAGATAAATTAGATATCGAAGATCATGTACTTAAGATTATAAAAATGATTTACACCAAACAGGAAACGCAGCTGTTTAACTCTGAGGCTTCTGAAGTGAAAATAAAAAGAGGAGATAGACAAGGTTGTATCCTTTCGCCAAATCTATTTACTATCTATAGTGAGACAGTGATGAAAGAGATTGAAAAACAAAAAATAGGAATTAGTATCAATGGTATAAAATACAACACTCTTAGATATGCTGATGATACCATTCTAATAGCAGAAAACAGAAACAAATTAATCAAATTACTGCAGCTACTAACTGAAGAAGGTAAAGAGTTTGGATTAGATATAAATGCAAAAAAGACCAAATTTATGAAAATCTCAAAAGAAAGCAGATCCGAGCCAGAAATATTCATAAACAACATGAAAATTGAACATACAACAGAATACAAATATTTAGGCACCTACTTACTGCAGATGGAAAGCAAGATAAAGAAATAAAAATAAGAACGGCCATAGCTAAAGATGCATTCTGGAAAAATGAAGTTCTGTTCAGAAGTTCCGTGGGTATCGAGACAAAGAAAAGAATGATAAGAACATTAGTGTGGCCAATTTTCACATTGGAAGTGAGACCTGGATATTCAAGAAGAGAGTAAGACAACAGATAATGGCCTTTGAAATGTGGTGCTATAGGAGAACTCTGAAAATCCCATGGACAGAGCGTGTGACAAATACCGATGTCCGACAGAGAATGAGAACACAGCAGTGGCTGCCGGTGAAAATTTTAAGCGGAAGTGCGGCATATACAAAAAAATAAATAAATAAATAAATTTACATATTAAAAATTGTTTTATTAAAAATATTTCATCCTCACCACGAACAAACACCAATAATAAAAGTTTCGTATCAATAGCAATGACAAGCGCAAACGAATATCGGCGTTAGATCGCAGTGCATTTGCTTCGTAATCTAAAGCGTTAATCGAACAATTCCAATTATTAACTATTCAATCAATGTCGAAACATAAGTTCGCCACTGGAACACAGAGATCTTTATTACAGGAAATGATCCAGAGAAAGATGAGATTGCAGGACATGTACTGAGAGGTTCAGCAGGACAGAGGATACTAACAGTTTTAGAAGGAAAAATTATGGGAAAAGGATCAAGAGGCAAAAAAACGAAGGACATGGCTTGAAGATATAAGATCATGGACAGAATCACATGGCTATGCAGAAACAAAAAGGAAAGCCACCAACAGAGAGAACTGGAAGGACATGGTGCAGCACCTCTCACTGAGGAAGAAATCTCTTTATTCCTCATCTGATATGAGAATTAAAATTAAAAATTACAGCAGTGAACCGTTCCGGGCAGAACGGGGGGGGGGGTAAGAAAGGGATGCATCTTATCCCCTCTTCTTTTTAATTGTTTTCTGGCATATGTCATAGATGAAGCTCTTCATGAATACGACACTGGAATAGTAGTTGCGGACTAAGAATAAACAACTTACGTTTTGTAGACGATATCGATCCTCTGGAAGAAAGTGAAGAAGAATTACAAGAGATAACCAGCCGCGTTTTCGGAACATTAAAAAAATATGGATCATACATAAACCTACAAAAACCAAAAACAATGATAAACTCAAAATCAGGCATTGAATTCTTAAAGATACAAATTGGGAATGTAAACAAGTTCACTTATCTAGGAAGCACGTTGAGTCAAGATGGCCGCTCAAAAACCGACATTAAATACCGAATTGCTAAAGCAACCGTGGCCCTACAGAAGTTAAAACCATTGTGGGGAGATAACAGAATAGCAATCATAACCAGACTAAGACTAATTGACACCTTGGTGAGTTCTGTTCTCTTGTATGGTTGTGAGGCCTGGACTTTATTGAAGGAAGATGAGAGGAGACTCCTGTCTTTCGAAATGAAAACTTACAGAAGATTTTTGAGAATCCCCTATACCGCTCACGAAACCAACGAAAATGTTCGAAAACTGATTGATTCAATAGACGAGAGAAAAAGGGAAAATATTCTGACAGTCATCAGAAGAAGACAGATGAAATGGTTCGGACAGGTGGAGAGGGCTAATGGCATTCCAAAGCAAGCACTAGAAGAAATCGTTCAGGGATCAACGGTTAGGGGCAGATCTTCATTAAAATGGATTGATAACATCAAAAAATGGGCAAATTCCTCCCTTTCTCAACTGATATCAAGAATCAAGAACAAAATTATTGGAGTGGGCTAACAAAGACCTATCATTTAACACCTATCAGCTGTGAGTGACCCCAAGGTCTATTTAGGACTACGGAAAATTGACAATTGACATTTATGTCTTTAGGGGTGAAGCAAGATGCTTTTCATATTCCCCGCTATCTGTTGTGGTTACAGTGAGGGTAAAATGTATGAGCAATTTGCTCGCCCTGGATGGGCATGGAGATTATGCATCGCTATGGGATGCTAATATAGTTTTTGGTCTTCTATATTTGAATATGTCCGTTGGATCGTATGCTGCAGCTTGTTGAACCAAATCGATAGGATGTGTGAACGTCTTGAGGAAAAACTTGGATGCTAAGGATTGTAGAAAGAGAAAATATAGGGAATATTTGTGTCTCTGTGGAGTTGATTGTTTCTAACATACCACTGGGCGTTCAGAATCATTCTTAAGCACTTGTTCTGCACTCGCTGTATTTTGATAATGTTAGCATTAGAGGTGTGGTTCCAGGCTGGAGAGGCATAGGTGATTATAGGACGAATCGTCATCTGGTATAGTTGCAATTTGATTCTGTTGCTGAGCTTGCTGTTTCTATTAATTAGCGGATAGATCTGAGCTATGGCTTTAGATGCCTTTGCGCACGCAGACTTGATGTGTTGGTTGAAAGATAGCTTTTTGTCGAGAATTACACCCATGTAATTTGTTTCTGTCTGCCAGGGAATTTTAGTATTGAGCTTTTCAGGGGGTTGACTTCCAGTCTCCACTTGGAGAACCAGCCCTCCAGCTTTAGAAGGTTTTCTTGAAGCTTTCTGTTAATGAAATGGGGTCTGAGAGATCTGGTTAGTATTGCTGTATCGTCCGCATACAGGGCCAAAATGGAAGTCATCGGATTGTGCGGGATGTCTGACATGTATACAGAAAACAACAATGGAGCCAGTAGAGATCCCTGCGGCACTCCAGCAAAGATATGGCGCTGGGACGATGTTGAACCGTTGATTTTCACTTGCATTGATCTGTTGTGGAGATATGAATGGATTAGATGAACAATTTTTAGTGATGTACCGGCTGAGATAAGTTTGTGCAGGAGACCAAGATGCCAGATTTTGTCAAATGCTTTGGATAGGTCTAGGAAAACAGCTCCCGTACACTGGCGCCAGTTGTAGCTAGTGGTGATGTATTCGACGATTCTGTGGATTTGCTTGCTGAGTAGTACTATGGTGTTGTCGAAAACCAAACTGTTCTTTAGGGAGGATGTTTAGGTCATTTACTGAGTTTGGAGTCGTGAAGGATGACCTTCTCTGCAACCTTACCCAGATTAGAGATGAGACTGATTGGACGATAATTCTGCGGTAAGTGTGGGTCTTTGCCTGGCTTATGAATAGGAATTACATCAGTCAGTTTCCAGGTAGAAGAAAAATAGTGAAATCTTAAGATTGCATTTATTATACTGGTCAGGTACAATACAGCTTTTCGAGGCAGCAGCTTGATCACCCTGTTTAAGATGCCATCTGGTCCAGGAGCTTTATTGTTCTTAAGATTTTTAATAATACCATATAATTCAACAGGTGATGTGGGTGCAATATGGTCAGCGCTGGTATCTGGGAGACTTAAAGCGTGTCTGACCTGTCTGTGGATTTTGTACAAGTGATTGAAATCTAAGTTGTTTATAAGAGGGTTTGCACTGCTCTTCAAGAGACTTTAGTATGGCTTCTGCCTTATCTACATCTGTGTGAACTAAGGCCTGGTTTGAGATTATGGGGAGGAGGGAACTGTTTTTATTTCCGATGTTTCTCAGTAACCCCTCCAGATAGAGTGATCAGTAGGAGAGATGGAGGATAACTTTTTATCCCAAACTTGGTTTCTATGAGTTTTAAATGCATCTCTAACTGCCCCATTTATTCTGTTTAGAGCTGTTTTATCTTGTAGTGCACGGGTGTTACGGAATCTTTTCCTAGCTCTGTTTTTGTCTCTGATCAAGTTCATGATGTCTTCAGGCAAACGATCTGGCTTGCGGGCAGATTTGTAGGAGGAAGCTACCTTTATAGCAGAATTAATTTGTTGTATGAGATTTGTAACTGCAGTTTCTACTTCTTCTTTTGTGCGTATGTGAGGAACAGGTCCAATATAATCCTTGAGTGCTGTTAACAGTCTTTCCCATGCTATGTAGGAGTGAGAAGGAAGACACAGGTATTCATGATTTCTCAGCTGTAGTAGAATTGGATTGTGATCGGATGATAGTTCATCCATAGATATGATGCTGTACTAAAGTTTAATATCCTGCAGGATAGCTATATCCAGGATGTCAGCAGTGCCGAACGTACTGAGATGAGTTGGTTCGGTGGGGCCTGCCACAACAGCGTTGCTTGATCCTAAGTTATTGGAAAGGATGCAACCATTCTTGTTTGTGGTTGTGCAATTCCACGCAGGATGCTTGGAATTCAGATCCCCGGCTATAATGGTGGGCTCTCTGATGCATAAGAGTGAAGATCAGAGTGAAGTAGAGATTTTTGGGGAGGGTTGTAAGCTGAGTAGATTTTCAGTTTGCCAGTGGAGCTGGTGACTACTTCCACTCCTGTGATCTCAAGGTTAGTCGTTGAAGGATTGCTCAAAGAGTGGTGCTTAATGTAGTTTTTAATGAAGAAGGCAGTGCTTCCGCCTCTGTAGAGCACTCTGTCATTTCTGTATAGGTGATAGTCCCTTATTGTAGGATTGTCTGAGCGTTTTAAATGAGTTTCACTGATTAAAATAACATCTGGTTGATACCTATATGTGAAATCTCGGAGTTCCAGAATTTTGTTTTTGAGGCCATTTGCGTTCCAAGCAACTATCTGAAGAGATGCTGGAATGAGTTTGTTCTATTCATTTATGAGAGCTGTGAGGATGACCTGCGTTTCACGAAGAAATCTTTTAGTGGAGGATTCAGTAGGGTTTGATAGGCTGAAATTTTGTAGCATGTTTGCTAGTGAGGCCGTAATAACAGCTGTTAGATTTTTAGGTGCTGTTGGTTGATTTTGTTCCGGTATTGGTCTATTTGTACGGGTCACATCGGCATAACTTCTTGTTTGCTTTTGGGTGTCTCTATTTTTGGAGGTCTCCGACTGTGGTCGCTGAGTCTCCGGTTTTGATGCCTGGACCTCTGTTGTTCTGATACTGTAGGAGGAGGGCTGATTGACTGCCTCCATCCGTCTGTTCTTTGGGTGCTGAGTACATCCTTTGTAGTTCGCAGGATGAAGTCCACCGCAGTTGGCACATTTAGCCGAGGTGGTCCTCGGTTTTGTGCAGGTATTATTTGGGTGGCTGTCCCCACATTTCAAACATCTATATTCTGCTCTAGAAAGATTCTGGGCATGGCCAAACTTCTGGCACCTGTGGCACTGCCGAGAAGATGATCTTTTCCGGAGTGGTTCTGGTGTGACGATGAGACCACAAACTGTTTTTAAGTTGTAGATATCCTTGTATATTTTATGAATCTCAACTAGGACTAATGGCATGGGAGTCTTGTGTGCTTTGTACATTCTGCTGACCTTGACTGGAGGCAAATCCTGATAATTCAGGTCAGCAGCTATTTCTGCAGTGTCAATGTCTTCACAGACACTATGAAGGACCACTTTTAAGTTTTTTTTCGGAACTCAGCGCAAAGGTATGATACTGGATGCCTCTGTCGTCCAGTTCTTTGGTCAACCTTCTATAATCTGTCACTGTTGCTGGCTGGATCTTTATGCCTTCATCCATGTTTTTGGCGTTAATGAAGCCAATGTGCAGATTGGACATTGTGGATCTGAAAGCTGCCCACTTCTGCTTTTCTCTAAGGATGATCGGAGGCACATTTTCTTTGGGAGAAATATCGGCGTCCGAGAATCCTGTTCCATTTCATTATTGTCATTGTGCGGTTCTTCTGTTGTTCTTCGCTTTTTGCGTGCTCGCACTTCTACAAAGTCTGAAGGAGTAGAAGGCATTGAATCTGACTGACCTTCTGCGATAAAGTCTGTGACACTTTCCTGGGGAAACGCGTCGCACAGTTTCACTTTTCCCGGCCAATTGTTGTTAAGTAGTTCACCTAGTCTTATAAATTCTTTATATACCTCCTCGAATATTGTCTCATTTAGCTGTTTTTCCATGCCTATCAATGTGAAGTATCTATCTTAAAAAAGAAGAAGAAAAAAAAACACACTTACCGTGTAGTTGTAGTCTTACCGGCACTGCTGCAGGACTCTGTACTGTTTTGGCAAGAGCACTGAATCAAAATTTGCATGATATATTTAAGACACATAATACATAATATAATATAATATATAATATAATATAATATAATATAATATAATATAATATAATATAATATAATATAATAAAAGCACTGCAATTCCAAAACTGACCGAGCGGTGGACATCACTATCACTCATCCGAACTCGCCTAATCTGATTCTGATCCCACTACGGAAACAGAGATTACGTTTCGCATAACGCACGCATAACATTACTGGCTGGATGGATGAAGCAAATATGCTTTTCGTTTTCCCCTTTGTCTGTTAAGGGAGTGTTTTGAATGGGTTGTTTAATGAGCTTTAAGCTCGCCACCTGATGGCTGTGAGTTTAACTGTGTTTAGCTGGACGTAGGACGGACTTTGGCCTTTTGTGTTTGTGTCTTTCTTCTTCGTTATATTCTGAGGCTTCCTTGATTAACGGGTTTGGGTGGTTGCTTGTTGTGACAAAGAATTTCTCAGCAAGATCTAGGAGTAGGGAGGAGATGTATGTTGATTTCTCTGTGGATTTGTGAGTTTTTGATGTACCAAGGGGCGTCTAAGATCATCCTCAGGCATTTGTTCTGTATTCTCTGTAGTTTTTGGATGTTTGTGTTCGTGGTATGACTCCATGCAGGGGATGCGTATGTCATAACCGGGCGTATTACCATCTTGTAGATGAGAAGCTTGGTTTGCGTGTCCAGTTTGCTTTTCTTGTTCATCATAGGGTAGAGCTGCGCGATAACTTTCGATGTCTTTGAGGCAGTGGGCTTTATGTGATTGCTGAAGTTGAGTTTTTTATCGAGTGTTATTCCGAGATATTTGATGTCATTCTGCCATGGGATCTTGACACCTAAGAGGTAAATGTCATCCGTGTTGTGGACTCTCTTTCGGGAAAATAGTACGGCTGAACAGGAGAGGTGCCAGAAATGAGCCCTGAGGAACGCTTGCCGATACCTTTCGTCTGGATGATAGTGTGTCATTGATTTTTATTTCCATATATCTTTCTTTTAGGTACCAGTGGATGATTTTCTTTAGCTTAACTGGCATGTTAAATTTTATGAGTTTGTACAGAAGGCCTTGATGCCAAACTTTGTCGAATGCTTTCGCTGCATCGATGAAGATGGCAGCTGTGTGTTGTTTCCAGTTGTAGCCTTTTGTGATGATCTCCACTAGCCGGTGTATTTGTTGGACAGTGCTGTGGCCCTTGCGGAAGCCGAACTGCTCGTTTGGTACAATTCCCATTTTGTCTGTTTCCGCTTGAAGCCTTGAGCGTATCACTTTCTCGGTCACCTTTCCGAGGCTGGGTAACAAGCTGATTGGTCTGTAGTTTTCAGGGTGTTGGGGGTTCTTTCCTGGCTTCTTCAATGGTATGATATTTGCGATCTTCCAAGCTGTGGGGAAATGCTGGTATCTGCGGATAGCGTTGGTTATGTTGACGAGATGTACTATGGCCTTTCTTGGGAGTAGTTTTATTATTCGGTTAGTTATGCCATCTGGACCTGGAGCCTTTCTGCTGTTTAGATGGGTTATGATGTTTATTATTTCTGCCGGAGTGGTGGCAGTGATGGGTTCTGAGTTATCTTTCTGCAGTTGTAAGGTTGTCTTAACCTGGCGGTGTATCTTGTATATAAGGTTGATGTTTATATATGTTGATTTCGGTCACCTTTCCGAGGCTGGGTAACAAGCTGATTGGTCTGTAGTTTTCAGGGTGTTGGGGGTTCTTTCCTGGCTTCTTCAATGGTATGATATTTGCGATCTTCCAAGCTGTGGGGAAATGCTGGTATCTGCGGATAGCGTTGGTTATGTTGACGAGATGTACTATGGCCTTTCTTGGGAGTAGTTTTATTATTCGGTTAGTTATGCCATCTGGACCTGGAGCCTTTCTGCTGTTTAGATGGGTTATGATGTTTATTATTTCTGCCGGAGTGGTGGGAGTGATGGGTTCTGAGTTATCTTTCTGCAGTTGTAAGGTTGTCTTAACCTGGCGGTGTATCTTGTATATAAGGTTGATGTTTAGGTTTGGATAAGATGGATTACACTGTGATTCCAGTTTATCTGCTAGTGCTTCAGCTTTCTCTTCATCTGTGTGTGCCGTTCCTTTCTTGGTTTGTATGGGGATATGATTTGTTGTTTGGTGCGGATGGTTCTTAGAAATTTCCAGACAGAGTGATCTTCAGCATTGATGTTGGTCAGCGTGTCTTCCCATTTTTGATTTCTATGTTTTTGAAGAGCCTCTCGGACCTGTCTGTTTCGGTTGTTCAGTGCTGTTTTGTCTTGTGGAGCTCTTGTGTTATGGTATCGCATTCTGACTTTATTCTTTGCTCTTATATTAGATCCATTATTTCCTCTGGGATGTGGCTGGCTGGGTGTTGGACTATGGTTTGCCTGACTGCTTCCATTGCTTTCTGGATTTGGCTGGTTAAACTGTTTACCGCTGTGTCTATCTCTTCCTTTTTGCGGATGATTGGAACTGGACCGATATGCTCTGGGAGGACCTTTGCTAGCTTGTCCCATGGTATGAATGTGTGTGGAGGAGAGAGTGGATCTGATGATCCTAGATGGAGCACTATGGGATTGTGGTCCGAAGAAAGTTCGTTAATTGTTTTCAGTTGGTATTTAATATTTTTGAGAATGGCGATGTCTAGCACATCTGAGCTGCCTGTAGGGCTGTAGTGGGTGGGTTCGGTGGGACTAACCACAACCATAGATTTGAGCATTGCATAGTTGAACAGTGTGGTGCCTTTGGTGTTGTTTGATGAACTGAACCAATATGTGTGTTTTGCATTGAGATCCCCTGCTATGATAATGGAGTCATTGAGTACTAGTATGGAGTCCAGATCTGTTGTCTGTATAGGTATGCTTGGTGGGTTATAAGCGGCATAAATTTTTATGCTGCTGGCATTGCTGGTATGTACTTCCACTCCGGTTACTTCCAGGTTCCTGGTTTTGGGATTGGGTTGTGATTTAGGTAGCTTTTGATGCATATAGCAGTGCCTCCTCCTCTTGCACCAAGTCTGTCATTTTTGTATGTAGTGTAGCCACGTATTCTTGGGTTGTTTGCTGGCCTTAAGTGGGTTTCTCCAATTAAGATGATATCAGGACTGTGTCTGGTCGCAAATTCTTGAAGCTCCAGGACTTTGTTTGTCAATCCGTTTGCATTCCATGCAACTATCTTGAGTGACTTTGGTTTGAATTTTTTGTTCATCGTGTATGGTGGTGAGATTCTGGATGATTGTTTTGCTAAGTTCTTGCATCATGTTGTGCAGCGAAGCTGTTAAAGCTGCCATTAAATCTGGGTTTGCTTACTCATGGGTAGTGGGGATGCGATTTCTTGCAGCCTCTGCATAAGTTTTGATCTTGGTTGTGGGTCTCGTGCCTTCCTGTGTCGATGTGTTTCGGACTGAAGGGTGACCTGTTTCGTTGCTTTTGGTGTAACTGCGAATGGGAGCTGAGTTAATTCTTGCCGATTCTCGATTTTTTGGGTGGTAGAGGGCTACCTCTAGACACTATCAATGAGCGCACTCTCATCACAATCCTCACAATGATAAAGCAGGATAATCTTCCCTACCTCTAGATAACGTTTCCTTATAGTCCTTATAAGGACTGGCTTAAAGGGGCGAAGCAAGAATGCTTTTCATCTTCCCCGTTATCTGTAGAGGACAGTGTAGGGATAAGGTGTTATTGAGCAATTAAAGCTCTGATCGTGGCAGGAGGGTAACAGCAATAGCCGAGCCTCAGTTAGAACTTCATTGGCTACAGCATTGCCATCCATTACCCTCCAAAGGCATTGGATTGAATGAATCAATCATCACCACATCTCACGGTCGATTGATCCCCTCTAGATAACGTTTCCTTATAGTCCTTATAAGGACTGGCTTAAAGGGGCGAAGCAAGAATGCTTTTCATCTTCCCCGTTATCTGTAGATTGATCACTCCTCCACAACGTTTGATTATATATATTTATATTATATAGTATACTTATATTATATATATTATGCTGTATTAGATTATTATTAAATTATATTATATTACTAAAAGTATCTTGAACAATATTACTATAATTTAATATTATATTATATTTTATATTATATTCTATATTACATTATACTTTATATTATATTATATTATATTATATTATATTATATTATATTATATTATATTATATTATATTATATTATATTATATTATATTATATTATATTATATTATATTACTTTTTTAGTGTAAATGGTCTACTGCGTTATGATGTGGTAGAATCCGGTAGCGATTAAGAAGGAGCTATAAATGCAGACTCTATATTATTATTATTTTTTTTTTTAATTGAGGTTCAGTCACGATTTCAAGAAGCGGATTCCTTGAAGCAAATAACAAACAAAAATCTCATTATTCGTGATGAAAAGCCCTACTTTCAATTTGACCGATAGGGCGAACCACGAACTTGAAAAACAACATGAAAATTTAGCGGCGGACTTAAATACTGACTATCAGATAAGTAGACATAATTCTGAAGCTTATGAATATTATCTTTGTTATTTATAGTTAGGCTAACAGCGAGTCAGACGACTATAAAAGAACTGTGAAAGAAAAATGAGGAAAAAAAATGAAATACTATTAGTTGTCATACTCAACCTCTTTCATACAGCGCCATCTATGGCGCTGTATGAAAGAGTTTGAGTACTCTTCATGAATAACTCATATATTTATGTATGATTCAGTTAACTGTTGGATCTTCCTATCTATTGTCATGTCTCTCTATTCTCCTTAATTTCCAATCTAATCTTTCAAAGTTTTGACGGTATTTGTAATATTTATATAATTTATTTTAAAAATAATAATGTAAGTTATATTTTATTTAAAAATCATGATTAAATATTTTTAATATATTAATTATTTTAATTTTTAAAATATATTGTACACCTTTAAAACTTTTATATCATTTTGCTACAATTAAAATATTTACCATAAAAGATTCGAGTTGGCTATTCTATTTATATATATAAACTCATAAGGTCTGAAGATCATACTTCACAGGATCATCTCTGTAGTATGGTTAGCGAGTTCGCGTTTTTTTTTCGTGAAACAAACAAACTGAGCATCTGTTCATAACCGTTGATATCGGAAAGAGTCCCATCGGGCCTCACGATATATTTAACGGAGATTTACAGATCTTCCTAAACCCCGGACCGGGGAAATAATAAACACTTGGGGGTGGGAATAGCTAGGCCCCCCTCGCCAGCTATGGACAATGTTTTGCCGCGCACGCGGACTCTCGGCATCGAGACTGACGCTGATCTCAGACCCCGACTTTTGGCTAAAGCCCTGAATGACTGCGTCGGTGCGGACCAGATATTTGGATTCACTCCTTTCGGTAATGGCAGATACCAAGTTGTAGTTAGGAGCGCCGAGACTAGGGACAAGTTGCTCAAAGGCTTTCAATGTAACGGAAAGGAAATTTTTCCGTTCATGGTGGGGAGCATTATCAAACTGCTCAAAATCTCCAGATTCCCCTTGGAATATATACAATGTGATGAAAAAATAATCCACGAAGTGTTTGGGAAATGGGGTATTGTTCAAAACATACAAATCTTAAACGATGCAGACAACCCCCAATGGAAGTCGGGGGAAGTAAACATCTCGCTCGAGATGAAAACAGCGGTTCCAAACTTCGTCAGCATCGGATCCGCTAGGGTAATGGTAAACTACCCTGGCGTTAAGAAGCAATGCTTCCGATGTGGATCCTTCGACCATCTAGGAGCGAACTGCCCAAAACTGACATGCAAAAACTGCCTAACGACAAGTCATTCACTGGACAAATGTCTCATGGCTTGCCTCAAATGCGGGTCCAAAGACCACAAAGTTAACACCTGCCCATCAAGAACGCATACAGAAAGGATGGGAGCTGCTATTATACCAGTCACAGTCTCCTCAGTAGAGAAGCCTACAGCTACTACAGAACAAGAGTCGGAAAACACGGATTTTCCAACTATAAACGAGGCATATGGCAAAATAACGGCTATAGAAGAAAAGGCAGCAGCCACAGAAACCATAGCCTGCACACCCAAGAAAGAGAAGAAGCGAGAAACAGCCAATAAACAAGCTGTGTCACATGATGAAATCACTGCAGAAGGAAAAGTAAATAAAACAGAAAACATGGAGGCAAGCAGCGCCCCCTTCAAAAGACCTCTGAGTCCAGAGGAAAAAGAGATGAAAAAAATAAAACCAGCAGAAACAGAAGAATTGGAGACTCCTCATGCAAAAGCAGGGGAGACTCTGAAGCATCTAGTTAAAGGTATCCCTGGGGTGGCAGGAAAATTTCAAGACGCAATAGTGAGAATAGGGGAACCCGAGCTCCTCCTCACTGGGAAATATGGTCCAAATGTAGTTAGTGCAAAATGGGGTGACATATTTGTTGAAGACATCAGCCAAATCACCCCTGAGCAAGTTCAGCTAGCCATGGACGGCCTGAGAACCTGAGCGGCGAAGGCCTACAGCGAGGCGGTGCAGCTTCTTGTGAGCTGCATCACTTAGGCCAGACCCTTTTCCCCCAATCTTTTTTGGTTTCCAATTCTTTCTATATAGTTTTATTTTCTCTGTACTTCATGTTTTTGTTTTTGTTCCATGTTTCCTTTTTAGGATTTTTCCTTTTTCTTCTAAAGTGAAAAATCAACGACCGTTTTAGAATCACCCCTGGGGGGCAAACAGCTAAAACAGGTCAACTGAGGCCTCTTTTACCTACCCTACTACTATGCACTCTATCTTTATTTCCTCTCCCACTATCTGCTGACTCTCAGTCTATCTTACTCTACAGGCCGATGATGAAGATTTGTTGAACTCACAATTATTATTATCTGAATAATAATGATATATTTGAATAATATTATATATATATATATATATATAAAGTTTTTTTACCTTGGGAATAATGTATATTAGGGTTACCAAGTAATTTTATAAACTTGGTTATTTTACTCCTAATCAAACAGTTAAGTTTGATTAGGTGTAAGCAAACAGTTAAGTTTGCGCCTGAACGTAGTTCAAGTCAAAAGGTGGTGCAACACCAGAGCAACTCATTGTAAAGGTGGGTAAAGATCTGATCACTATTCTTAGTATTTTTCATAATATAAAGCACGTCTCACTAAGAGATGTATATTGCAATACATTATGGGTGGGGTCACTACCCAGACCGGTTTCAACCTTTTTTGAGGTCTCCTCAGTGAGTAGCTAGACCCTAAATACCAAGGTTTTAGTAATATTATAGTAATTTTATAATAATATAATAATTTTATAGTAATTTTAGTAATTGTATAAGTAAAGTTGATAAGGCTCTGTATTACTAAAACCTTGGTATTTAGGGTCTAGCTACTTACTGAGGAGACCTCAAAAAAGGTTGAAACAGGTCTGGGTAGTGACCCCACCCATAATGTATTGCAATATACATCTCTTAGTGAGATGTGCTTTACATTATGAAAAATACTAAGAATAGTGATCAGAGCTTTACCCACCTTTACAATGAGTTGCCCTGGTGTTGCACCACTTTTAGATTTGAACCACGTTCAGGCGCAAACTTAATTGTTTGCATACTTGGGATTAGGAGTAAAAATAACCAAGTTTATAAAATTACTTATTTGATTAAGTAAATAAATAAATATATATATTTGAATAATAATGATATATATATATATATATATAATATAAATATATCATTATATACATATTTGAATAATAATGATATATATATATATATAATATAAATATATCATTATATATATATTTGAATAATAATGATATATATAAACTCATAAGGTTTGAATAATAATGATATATAAATATATAAATATGAAAATAAAACTAAGAATGTGAATAATAATGATATACAAATATATAAAAATAAAAACTAAGAATGCGAACCTTTAAAAGCAGAAGCTACAACTTTCTTCACGTGATGAGTCAAAGAATTGATTAAAAATCCTCCTGTGCATGGCGAAGAAATAGATTTCTCAAACCCCTCAGAGATGTTAAATTCATTTTTGAAAATGGTTTCTCTGCTCCTCCAACCAATGAGAAGTTCAATTAGAAACGATCCAATAAAAGTGATGGATATTTCGTAGGTCAAGAATGTGGCTGTGTTTCCATATCTTTCCCACTTGCTCTCATATTAATTTACTTCAAGGAACTTGGAGTGTGATATTATTAAAATGTCACCTCCGAGAATACTGCCTGGCGCTGCGTGTGGAGCTAAAGAAAGAAAGGAAGGAAACAGTTTCGTAGAGTATCTATCGAGAGACGAATGGAACATTTTTAATTAAGACAATTGTATCCGTTCCACGGGGATTACACGATTCTTGTAGTTTCGCCAGTTGCTAGTACTTTATTTCCACTAATAGTTCACCTGTTTGTAGCATCTAATTAAGAGAAAACATTCAAAGAATCTTTGTTAAGTTATCCTGGTCCTATTTCCTCGTGTGTGACATTAGTGGATATAATTTATTCCTAGATTGGATCGGGGACGGAATCTTCGTGATATTATTAATCATAGGCCTCATCTAGTATAGAAAGATGATATCGGATTCTTAATTTTTTAAAAAAATATTTTTATTATTTATTTTTGTTTATTTTTTATTTTAATTGTATTTATTTATTTATTTATTTTTATTTTTTTAATTTTAATTTAATTTATTTATTTTTATCTTTTATTTATCTATTTTTGTGTATTTTTTATTTTCTTTATTTTTTATTTTCCTTGTTTTTTATCTTAATTTATTCTTAATTATTTAATTTTCTTTGTTTTTATTTATTTTATTTTATTTTTTTATACTCCATGGAGTAAAAAATTAAAACTGTTGAGAATTTAACACCAATGGCATCCATCTAAAAGTGATCGTGGATCCGACGAACAGCGTCCCCTATGTGAAGAATCGATTAATACTAAGCAACGCCGCAAAATTTGCAGAGTTTGATGTTTGAATGATACTTTACCACATACCCAGAGGCCACATGCATCGAAAAAGAATGAGCTACTGTGGTAATCGAAGTCCTTTCTTGCGTTAATGATTTGTTTTATCGTGTGATAGACAGTTTCCCCCTCTTTTTCCACTTTTTTTTTTAATCATTTGTTACTGGAGTAGTTTCTTTTTGCGGCGAAAAAAAAGAGCCAATCTTTCTATTCTTTAAGTTAAACCTAAATACAGACTACTTAGTTCAAATAATAAAATAAAATAAAGAAAAGAAATATGTCTGGTACGTTACAACAATAAGTCACGAGAAATTCCAATGCGTCATATCCGGGATACAGGATAGTACGTGAACTTCTCACGTTTCCAATTGTTGGGCCAAACATCTGAATGTACAAGCGCGCGCCACGTGGCACACGTAGTCAATGCTCCATTCTTGTAAGTTTCTTTTGAATCAAATAAATATTACTGTTAAAGTGTAGGTTCACAGTCTCTATAATAAACTAGAAGCGAAATAAAAATTTTATACTGTTTGCTAGTGAAATATTTTTTTTTTCTTTTTTTTTTTTTTTTAACAAAACAGTATCTTTCTAACGCAAACTCAGAATACAAGACATTACCTAAGGGTTTCCAAAGGTTATTCTGTGGTTGCTTATATGAACTATGTATTTTTGTCAATTCAACAACCAGCTGTGTTGAATTTTCCTTTACAAGATAGAATCGTGGTTAAGTCAAGCGATGAAAAACAATAAAGTGTCCACTTTTGTAGTGCATCACAAGATACTAACCGATAATGTATTGCTTCTGTTACATAAACCAGGAAATAAACAATCACTTGTATATTTTCCTATGGTTCTAACGGACTGCCTTTTAAAGAAAATAAAGTATTTGACACAATAGGAATAACGAATTATTTTAAACCTAATCTTTATTTGTTTTACATTAAAATCGCATTGATTACATCGCTATACTTAATGGGGTTGAGCACTAGACTGAGTACAAGTCATCTATTACTAAATGCCCTATTCGAGTGAAATCTATAGATATTATAGTCCTTACAACAAAGTGATTTATTCTCCGTAGATAAATCGTAACAGAATTTTCTTGGAATGGGCGACTTTTCGGACAATTCCGTACAAAAGAAATGCGATCTCCCCCTACACACAAGTGATTTAGCTACCGTTTGTCATTCTGATTTGATAAGCGAAGGAAACGAAGGCGACCTTACTGCCACCTGGTGACAATAAGTGTCGTCAACAGTTCCTGAGAAGGAAGGAAAGAGAGAGAGATGGAGAGAGGGGGGGGGGAGGAGGAGGAAGACTAGAAATGAAAAGTGATTGTATGTGTGTGTGCGTGTGCAAAAGGAAGGTTCTAAACAGAAAATGTGGTCTATGCTGACTGCAATCACCCCCCGGGTATAGAGATAGCGCAATTGAAAGGGTTCATTGACTCGCACGCTACGTAACAAATGGCCAAGACGAGCGGTAATAAGAAGAAAGAACGTGGCCATGAAGAACGATAAGCAAGTTTGTGAATATTCAGATAGCAACACACGCGAGAACTTGTTGGCTCCATCGAACAGAAATTTGGCCGCAGATGAAGAGGGGGGGGGGGGGGGGGGGCGCAGTGGAAAGAGATGCGTTTCAACTTAATCGAAGTATGACGGCGGTTTTATCCTGCACTCGATTACTGGGTTGGTGTCAGGTAGTTTGAAACCTTTGTTAAGAGGGGAGAGTATTCTCCCGTTTCACACACACACACACACGTCGATAGGGCCGCTAGCACCCCACGCCACACCATTGTCCGTATCACGGACGCCATTTTGCCACGAGGCTTCGATTCTTTAGCGATTTCTTGCTCCCACTGACCGTAAACAGATAGATCCGATTTTGAAGCATTCAATGGTTCTTTCTCCACCTCCTTTTTTTTTTTTTTCTTTCACTCGCATCCTGACCGTATTTCCTTTCATATTCCCACTTTCTAACTCTACTTTTCCTATATTCTTGAAAATCAAAACTTTTTGGCTAGTTTATATCGTCCCCCCCCCCCTCTCCCCCCACCGATAAACTAATTCATTTTTTTCACCGTTTCCTATTCCATATGTATTTTTTTCCGTACTTTCTGTTTATTTTCAACTATGTATCAAAGAACGAAATAGCGTCAATTGTTAGCCTAGATGATGATTAACAAATCTTCAACCAGATGGCGTACATTTCCTTAAAAAAAAAAAAAAAAAAAACATATGAAATCTCTCTATTCTGTGGTTTGGATCAGCTTCTTACAAAAGCCATCAAAGGGTGAATAGCATCGGGTATTCAATTGAATGTGATTTATTTATTTATTATTATTTTATTTATTTATTTATATATATATATATATGCCATGTTTCAAAAATTATGGGAAAACTGAGTGTTTTGCAAATCTTAATACATTGGCCAACTTTCTGCAGCAATTGCTGATGGATAGACTTTATATTATATATTTTATTTGTTCGTGTGGGGTTCCTCCACCTCCCCTTAGGACTGGTTGAGCCCTCCTAAGGAGGGATTAAGTACTATATCCTATGACTGTAGTCTTCTGTGCTCACGGGGCCTGCTTGCGGAATGAAAAACCCCAGATAAACTGGGAGAAAAACCCTGTAGTCTACTCTCAAGACCGGCTAACTTGGCTAAGGAAAATCCTTAAGCTCCTCACGTCGTCGACGGGAATCGAACCTAGGACACTCCTTCCCCAGGCATACGGTTGTGGTGTGCAAAGCCACTAGGCTAACCGCGCGAAAATATTAAATATTAATAATAGGATACAAATAGTCTGGTTTATTCCTCCATCACTAACTTAGTTATTTCCACGGGGTGACGTTTCTACTCTAACCAAAGCTGCTCTACATAGAGAGAGCGAGAGAAGATTGCAACTCCTTGATGACCAGGACAGTCGTTGCATTGCCATTTCCTACAGGCACTCCAAGATCTTTATTGTGTCACACCGTACATCTCTTCGCACTCATCCACATTGTTTCCATAGGACTGTACTGGGTACCGACTGTCAGGTAGCGTTTTGGTTTTCATTTTTTTTTTTTTTTCGGTATAATAATGGTGGTCGTAATCCAAACCGGACAGTGGCATTCCCATCCCATAATGTAACGTAGAACAGATGGGACAATCGGAAAAATAGTTCTACTGATAATCCCCACATGTCCACCCAATTTGAAGAGTGTATATTTTGACTATTCATTCCCTAACTCACCTTTTAGACGATTAAGTGTCCAGTCGTGGAGAGCATTGCACAATGCAAGTCAAATCCGAGTTCTGTATTTCAGGATCTCCCAAAATCCCTCAAACAATTGAAATCAAAGTTCGAAGAGTGAAGTACTTGTAAATGCCCTTTGTGTGTGTGTGTGTGTGTGTGTGTGTGTGTGTGTGTGTGTGTGTGTGTGTGTGTGTGTGTGTGTGTGTGTGTGTGTGTGTGTGTGTGTGTGTGTGTGTGTGTGTGTGTGTGCGTGTGTGTGTGTTCTTGAGGTACATATCAGTATTTTAAGAGTACTATTCATGACAAATGCTCAGGACGCTTTGGTGTGTGCTGAGTATTTCACTGCATTAACTGCACAGGATTAGATTTACAGATAGCAAGCTATTGGATGCAAGTAAACTGTTTCACGTAGAAATCTACATGAGGTTTTGGGAGGCCAAGGGGCCCTGTCCCCTCAAAAGAAGAAGGAAAAAAACAGTAGAAAATTTTCAAAAAATATTTTCCTAATTGAATTTTTTTTTTTTTTAATTTATGTTGTGTCTTCTATTTCTATACTACTTATGAATTAGCTGTCACATAAGGTGGGAATACCCCATCGCTCTCGGGAATCATGGCCCCTGTGAACACAACGCGAACAAAGTAGTCCTCGGGCGGAATCGAGCGCTACTTCGTTTGCCCGAGCCGGACCAGAGATCACGGGTATCATGTATTGGCGATCACTGCAGATGCTCAGTCCTAGGTCGTATGCGATGCGTAGTGTCTATTCTCAAATTGTCTACTCAACTCGCCTCCCCAAGATTAAATCCTGAGCGCGCTACTGGAAACGCCACCATAATAGCGCCAATGTCTAACCAATCGGAATGGATAATCTTACGTGAAAAACAAAAATCTTAAAAAACATTAAGATTTTTTGTTTCATTTATAGAATTTAAAGTGTAATTCCATCGCTCGTTTAAATGAATAAAAGTCTTAAAGCGGCAAAATAATTTCCTGGGAGTCATGCACGGATTAATTCTAGTGGACGTAACCAATCGTAATGAAAGAAATCTCTTCGGCCAGAGATTATCCTCATCTTCTGAAGTTGATGAAGAATATTCCCAAGTTGGGACTAAAGAGTATTGGGCAATTTGGGACAATAAAAGAAAAAGACGTTAAAGAATAATTAAAACAATAATGACAGCTAAGTAGGCGCTTCTAAATTTCATTCAGCTTCCTGCTTCTTTAATTTTTTTTTTTAAATAAAAGAATAAAATAAATATATATATATATATATAAAACCCTGTAGTCTACGCCCAAGACTTCCTTAGCTAACTTGGCTGAGGAAGATCCTTAAGCTCCTCACGTCGTCGACGGGAATCGAACCTAGGACACTCTTTCCCCAGGCATATGGTTGTGAAGTGCACAACCATATGCCTGGGGTGCAAGTAAAACATTCGGGGAACAACTGGACGAAAATAGTTGAAGAATGCGAATTATTGTGGGGTTCGTACAGAAGCAGGAAGGAGCGAAAGACAAAATACTTGCTACATTAGAAGCGATCCAATTCGTTCAGTAATTGAGATTAACGTTCCACATTTTGTAAGCCTAATTTTGTTTAATATGTCTGGGAAATAAAAGTACGAATGAATAATATGCAACCAGAAATTGGAGACCCATAAAGGCTAATTGGCTGTAGGACTCTGTTATTAAGACAATATTTAAGAATATTTCTTTACGCAATTGAAAGACGAAATCTTATTTCTTTATGTTCTTATATGATGGGGTGTAACGGTGCAATAAAGATAGATTTAGATTCGAGGCGTTTTTTTTTTATTTTTTTTTATAAAGAGTTCTTCGTCAGCATCTCTTTTCTCATCTCTTCATTTCTTTCTCAACTCTCATATCTTCTTTCATTTTTTTTTCCCCTCAGAATCCTCAAGAACTGTAACAGAATGCTCAGAAATTTTGTTGATTTGCGCCAAAGAAGAAGATTTAGTCGGTTTCATACAGAGGTGGGAGGTTTTTTTCCCTCTTAGGAACTCGGGGTTTACGTCCCTCAATCAGGCAAAGTAGTCAGAAGAATACACGCAAAAAAGATCCCAACCAATAGCTTTCTATTGGTTTCGTAAAGAAGGCCTTCGTACTTACCCGTATGAGTCGCGCTGCCGTTGTGTCTTCATACGCTTACATAACATTTTAACAAGCGTTTCTGAGTATGCAAATGAAATTTTTTTTCTCTTCGCTCGGCTGATATCAGAAGATGACCGAATCAAAAGATAACTGGAAATGTAGGTTCTGAAGAAATAGATCTACCAGATTGGATCTAAATTTCATTCCCAGGTGACAAAAATCAAGGGAAGACCTTCAGTATATTTAAATATTGAGATGGAAAACACTGGTGAATAAAAATACCCATTGCAAGCCACGAAAATAATATTTGTAATAAATAAATAAATAATAAAATGGAACCAGATGAGAACTTGTGAAGCTTGGATGGTTTGCATAAGATCTTCAGCTTTTAGAGAGATTAGCGTCAGGAAGAGATTGGAAGGAATGATACTAAAATGCTGGCTCTGGATTAGAAGTGGCTCTTTGGAAACAACTCTACACCATTTCGTACTGATTAAAATGAAGTACAGCCAAAATAATGAATTTTATCTCCACTCTAAATAATCAATTTCTGAAGATAATATTAAAATAAATAAATCCCTTTATTCAACAATGGAGTATGCGAGGTCATTTAGACCTAACTAACTGGGAAAGCCAATCATCATCATCCTTAGCGAATCACAGACAGTTGGCTTAAGACTATCCATGATTTCAAACCACATTCGGGGAAAAGAATGTGAGGATAGCTGGCGCCATCTTGTAGTCTCTAATCTCAATACTATATGTCTGAAAATAGTGTGAGTTCTACGGTCGATTTTCTTGTGTTGTTGGACTACAGTCCTGAGTTTCCACTAAAAACCTTGCGTTCCTGTGCTAGAGATCGACCAACTCGGAAACTGGTCGAAGACAGGCTTAGTAAAAGTTTCTCTAGCTGGCAACTAAGAACGCACTTTCTTCAGAAGGCCTAGCACTATGGATGTAAATGCTATTTGAATAGCGGACCTTGAATAGTGTAATAAACTAGGCAATAATGATAATAAAAATAAAAAAAAAACATGAAAAAATTGTAAACTATTAGAAGTTTAGTTAGTACCCTGCTAGGAGTTCTCAACTATTTATTTATTTATTGGCTGTTATTTTTATTTTATTATTTTATTGATTATTTTTTTTTAAATATTTTAATTTATTATTTTATTTTTTATGTTCATTACGGATTACTAGCTATTATTTAGCCATCCAACAACCTTTTATTTGCATACCAAAGCCAATAAGAAAGTAATAGTCTTGTTATTACTTACAAAGAGACGAAATGGCAAAAGATGAGTTGCAATTCCGTTCTTATAAAGGTTGTATTTTCCTTCCCTCTGTCTCTTTTCTTTCTTTCTCGTTCAGCGTCTCTAAAACCTCTTACCATTCACGGGAAAATCACAAGTCAATTTAAGTCTATCTATCCATCCATTGGTGTGCCATTTTTCTGTCTATATTCGTTTCTTTTTTGTCTATTTCTTTGTTTTCTGTCGGAGGTCTATATCGCAATAGGACTACAAGCGCACAACGAAAGCGTTTGTTTGTTTGTGTTATAGCATTTCTGCGATCTGTTTCTTTAGCTAGCTGGATATGTTTCTTTGTGTGTGTGTGTGTGTGTGTGTGTGTGTGTGTGTGTGTGTGTGTGTGTGTGTGTGTGTGTGTGTGTGTGTGTGTGTGTGTGTGTGTGTGTGTGTGTGTGTGTGTGTGTGTGTGTTGTGTAAGAAAGTTGGAATATCTGTTAAAGAACTCTACTCTGTCATCTTTTCTCTCCAGAAGGTCGCCAGGGAAAATGAAAAGCAGTGGACACACACACACACACACATGCACGTTGTTCTGCCTTATAATGAAACATAGCATTTGGTTTTTGGAAAAGGACAGGAGAGCAATCAAGTGAAATAGCGTTTGGGATGTGACCTTTCGATGCGAGGTAGTCCAAGAGACTGATCGATACATACTCAGACACCAGCACGGTTATTCGTCATGTGGTCCCCGGGGAAATCGACGCTGTCACAGCAAGCGTCACATGGTAGACAACGGATACATCGTGATTCGTTGTATTACCTGGTTTATGGTGTTTTTCCACAGTCCTGCTAACAGTGGCATCTTTCCAGGTTCGATCAATGTGATTGTTTCCTATACTTTTTTACACTTCTATTTGTTTTTCATGTTGTGCGTCTCCATAATTTCCTCCAGCTTTATTCTATTCATCGATCATCCCTCTTTTCGGGTAACTCAACTCTCCTATTTTTCGTTTTCTTATTTTTATGATGTTTTGGATTTCCTCAGAACTCTATTCCGTTTATCTTTTGCTTTTATTGCTATTTTTTTTTTCTTTAGTTGTTTGGTTACACTGATATGTACACTTTTTTTAGCTGTTTATGTTTTTTTTTTCCTTTTTCTTTCACTCTACTAATTTCTTTTAATGTGATTGAGCCACAGGCTTTTTTACGTTTCGTGCTATTAAAAAATATTCGCAACTGTTACTCAACAATACGTTATATTAACGCTAACAACTATTTTCAATTGTTGACTAGAGGTAATTGTTGGCTACCTTCCCAATCGCATTGTTGAAATGAACAATGAAAGACGAATGCAGTTCTCTGTATTACATTGTTAGTTACAACTGTAAACGAGTCAACAATTTATTGTTAGTTCCATCAAATCTCAATGCGTGAAATAAACCGGTAAATTGCTGTTTATTTTCAGTCACGTGATCTGTTGCAATCAATCAGAGATGCGAATTCTTCACAAGTCACGTTTGAATGATATATTTCGAAAAAGGTTCATTAATTATTCACTAGATGGCGGTGAGTACATTCGAATGTTTTCAATTGCTCAATATTCTAACATTTTTATTATCCTGATTTTTTGAAGCGTATTAGAATTGTCAAAAGAGCTACGTCAAGAATCAGATTACCCACAATTCCCTGAGTGGCAACGGTACTTAACTTCTGCCTGATTAATAATCGTTTTCCATTTGATTTTTGCGTAATGCACCTGCGCAAGATTTGCTCGCGCACAATGAAATGAACATAGAAATAAGAAAAAAAAAAAAAAAAGCAAAGCGCATGTATTTTGATAAGATTGACTTTGCTTACGTCATGTTTTTGTCTTTTGTATGGCGCCCCCTGTTGCTGTACTCTGTGAAAATGCAAGCGGGGCTCATTTTAAATGCAAAAAACCAGCCTTCAGGTTGCCGACTTCTATCCGTCATCTTCTAGATCAAAGCTCGGCTGCACATCTCCGTGGCATTTTTTTATTTTTATTTTTTTTTTTCCCCCTTTCTTCTTTTTCGTTTGGAATACACACTTTATTTGTATGCATAGCTGAATCCTTGATATACACATGGATGAATAGCCAGTTTCAAGGCATCGTTCCATTTCCCCGGGTGAAGAAAACAAGCCTGGAGTCTTCGTTGGTAAAAGAACGATAGAGAAAACAATCATCAACACGCATGAGGGATGGAGACAGCACTCGAGACGCACAGCATCCCGGAGAACATGCAAAAAAAAAAAAAAAAAATCTTAAAAAAAAAAAAAAACGAAAAATGGAACCAAAAAAATAAAAGTTGAATTCAACTCTGGCGTCGAGGCCAATAGTAAAAGCGCTAACTCTAACACAGATCACAGCTCAGGGACGCCTGCCAACTAGAGTGTCTGCCAGGCTGATATATGACAACGAGGCTAGCTGTGTTGATGCGGTTGTGGTTAAGAAACGTGAAATTTTTGTCAATGAGAAGAAAAATAACGTCAGATAACAGGGAGATAGCTGAGTAGGCTGAAGGCAAAAATCGATCTTTTTTTTTATTTTATTTTTATTAATAGGAAGACCAAGATGAAGGAAATTCGGGAAAAAGGGCTGAAAGGAAAAGATTGTAAAGTTATCTTGACTTTCCTCGTAGAACATTTAATACGCTGGTTTCCTAATATTGTAGATAGTTAAAGATTTCCGGGAAAAATCTCTAACGACAACTAGTGTGTAATAGTCAAACTACAAACAGCCCGATATAAAATAACGCCTAACTACGCATTATAATTGTTAAATATATTTTAGTTGAATTGTATTTCGGTTCTGTTTATGCTCATAGAGGGTATGTGCACTTAGGTAGTTGGTGAATGTTTCAAGTTTGATTCGTAGATTAATTTTGCCTAGAACTAAGTTAGTAAGTCTTAGATTGCGCTTTGACTTTTTTTGGGGAGGAGGCGGTATTTTGTTATTTTAAAGAGAAAGAGCTTTCCATTACCGATATGCAGTTGTCAGATTGTTTTTCTTCCCCCCCCCCCTCCAGATCCAGATTTTAACTTACTGATCCACTTTAAACAGGTTCATAACTAGTTGTTGTCGTCGTGAATGACTGCCGAAGCAACTAAGATGCGAAACTGGTATATTATACCTGTAAATTGCGTGTATTCTTCCGGCTACTTTATCTGTTTTGAGGAAAAGACATTCTACTCTCCGGTATGAGACGATAAAAAAAAAATCATAAAATTTCTTCTGGTCCTAAATGGGATCGAACTGTGATTCTTTTTTTTCCACCAAATGGGTAGCTTCGAAAACAAACTGAGTCCAGTTTTACGCTTATGCGTGCACCATGCAGTTTTCCGAAACCAGATCCGACAGGATAAGATGATTAATCCTAATTCCCATTCTACATCTGTAAAGTGCGTGTGTTCTTATGTCAGTTTAGTCTGTTTAGTTGAAAAATCCGAGGAAAGAAAACTCTCCACCTTCGTATGAGACTGATTAACTCATCCTCATTCGAAAAATTGGTAAAGGTTCGTGTCTTAGACGCGAACTACTTACAAAAGTAAAAATCTTTGTTTTAATTCTTAAGATACCCTTAATCTTTATCTCTGAAATCCGTTTCTTTTTCTCTTACAAAAAAGTAAAATAAAAAAAAAAAACATTACTTAAAAATGTGCACTTTTTTCTAACTCCATATAACCCTTAGTGTCCACCAGATGGCAGTTTATGCGCGATTCAATTGTTAAAAATAAAACCTGTGATTTTAAGCAGCGATGTGTGCATTGTTTGGAGAGAAAATAAGGAATACATTAACAGTGAGTATAACGAGTCTCATTAGGTAATCTTTGCATCATCCCCATGGTTACGGAAGCCAGTGATTAACTGGTGATAGCAACGATGCTTAACCCTACAGCAACATATGTGAGGGTGGAATAGGAAGAGCTGCACAAATGACTGGCTTCCTCTTTGTGCTCCGATCGATAGATAGAGCACAGTAGCCTGAGTACGAGAGTATTAACGAACCCCAAGATGACACTGTGAGACTAGAGAATTCTCGCTAAATTCTTATTACATTCACTCCAACTCCGCCGCCAGGTGCTTATATCCGGGGAAGAGCAATCTATTGGTCAACACTGCGGTGGCACGTGATCATCAGAAGATGAGGCAAAAAGAACGCAAATTGTTTGCTTGTATATTTCCATGGTGACAGATTAACTGCAGGCGATCTATCAGAGAGAAAAAAAATTGCTGATTAAATAACGACGTATTGTTTTCTAAAGAGTGGGAAACGCCCTCTAGTGATGATTTTTGAAATTAAATAATTTATAAGGTAATGTTAATGGGAATTAGAACGCAGTTTAAAACGTATGCGATAAGATCGCTTAATAGTGTGGTCTCTATCGGCTCACACGGTTCCCAAGCGAAGACTACAGTTTCTCCGAGTCTGATATTACTGTAGAAGGATATTAATATTAATTCAAAAAAGAAGACAAATTTAGAAAAAAGTAATATATGTATATATTTAAAATATAAATTAAAATATATTTTAGATAAAAATACATTTTAAAATAAATTATTATTAATAATAATTAAAATAAAGTAAAGACACCAATTAAGGAACTAAATCAAAATTATATATAAATATAAAGGCTGTAAGTCGGTGGGAAGTATTTAAAGCAACGTTGCGTTTATTTTAAATTCTTCGCTGTAGTTGGATACAATTTTTCATATTTCGTAATAGTAGCTGAGATAGATTATCTCAAAAAAGGTTGCTGTTAGCTATGAACTATGATGGCTATTAATAATCCTTGAAGTACAACAAACTGGCTTTAAATTCCACGGAAAAACAACATTTATTTTCGACGGAATATAACATTTATAATTTCTAGCATGCTAGCTGACTCTGTCTTGTTGCTTACAAATATCATAAATCTGTTATCATAAAAGCCATCTGTTTGTGTTCAAGTGGACCCTAATGCATTGCCCGTGGCATTCTTGACACTTTCACTGCGGACTAAACCAGCACATGTGACTCTGTTCGTGTCAGCAACGCATTGATGAGATTTGTGGACCTTTTGGCTCGCATCCAGACTGTGCTTCGGTGGCCGGGATCTCCCGTGGTGGGGTTGGATGACGATCCGCTTGCCACACTGCAATCGGTAGGGGCACTTACAACACCGTAACGATGCAAGAAGGCACAAATTGCCTGGATGGCGGCGTATTGGAGGAAGCGAAATCTTTTCCACATTCGGGTTCGCTATAGGGAGAAGGAAACCACAGGATTGTGACACTTAATTGTATTAATAGAACTGCGCTGTCAGTTAAGATTTCGGTATAAAGATAATGACATTATGATGTTAAAAGTAAGGCTATTAACATAATTAATAGTGTTGCGTTAATGATGGGGTTTTTATTGTTAAGCAATGGTAACCCGGGAAGACCTTCGTTTCAAATCTTCCCTATACAAGATTTTTTTCAGATCGGTCTCATACGGAGGTGGCAGATGTTTTCCTCTAATCTAATAGATATGTCATATGGTTGCAGTTATTGCATCGGTTTTTGAAACAACCACTGAATGCATACATGCCTACTCTTATTATTATTATTATTATTAAGAATTTCATTGTTATTTGACAACATTATTATTGTCATTATATGAATTTCATTCTTAAAAAAAACAGAACAACGTTTTGTAGACGCATAATAATCATAAGTTTAATAATAAAAATTATTGAATTTTTTTATAGAAATCTAATGTGGAAAATGAACTGAATGATAATCTGCAGCACGTAGTTGGTGTACTTTGTAAAATAACATGTTCGAATGTCGCGTAACACGATTATTGTATATATGTAAATATTTTGAGATCAATAAAAAAAAGAGAGGGGGCGACATCCTGTTATTGATATATTGGTCCTAATAGAAGTGTCCGTTATTAATGATGAACCAACTGCCTTCCAAATTCCAGGCTTTCAACAACATGCCTCCGAACAAATAGAGGGGTGGAATGTTAATATTTATCGAACATAAATTAATAGCAAAAGAAATTGTCTATCAGTTTGAGTATGCTGAAACCCTTTGCATTAATACCGCCAGTCGACAGCACCCCTTAATACTAAATGCTATTTACAGGTGATAAAATTCTTGCGCGAACTCAATTGTTGGCTTTCATGACAAGAATTATGCCCAACTGAATACCTAATGATAATCGGTGATATAAACATAAATATTGCAAACGAAAACCATAACAACACTGTACAATACCTAGACACGCTCCATGTATAACCTAATATCAACTATTATATAACATCATGTACTAGAGAAGAAATATTCGGAATAAATCATATAAACGTCCGAGCACCACCAAACAGTTACACTGCATCAGTCATAAAGTGCAAAGTAGCAGACCATTACTTCACCGCTCTAAACCTGCACACCAAGACAATATCCATGCAATGTCCCACAGAAGAAAAGCGACAGAAAACAACAATAGACGAAGAAATAGTCAACCACGAAGTAAGAAAAACCGACTGGGAACACATGGCGTCACTAGATTCAATAGATAATTATACAACATTAAACTCTCACTGGATGAAATATATAAGAAAGCTGCAAAGAAAGTCAGAATTCAAAAACAAGCCAAAATACTTGGAAAACGCAAAACATAATCCTAGATAAACACAGAAAGGACATCCTATGAAAACAATTAAAGCGATATCCAAATAACACAGCTTTAAAAACAAAATATAAGGTAACAAGGAATCGCCTTACAACACAAATCAGAAATGCAAAAAGAAACTACTACAGAGACAAATTAACCTCGTCTAAATAATATGAAACAAACTTGGCATCTGATCAGTGAGATGCTAGATTGTGCTCTCAATACCACTGCCTCCGAAACCATAAGACACAGCTTCATGAAAGACGCAAAACCTATCCAACAACTAGCAAATGACTTTAACCAATACTTTGCAGACTCCATCCAAGAACTACAGAGAAATATCCCTCCAATCTCAAAACGTGATCCTCCACTTGGATCAGAAGTAAAACAGACATTATGATTCCCAACCATAAAAGAAGCAGAACTTCTCTCTGTAATAATACAACAAATCAAAACAAAGAAAAGCCCAGGAATTGATGGTATAAGACTTAAGGATCAAGCAACACGCAACTAGCCTAGGCCCTATTCTACTAAAATTAATAAATAATTAATTACATTAATTACAATTAATAACAAATACCAAGTATGTTAAAGACCGCCATAATCACACCCATATACAAATAGAGAAAAAGAAATTTAATCAGTAATTAAGATCCATGGCAACACTACCAATTATCAATCAAATTATGGAGCGGATCGTGCTAAGGAAACTCACAGCATACACCGAGAACTTTCATATTATCTCCAAAACACAATACGGTTTTCAGAAAAATAAGGGAACAATAAGGGAAAATTTTCATGGAAATCTTTATCGATTTGACACACTCACACATCAAACCTTATTAGAAACGTTAAGACATGTTGGAATAGATGGGCCTCTGCACAGGTAGTTTAAAAGTTACCTTCAAAATAGAAAGCATATCACACGTATCGGATCAAACCGCAGTCGAGAACTACCAGTAACCTGTGGAGTTTCACAGGAAGTTTCACATTCTTTCCTCAATTCTACATGTACGATATTAACCAGCTACCTCTCAAAGGTAAGATCTTCCAATACGCAGACGATACAGCTGTAATATCCATCCATAATAATGCAAGCATAACCCAAACAAATATGCAACATGACATAAATCTGCTCATTGACTGGTTCACCAGAAACCGAATACACCTAAACTCAGATAAGACAAAATTAATTGTATTCAGAAATCCACTGACTCAACTAGTTGATAACAAATATATATTATCAGAGCTTTACCCACCTTTACAACGAGTTGCCCTGGTATTGCAACTACCTTTAGACTTGAACTACGTTCAGGCGCAAACTTAACTGTTTTGCTTACTTGGAAGAAGGAGTAAAAAAAACGAAGTTTATAAAAATACTTGGTATCCTTAATATATATATATATATAAAATACGATATACAATACGATACCTTGGAATTTACTTCGATTCTGATATGAACTGCATATGAACTTCGCAATTACGTCGTATGCATCTATGCTGAAATATTATTTGGATGCCAACTGCAGGACATTCAGAAATACATACAGTGTAGCAAGACCTCAGACCACTAATTATATCACATATAAATATAATAATCACCTACGGAAAGGCCAGTCGAAGCTTCGAGTGGCCTTTCTAAAGAAAGCTTACTAAAAAGCTTCTAGGATGCAAGCTGAGACATTACATCTCAACCGAGATCAGCATAAAAAAAAAGTCCATTTATTACATTAAAGTGCTGTGGTTACAGCACTTAAACACATTAAAGTAAAAATTGTAAATATATATAATTTATTGTTATTGTATAAATACTGTAAAAATGTAATCTTATTCAACAGAAAACTTGTATGAATTTCATTGTAAAAAAACAAAACAAAACAGAACAGTATGTTTTGTAAACGTATAATATATTATCATAAGTTTAATAATAAAAATGACTGACTCTTTTATAGAAATTTAATATGGAAAATGAACCATAATCTGTAAGTTGCAGTACTTTGTAAAGTACTTTGTTGGAATGTCACTTAAGAAGTTATTACATATATGTAAATATTTTTTGATTAATAATAAAAAAAAAAAACGAGAGAGACTTCCAGGGAGTCAGAACTCATCAAGGGAGGCCATACTCTTCGCACAAACTGTCATACCTGTTCTTCAATTCATTCACGCTACTTTCACTCACAACATCCAATGGCAATCCATTCCAATCATGCACCACTCTATGAGAAAAGAAAATCTAGACCTCACCCACTTCTTAGCGGCATTCATTCTCAGCTTCCAAGGATGTCCTCTCGTCCTTTCCCCACCCTCCATAAATTGAAAAATTCCATCAATTGAAATCCTGTATGACCCTTTCAGAAGTTTATGTCTCAATCATATCTCCTGTTTGCTAGTGTCTGCAGTCTACAAATTCTCAATCTGTCTTCATAATTAGTATTCCACAATCCTGATGTAATTTTAACGCTATCCTTTGACTCTCTCCACTATATCAGAATCACAACGGAAATCAGGAGACCAGACCTGAGCAAAATAGTCCAAGTGAGGTCTTATCAAGGCCTTGTAAAGAGGAAAAATAACATTCTTATCTTTACATCTGAAATTTCGTTTCAGCATTGCAATTATCTTTTGAGTTGTATTTACAATTTTTGCTGCATGACCATTGAATTTCAATTTCGTGTCTACTAAAACTCCAAGATCCCCAGCCTCAAAATTTCTTCTAGCATAATCCCGCCAATATAATACGACATTGGATATCTAATCACACCAAAGAGAATGACTTTACATTGACTGACATTGACTGACACTCATTTTCCCATGCTCACAATTCAGCCTATTCAAATCATTATGCAAGTACTGTATATCAGCAGCATTCCTGATTACCCTACCCATCTTTGCATCATCAGCAAATAGTTGTATGTCTTCTGTCAAATCCTTTCCAATGTCATTAATGACAGATTGAATAACAATGGACCAAAAAGTGATCCTTGAGGTACACCACTGTATACCTTGAATCTTGGAGATTCATGTCTACCCCCATATTCGACTTTTTGATATGTCAGTCAGCCATCCTCTTATCCATGCTAATATTGTATAACCCAAAACCATTTTCTCCAATTTATGCAGCAGTCTACCATGCTGTATTCTGTCAAAAGCCTTAGCAAAATCCAAAAGTATTATGGTGTATCCATTCCCCTTGTCTAGTTCAATGGTAACATTGTTATAGAATGTGAGCAAGTTGCTAAGACATAATCTTCCCTTAGCAAACTCATGTTGTTCATTGCAAAGTAGAGATTCACTGTCAACCCATTTCTGAATGCGAACCCTCACTAATTTTTCCAAAATCTTCACCACCATTCCTGAGATACTGATTGGCTGATATATTGGTCTTTGCACCACCCTTGTGCAATGGGATTACCAAACATTCTTTCCATTCCTGCGGAATCTTTCCTGTTCTGAAACTCGTATTAAACAGCCTGGTCAAAGAAATAGCCACTTCCCATTAATCCCTATTGCCGAATTTTTATTTAGTTTGTGCAACATCTCCAATACTTGCACTTCATATATCTGAGATTCTTCATTC
This sequence comes from Typopeltis vanoorti, assembly GCF_054136105.1. Lineage (NCBI taxonomy): Eukaryota > Metazoa > Arthropoda > Arachnida > Uropygi > Thelyphonidae > Typopeltis > Typopeltis vanoorti. The sequence continues at coordinate 58,234,953 of NC_143562.1, forward strand.
AGTTAAGAGTGAACTCAATGTTGCATACACCAGGTTGATAGCTTTTAGCAAAATGTGCATTCATTAGCTGAACACCCTCTTCTGCATCTGTTCACCCTCAATCATCTACATTCAGTAGAGCTATTCTTTCATATTCATTCTTTCTTTTACTTGCAACATATCGATAGAATTCTTTTGGGTTGTCTTTAGCTTGCAGTTTCTTTTCATACTCAGACTTACTTTCCGCACAACACTTGTGACTCTTCTGGCCTGCTTGTTATAATTATCGTAACCGACATCATCCTTATGCACACGATATTCCTTTCACATCATCTTTTTCTTACGAATCTCTTGCTTAATAAGATTGCACATCTGTTTCACTCCTACCCTATTTATTCTTCGAACTCTAGGGACACATTCTGATATCGCAACATTTAAGTATTGTTTAAATCTGCCCGTGCCTTGTCGATTTCTTTCCATCCAGCAACCGATCCCATTCTACTGAACTCAGTACCCTCCTCAGTTGATCATAATTTACTGGTTTGCAGTTCAGCATGTAACCTTTTCTGAATGGAACATTCATAAACTTAGTCACTTCCCAAGTGAATACTGCGTGATCACTGTCACTAACCGGAGGCAGAATAGTTACCGTCTTTAACTGAAACGCCCTCGGACACTATAATCAAACACTCTTTGACCTTGACTTCCTTCTGTCACATGCAGCTCGAGGAAGTTGTCTCGCAACAGCTCAATAAATTCAGTTTGATTCTTCTCATGTGATTTCATAGCTACCCAATCAATGTTTGGATAATTAATGTCTCCCATTATGATTACTCGTTTCGTACCCATCGTATTTATTTGTCACTAGCAACCGATCCATCAGGTCTGTAAAACACCTCACACCAGATGGCTTCAAACTCACTACCACATAAAACTCTTACTAGTATTACACCGTCATTGATCTCAATTGATTCACGTAGTTAAAACCAGAATATGTTTAAAGTCGTTTTTATATTTGTAAGGGGAAAAGCGGAGCATCCAGAGGGAAACTAATCCTTCCACAGCAGCTGCAGTTTGAGACAACCTTAATCCTGGGGGGGGGGGGATGAACAGAAGGTGAACTGTCTATATAGTATATTTGCCTATCGCCGATTAGGCTTAAATTATAAACTATCCTTAAAATTTACTTAACCTATTTTCCATCGTCCGCGCGGTTAGCCTAATGGCGGTATGCTTCGCAACCATATGCCTGGGGAAGGAGTGTCCTAGGTTCGATTCCCGTCGCCGACGTGAGGAGCTTAAGGATCTTCCTCAGCCATAGCCAAGTTAGCCGGTCTTGGGCGCTGACAGCAGGGTTTTTCCTTCAATTTTTCTGGGGGTTTTCATCTCGCAAGTAGGCAAACCGGCCCTGTGAACACACAGGGATACCGCCAGGAATACTTCGAGGCATAGGGGGGTGACCTTTCTTAAAGGTTTTATAACCCATTAGAGAAGGCAGACTATTCTACATATTCTTTCTGTTCGAACCGTAAAAAGTTCCGCCCATCTCCCTTTTAAGGATTAAGTCCCCCCCCCCCGATTAGAGGTTCAGGCCATTTAATGCTGCCACTCCTTTGCTCCATCCATTTAAGAGTAAGTATTTTATACTTGTAAATATGTACTCGTATGTGTTCACGGGGACCGATTGTCTGTTTGCGGGATGAAAAACACAGGTTTCGGTAGAGCGAACCCTCCCATCTTCGCATGAGACCGACAAAGTCATATTCGACTAAAAAAACCCTGATAAAGATTCTTCGCATCCTTGAAATACGAACTCAGTTCTTTGCAACAAAACGGCTTCGTCTACACCGACTGATCAATGGAGATTCCAGTAAAAAAAAAAAAAGAACTTAAATAATTATTCGTGCTTCTTCACTAACTTTTTATTCATAGTTTCTATATTATATATGCCCTAAATTAACTTATAAACTTGAATTAAATATTCTCGTCTAATATTATGTCTTCCCGAACCGGATATATTTGCATTTGTTCACATTAAATTTTTATTCTCACTTCTCTGTCTTTTATTTCGATCTTTAGATCATCCTGACTTGCAAAATACTGATTCAATACCGTAACCCAGCTGGATCATTCAAATTTGTTTCATATAAGCTGTTTATGGTTAATTCGTTTTTCTGTTATCATTATTATTCCTTTTTACATGTATAAAATCTTTTCTATTATTAACCTTAGCATTCCTAATTGTAATTGAAATTTTGCTTCACAATCTTCAATGAACAGTATTTGTAAATACCGTAGAAAGTTTTACTGAAAGATATAACTCCCTCTAGTGGTAATATCTTTTGGTTTATGACATAGTTTTTGAACAATTAGTTTATGACATAGCATTTCGTTTGTCAGTTAATCAGATGATTTTATCCATCATAATGAACTTAAAATACTTCAACCTGACAGCAGATTTGAATATATTCAGTTTTTTTAGAAAACAAAACAAAACAAAACAAAACTTAGTTTCCTGAAATGATTTGTAGGATAAAAAACAGAAATATTTTTTCCGAAAAACTGAACTAATGTTACAGAAAACAAAATTATCCAAATAAACGTATTTTTGTAAATTACATACATACATACATCTTCAAGGCCCACTCTTCCTAATTGGGTTGTGGGGGCAACAGCTGCAAGAGGAACTTGCAATGGTCACGATCCTCTGCTACCAAGTTCAGGTGTTCTGGTGGGATTCCCAAACGTGTCCACCCAAGGTTTTGGATATAATCTATCCAGCGAGTCCTTGGCCTTTCACGTGGCCTCCCACCCTCTGGCTTGGCAAAGAGGGCCTGCTGAGGGAGCCTCTCTTGTGTCATTCTGACCAGGTGCTCGTACCAGCGTAACTGTGATCTCTCAACACGGAGAAGCAGCGGTTGAGTATTGAGGGTTTCCCGAATGCAGAGCTTCTGACTCTGTCGAGTTTTGTCAGCCCCGCAACCCCTCGAAGGAACCTCATTCGTGTCCGCATTCTTTCGGTCATTACCCAACTCTCATGAGCATAGGTGAGGATGGGGACATAGACTGTATTGAAGACAGCCAGCTTTGCCTTCTGGCTTAACTCCCGCTTCAATACTACTGAACGGCCAAGCTCCCGCAATATTGAACTTGCTAAGCGAATTCGAGTATCTAGCTCGACGTCCCATTTTCCATCATTCGTGAATATGGACCCAAGGTATTTAAACTTCTCCACCTGTCTCATTGGGACTCCACTTACATTTAGAGTGCACTGGGATGGTTTTCTTGAGACCACAAATGTTTCAGTTTTGGCCACACTGATCTTCATTCCGGCATCTGCACAAACAGCTACAAACCTATCCAGGGTCCGCTGGAGGTCATCTGTGGAAGAGCTAAGCAGAACTAGGTCATCTGCAAAAAGCAGACGTCCAATGCTATATCTTCCAATTCTGACACACTCACTGCCTCGGCTGTGAGTGTGTCAGAATTTTTGTAAATTATTTGATAAAATTTAAAAAAAGTATACATTTATAAATATATATTTACATTTTCCAATTCTGACACACTCACTGCCTCGGCTGTGAGTGTGTCAGAATTTTTGTAAATTATTTTATTAAATTTAAAAAAGTATATATTTATAAATATATATGTAATTCTTTAAGTTACTAAGAATTTGTTTTATAAAAGTTTATTAGTGTTATTTTGACAAAAAATGTTTGAAGGTTTCTTTTTACACCTTTTAATTATTTACATATTTTAAATATAAGAAAAGAAAATTAGGATGGTAAGTTTTAAAAGAGGTAAACCGTGAGTAGACATAACTATACATAAAAATATAACGGAAAAACTCACGTAGAAAAATTATTTAATGGTATAATTTTCCATAAAATTATACCATTAAATAATTTTTCTACGTGAGTTTTTCCGTTATATTTTTATGTATAATTAGGATGGTGATATTTGATTCCTTGTTTTATTCTTCACACTAATCCCGAAAAAACAAGAATCAAAATTTATGGAAATTTTGGCCTTGCCAGTCTTTCGTATGGTTTGAAACCCACACTCTGTCCCCCCCCCCCCTTAACAATTCTAGGCATTCCCTTCCTCGCAATCCGGTGCTACAAACACCAAAGTTAATTGAATCTTGTCGCGAAAAACTCACCCCTTGCAATCCCCCAACTACCTTTCATTCGAAGGTAGAGCGACTGTTATTAAGACAATCCTGAAACCAATGCTGCTACACACCATCAACCTAACAAACATCACAGACAAACAAGACAACGCCATTTACAGACATATCACAAACTGCTTCTGGAACAACAGAAAATACGAGGTACGCAGGACCTTTCTCCATCTTTTCCCCACACGGGGGGGGGGTCTCCCTGCCAATCCTCAAATACTGCCACTTAACCAACACAGCTCAAACCATACAGAAAGCACTCGCATCGAATCACACTTCTGACAACCTCATTAGATACTTTATAGGATATTTCCTACCATACTTTTGGGACCACTGGCCACGCCGGACCATGTGCGGAGACGGTGCCAGAGTGGTATTATACAATCAGCAAGCTGTTTAAAAAACTGGCAACGGATGGAGTCTGAGTACTTCAGCTTAGCCCAAGCAAGTTATACTGGAAAATATTCGATACATTTGACTGAGAAAAGCCCGATTTTGGCACGAACGAAGAGGTGCTCTTTATGAACATAAAAAACAGCTGGGGACAACCCTTTCACCGGGACTTAACTTGGAGAATTGCCTACGATAGACTCCCGGTGAAACTAGTCAAATCCGCCTACAGCTCGCGACCATGTACTCCCTTCTGCGATGTCTGCGGCGCGGTATAAATTGTAGGGCACCTCTTCTATCACTGCCCGCCAGTACAGCGTGTTTGGCGTAGACTGGCGGAGGTGCTTGCGATCCCGGTGTTCACACACGCTGAAGTAGTCCTGCTACATTTCCCGCCCCCGATAACCAAAAAAGGAAACACCTGATTTTTCGCAACCTCCCCCAAACCAACATCTATGTTATAGATTTCTATCCAGCTTTCTATTCTCGGTTTAAGACTTCTGTCCCTAGGACGGGGTTGACCTGAACCAACCCGGACTGCGAAGGCCAACACCGAGGTGGTCCCAAGCCCTTTTCAGGGCTGGGCCTTCCGGGCCAGGTCATCCCCCTTCTTATTCCTGGTATTTCAGTTCTTTCTCCTTCTCTCTAGAAAGGTCTTCCGCATAGTCCTGAAATATATTTATATTTGTTAAGTTCGTTTAGTCTCTTATGTTTTTCCTTTAATAGTGAAAAATCAACGACCGTTTTAGAAGCACCCCTGGGGGGGGGTCAACAGTTAAAACAGGTCAGCTGAAGCCTCTTTTCCCTACTCTACCACTATCACCTCTATCATTTTATCCTCCTCTCCTACTATCCGCTGAATCTCAGCACCTTTTTTCTCTGGGCCAATGATGAGATATGTTGAACTCACAAATTATTATTGATTGATTGCTTGTTATATTTGTGATAGATACATTTAATGTAATGTATTGATTGATTTTTTGTTATATTCCAGATTGCAAGATCATCTCGTATGCCGATGACTTAAGCTGCACCAGTTCGGAGAGATCAGTGGGCTCGACTTTGGAGACGACAAGACTAGTTTAAACATCATCGGAAAGTGAGACAACAAGGGCATTCCTAAGAGGTTAATAAAATAATATCCCACTGACATCTTGGGGGTGCCCTTCCAGGAAATGCCTTGCATACCAATAGACAAACTGGTGCAATAATATACGTCACACAATTCACAGGTCATACGGAAGCAATCGAAGCTTCCGTATAACCGGTTGCTCTCCTTCTTTTGGCGCCATAGATCCCAAGAGGCAGAACGCCACCATCTTCATCTTCCAGCGAGCGAAGAATTGCCGATGCTTCAACATCGATACATAGCCAACAGCATCAGGATAATAAAGAATTCTTTAGCTTCCGATACCCACGATACTAATCGAATTTTTCGCTGTTGGTTTTTGGAATAGAGACAGTCAACCATCTCTTCTACTCCTGTGCAATTACACAACAGATTTGGAGAAGCGTAACCATAGCACTACAGCTTCCAACATTTCAGCACCATCTCAACCCCCTCCATTTTATCTGGGCTGGGGACCGCATTAAAATGGGTCGGTGTGTATTCACGGGGTCGGTTTGTCTGTTCTGAAGGACAAAAAACCCGAGTTTCCGGGTGAAAAAAAAACCTTATCTCCGTATAAGACCGACTAACTCACCTTTCGTCTAAAGAAACCAGATAAAGGTTCCTCACGTCAATGATAAGAATCGAACCCAGGTCTTTCCGACCAAAAGGCTTCGTCTATACTGATGGAATTATGGAGGCTCAGTGTCGGGAAACAAAACGGCAGTCAAAAAATAAAATAATGATTCGACTACAGTTAGGGAGATCTAAGAAAATAGATTAGTGATGTATTTGAACATGCTGTGCGTTCTTTCCTAATTGGTTTATATGTTAGAGAATAATAACGGGGGGGGGAGGATGGTTTTTCCACATTATTATAAGAATAAATGTCAAAAACATTTGGAGATGAAAATCGCCAAACCACTAAAACACGAAGTTACAAAAACCCAGCCTCTCAGCTTGCTGTCTGTTGGTGTACTGATTCACAGAAGGCACTGCTCGCCTCTTACAGTGGGGCGAGCAGTGTTGCAATACAGCAGCTGTATTGCAACCGGTTCGCAAGCATTATTCAAATTCCCCGAACTGTTGAGTAGCACTGCCTACGGCATATATAGAAGAACGTGGATTACAAAGAACTTTTTTCTATGATTATTTACAATAATATGGATATTTTGATTGAGTTCGTCAGAATTACTGCCAAAGCAGCTAAGGCCGTGATATCAGTATGTTCCGTAAATCGCTTGTTTTTCGGACTTGTTTTCCTATTTTGTGGGATGGAAAAGTGCGATGCCACGAGTTTTTGCGAGAAAAAAAATCCTGTCACCTCCATATGAGACAAGGCTAAGTGGTTTTCAGTTAAAATAGAGGTTCTGTAGGTAGGAAATAAGGGTTAGATAACCCCAAGAAATTTTTCTCGAGAAAAGTGAGCCTTTTTAAGCCTCCAGGAGACTTAAAAAAAATCCGTATATTTTTAAAGGTATGCATATTTGCGCAGATTACCTCGTAGTCTTAATGCGCCATCTATAGTCATGTGAGAAAAATATTTATTACGAAGTCGACTGCTATGTACAAAAAAATAGTTTTGTTTGGCCAAGACAAAAGTGATCAGATATATTTCTATGTTTCCTTGACAACTGTTCATTTTGCGTCTGCTACGGTGCCAGAATGCACTACATACTGAATACGCATTAAGCAATAAAATAATTCGGTGAATAACACAGAATCAATGCGATTCGAGAGTTTACCGTCGTGAATATACAAGTCTTCAACAACTATTAATTGTTATCATACAACGTTTAGGATTTTTCAAGCAAAAAAAAAAAAACTACTGAAGACATCATGAGTCAGGACTGATTACTTAGAGACGAAAGTAGAAAAAACAACGACAATAACAGAAGAAGAAGCTTCGAAGTAATATGAAGAAAACTGCAGCGGAATCCGATTCCAGTCAAGAACTGGATTCGGATTCCTGGAAGAACATAACCAGGACTGTATCATCAGACGCGTCCACACAATTTTTTAAGATTATAAAGACTCAAAACCAAAGCACTTGGTTTACAGATTGCACTTACTACACTGTTATTATTATTATTATTATTATTATTATTATTATTATTATTATTATTATTATTATTATTATTATTATTATTATTATTATTATTAGTCTGAATACCTTACGCCATATTATCAGAAAATATTCTACCAAGCAAGGAAAGTAAAAACAGAAAACAATTACCAGTTTATATGGATAAGAGACAGCAAAATATTCCTTAGAATGACACAAAACGCAAAACCAATCGAAATAAAATCCGTAGATGACCTCAACAGGCTGTCACATTGAAAGGAATATTGACAACTCGTAAAGAAGGAACAGCACACCAACCAACATGAATGCAGACCATCAAGCAGACGTAATCACCCGGAACATGATAATTGCCACATTCTGAAATCAATAACAGAATGGAAACAACTGACAATCCCCAAAAAAGGACTATCTATTCTCCACATCAATATCAGAAGCATTCAAAAATATTGGCTGACCCTGCAAGCTTATCTGAAGGAAGATATAGACGACATAGACATTTTAATACTGGCTGAAGTATCTACGACAAACGAAGAGGCATCCACCTACCAAATGCCACACTTCCAACAACACGAACACTGCAGACAAACAAAACGAGGCGGTGGTATAATAATATTTACCAAACATAAACTAGAAGTAACAGAAATAAACTATAAATTAGAATACGCAGAAAACATATGCATCGAAATTAAAAACATCAAACAAGAAAACTCCCTGATATTAAACGCAAGATACAGACCACCCAACTTAAGCACCACAAAATTCCTAGAAGACCTAAACAGATGGCTTTCAGCCACGAAAGTAGGCACCTCAAAATACTTGATAATAATAGGAGACATTAATATAAACATTAGGAACATAAATAACAACACAGAACAATACCTAGACCTATTATCGGCATATAACATAACCCCATCCATACAGTCTATACACGAGAAGAGATAGTCGGAAACACAACAACCTCAACCTGCATTGATCATATAAATATAAGGGCCCCTCCAAACAGCCACACAGCAGCCGTCATAACATGCAAACTAACAGACCATTATTTCACAGCATTGCAGTTACATACTGAACCAGAACCCATAAAAATCACTGAGACTACAAAACAGTATCATAGCATTGTAAACGAAGCAATAGTGAACGATGAAATCAGAAAAACAGACTGGATGCAGATAGCATCTTTAGACTCTGCTGAAGCTGTATATAATAATCTTAAACTTGCATTTAACAAAATATATAACAAAGCATTAACAAAAATAAAAATACGCCCCCAAACGAAACAAAATCCATGGATAACAGACAACATACTAACAGACATACAAAGAAAAGATGCCCTATGGAAACAACTTAAGAAGTCGCCGAACAATATCGCTTTAAAAGCTGAATACAAAAGAAAACGGAATCTCTTAACAACACAGATTAGAACGGCAAAAAGAAACTATTACAGCAACAAATTAACAACAGCTCAGAATGACATAAAGGAAACCTGGCACCTGATTAATGAAATGCTGGACAATACACACAGAACCACTGCCTCAGAAACAATAAAACACAGCTTTGCCTGCGACCCCAAATCCCTCAAACAGTTGGCAAACAACTTTATAATCAGCACTTCGTGAACTCTGTCCAAAAGCTATAAGAAACAACCTTTCCTCACACAAACGAACATTCTCCACTAGGTCCACGAGCAACCCAGTCGATGTGGTTCCCCACAGTAACAAAAGAAGAACTATCACTGGCAATTCAACAAATTAATCCTAACAAAGGACCGGGGATAGACGGAATCAGACCAAAAGACATCAAGAAACACTCAACCGACCTACTTCCAGTTATTCAAAAACTGTTAAATAAAATCTTCGAAACGGGACACATACCTGAAACACTGAAGACTGCATTAATCTCACCCATACACAAACAGGGAAAAAGAAACATAATAAGTAATTACAGACCTATCGCCACGCTGCCTGTAATCAACCAAATCATGGAGCGCATTGTACATCAGAAACTCTCCACATACGTTGAAAAATTTCAAATCATACCCAAAACACAATATGGCTTTCAAAAAAATAAAGGAACAGCAACACTCCTGGAAGATTTCACAGATCTAATAAACGCTGCATTGGATAAAAACAGAATAACATTAGTGGTATTCATTGACTTAACAAAAGCATTTGACACACTAACACATAAAACCTTGTTAACGAAACTTACCCATATAGGAATTGCAGTTCGTCTACTCCAGTGGTTTAAAGCATACACGAAAAACAGAAAGCACATCACACGTATAGGATCAGCATACAGCAAAGAGGTACATGTAACCTGTGGAGCCGCAAGGAGCTGTCTTATCTCCCATTCTATTTAACATATACACACACGACATAAGCCAACTCCCCCTAAAAAGTAAAATCTTCCAGTATGCAGACGACACGGCCATAGTATCCATTCACAACAATGCAAATATCGCTTACAAAAATATGCAACACGACATCAACCAAATCACTAACTGGTTAACCGAAAACGGCATATATATAAACCCTGGAAAAACAAAGCTAATGATATTCAAAAACCCCCAAACCCTGCCCATAGAAACTAAATATCTCACTATCAAACATTCATCCTCCTATACACAAAGTGCAGAACCTAAAATCACAACCATCACACAGGTGAAAACAACACGCTATCTTGGACTTCACTTCGATGCTGATCAAATTTGGAATAGCCATACAAACTACCTACATACCAAGCTTAGGATAATAGCAAACAAACTATACAGATTAAAAGACATAGCCCCAACCAACATAAAAATATTAATCTATAAAGCATTATGCAAAAACAATTTCAAGATATGCAATCACGTCATACGCATTCTGGGCAGACTACAGACTTAACAGGCTACAATGGTTGCAAGATAAAATGGTAAAACTGATATTCTGGGAACAACCCACTCTTATGCAGGAAGCACGGACAAAACACAAAATATTTAAGGTAAAACACTTATGCCACTACACAGTCATGTTAAAACACTACTACAGCCCAACATATAGAGTAACCAGAACAACATATCAAATAACAAGACCACAGTCAACAAACTACATAACATATAAGTACAACAATCACTACGGCAAAGCCATCCGAAACTTCTACGTACCTGACATGATAAACAAACTGCCGTTCGACAACAGAAACCTAGGAACATACAGAGAGCTGAAACAGGCACTATATAAATATTATAGCAAGAATGAAAATTAGAGCAATTCCTGTTTCTCTCTCCCCCACCACACATGCACACACACACACAAACCTATGACACCCCCCCCTCTCAAAAACTATCACTACAAGAACACAAAGAAACAAACACACCATGTCTAAATCCAACCCTATTTGCACAAAAAAAAAAGAAAAGAAAGAAAAAAAAAAGTTAAACTGTAATAGAAGTCGAAGTTTTCCAAGCACGTACCAACAAACAGTAAAATCAACGCCTGGCTTGTGACCAGTATAGGAACACAACCATGAAACCACCACCTATCATCTATTATCTTCCTCAGATAAGCTCAGCTAAGCTTCGAGGAAGAAAATTACTTACTTGCAAGTATCTGTTATACACACTTGTAATGCGTTATAAATATTATATATATATATAATTACTACAGCAACTATGTATGCAATTCATCTGAGACTTTAAAAAAAATAATAAAATAATAATAAATAAATAAATAAATAAATTATTATTATTATTATTATTATTATTATTATTATTATTATTATTATTATTATTATTATTATTATGTATATTCTAAATTCAAAAATTCTCTATAATCCTTATTGTAAATATTGTAAATATTATTATTGTATGCAATTTATACTGAGACATAATAAAATGTTTAAAAAAAAAATATTATTATTATTTTATTTTTTTTTTATCGTTTCTGTTGGAAACATTTATTAAAATCTATTTTCAGGATCCAAAATGACCTCCATCAAATTTTGTTTAATGGCTGACTACACATTTTATCCCTTTGACCTCTATGCAATGCTTCCTACTCCGATCTGACATGTAATGTCCCTAGAACCATATCCTCTGGGCTACCAGTTCTCCCTCTTAATGGATATCACTAAACCTCAAGCGTTAAAAAAATAATAATAAAATAAATATAATAACCTTCGAATACGAACTCTGTCGAAAACGCACTTTTTGTTCAAGTCTTTGGTTAAAACTGAATTGTATTCCATCCTTCCTCCCACTTCTAAATATACTGAACATCTCAAATACTTGCATACATCCTATAGCAAATACGAGGGTGGTCTGAGAAGTTTTCGGCCTAACAATGAAAAAAACGAATTTATAATTTCAAAATTATTTTTATTTTTCAAAATAATAATTTCCCTTAAGACTAATACATTTATTCCAGCGATGCTCCATCGCCATTATCCCGTCCCTGTAGTGGTTAAAATACCCTTCTACAGCTGAAATCACCTCTTGATTCGAAGATAAACGCTGATCAGCGAGGAAGAGTTTTAGTTTTGGGAAGAGATAGAAGTTAGAGGGAGCCAAGTCTAGGGAATAGGGTGGATGTTCCAACAATTCATAGTGCAGATCCCTTAATTTTTCCATTGCCGAAACACGTTTGTGGGCAGGTGCATTGTCCTGATGAAAAATGATTTTTTATCTTCTGCAAACCGGGTCTTTTCTCACGAATGTTTTCGTCTAGTCTGGTTAAAAGGTCGGAATAATATTCTCCGGTTATTGTTTTACCTTTTTCAAGATAATTACTAAATAAAATGCCTTTAGCATCCCAAAACACCGATGCCATGATCTTTCCTGCTGATGGAACCGACTTTGTCTTCTTTGGCGCTGAACAACCGGCTTCTGTCCACTGTTTTGATTACTGTTTGGATTCTGATGTGTGATGGTGAATCCAAGTCTCATCCGCAGTAATAAATCGACGCACAAAATCAGTTTCATTCTTGTTAAAACGCTCCAAGCACTTTTCAGAGATTTTTATGCTAGTGCGTTTTTTGATCTGCTGTGAGCAAGCGCGGCACCCATCTTGCGCAAATCTTTTTCATTTGCAATTCTTCATGCTAAATATATCCTACACGTTCTTTTGAAATGCCTGTAGTCTCAGCAATTTCACGCACTTTGACTTGCCGGTCATCCAATACCATATCGTGCACTTGATCAATGATTTCTGGTGTTGTTACACTTTTTGGAGGTCCTTCACGTGGAATCATCTTCAAGGTTGGAACGGCCACGTTTAAACTCGGTAACCCATTTCTTAATTGTCGAAAACGAAAGAGAAGAGTACCCATAAACTTTTATGAACTTCGAATGAATTTCTTTTGGCGTTAAACCTTCTTTTACAAAGAATTTGATAACTGCACGATACTGAATTTTATCCATTTCAAGAGATTCGGACAACACTTTTGACAGCTGTATATAAAACAAACTATTTGATAGAATGACTTGCAATTTCAGATGGATGCTTATAACAGATCTACTAACTTAGAAAAAAAGAATCTTGCCGATAGTGTGGCCATCTATGGTCGAGGCCAAGAACTTTTCAGATCACCCTCGTATATATGCTAGCTTCATGTTTCACCATTTTGTCAGTTGTGAAAGAAATTGCCATAGAGATACATTGCTTCATATTTTTAGATCGCAAATCTCCACAAAATAAAACATATTTAGATTCCGTCGGTTTACAACACACAAATTGATACCACACGCTGCAACAATAGCTTGACTTGTCCAAACATGTACAGACATATCCTCAGAACGCGCGGTTTCACAACGGTGTTGGCTTACGTTTATGTCGCTTCTGATACAGCATGGTAGACATTGTTAAAAAAAAAACTATAATATCTCTGTCCATCTCATAGAAGGCATTCAACACAAAGCCTTCCCGCTAATCCACCACTAATCTAGCTAGGACTGCTGCAAAAAAAATCGGCGCTACGCTAAAAATTTATTATTAGTCTAAGGATAACGAATTTATATCACTCGTGATCCTAATAAACTGTCCATTGAGTGTATGCAAACAGATTACGAGACATTAGATACGAATCGATCTTTCTTATTCTCTAAAATCGATTTCTTTGTTTATTTTCTCGTATCTATTGGGCTTAAATGTGTGGAGAGTCCGGGTCAATTGTAATTACTTTCTACCAGGGCCCTCGCACTTTAACAAGATTAGAGAAGCGATCGCCCTTCAATAATCAAGTCACCGTCGGACACTGCAACCAATTATCCTGTCGCCAATGTCACAACAAACTAACCGAGGGTACTTCGCTGACTATATTTGATGTCATAACCTCTCGCCAAACATTTCTAGTAACGAGTCTTGTGTCTAATTTAACTTAATTTTCGAGTGTAAATACAAAAATCCATCCTCCAAAAAAGAAACCCATAGCGCCCACCAATCGCATTAAGTGATCTTAAATCCGAAGTCTGTTTTCCGTCAATCATAAACATTCCCATGCCGTATCAGAGCAAGAGCCCACACTGCGCATATCATACAGAGCATCAGGCTCTTTCACACACATGTTGTTACTGCAATATAAAATCTAAATGAAACGTATTGTTCGTTGGCACTTTGCCAATATTATTTTCTAACACGTGGTGTTAGAAAGAAAATGTGACAATTATCACGAGATTAAACAATAGAAGGCAAACAATGTGTCTTGGCATAGTGCCAAAAGTCTGCGTCTAGATTTTCCGAGCAAACGCTGGATTCTTGAAGAGTTTGCAGATTTTTCTTGGCACCTGGCCAGACATGTCTGCTTGGCAATATTTCAAATAACGTCTGCTTCAAGAAACATGTAGATGACTTTGGCAAGATGCCATATTTGGTGTGTCAGTTAGTCACCTGTCTTATGTGCAATACGCTTTGCAGGGAATAGAAAAAAAAAAAAGAAATATTTTGCCACAAGGGTGTCAAAAACATAATAACGGTTCTTAAATGTAATGGTTACTGTCTTTTACAGAATAAACATGTTCTCTTTTTTTATTTGGCGTGAAGTCTATTTGTTTATGAGCAATTGTGATTCCCTTAGCTAGTCGGAAGATAATTGTCATCACTAAAGACATTTGGACAACATTTTTTTTTTTTTTTGTCACACACACTTACAATAGACAAGATTGCTTATTTTTTCTAAGGGTCGTCGCATCTCTAAAAAGGACAACTTTAATCTTCTTCATAAAGACATAGAAATACAGACCTATTAATGAAGGTTATAATCGTTAAAAATTAAAACATATCAAATGCGCATGCCCGTGTAATCTTAGTCACGTGGATCTCAATGATGGTATTTAATTGCTCGAATGATTTGGGCTGGTAATTGAATGATAAATTAGATCACGAATATAATGATAAATTTAATTATTATTAAATACAAAACAATTAATATTTCATTATTCAGTTTAAAAAAAATTAATACTTTAATTATATTATAGGTTATTGCTTTCCCTTTTTTAGTCTAAATGATCATATTTAAAAATAGTCCTAAAACTATTACAGATAATAATACCTATTACGAGTTAGGGTAGAGATGGCAGCAGTTGTCTGCTGTACATTCTCCCAAAAGCCTTGTATTATCGCAAACTTCAACTGACCATCAGTGAAGGCTGAAAGATACAAATTGGCTGCCCACTTATCTTCAAAAAGTTAGTTATAGTTAAAAGGATCTCTGCTTACACCCTTTGAGTAATAAATTACACAAGGATGTTTTTTTTTTCTTTCTTTCTTTCAGGAGCCTCTTTCTCGGAGTCCTTTTTTTTTTTTTTTTTTTGGTTTAAATAATTATTGTTAGTTTTAGATGCCGATCATTGTTGTCTTTTTTTTACCCGTTTGTTTATAAGAATATATATAATTACCTTCTATATTGAAATTGCAGTAATGTTCCATAAGCGCATTATACTGTCTAAAAATAGGAAATCTAAAATAACTACGTCTTTTATATGCTTCTCATGTACGGCGACAAACAACTTGTACCTTTATCGCAAGCATATTTAAATAAACGCCTCTGGAAAGTAGATGCATTGCGAAATTCTCGAATTAAATAAGGTTGTCAATAGGCGTACATAATTGGATGCTATGTTTGAACACGAGCGCGCTACATATTTAAGAATTCAACGTAACCATTATTATAGGAGACGAATTGACTCGCGGCTACCATGGTAACAACCGCATGGAACTCTACGTGGTTAACAATGGCAAGCATTCGGTTGTCTTTTACTTTCATTAACTGTATATAGAGTTAGCTATTCTTGGCTGACTTTTGAACTTTAGTCGATTTTAATTTTTTATTTAATCGTCCAAGGAGAAAAAGTGGATTTTTTTTTATTGTATTCTTATTCAATTACATTTAAACGAAAGAAAAAAATATAGAATAAAATATATTGATTAATTACCATGTTTTTTTTTTTATTTATTTTAATGTTCATCCACGGACTGCAAATTGAGTTAATGTCTAAGTAGATATTCCAGTTTGTACTTTTTTTATTTTTAAGTTGCAGTTTATCTTTAAAAGATCATCGTATGAAACAAGTGGCTAATTTATTAAATCCCCTTTATTCGTTGGAGGTAGATGATTGGCTATTAAATAAATGTCCCCCCTATTTACCTGATATCGATCTTTCTCTGATAACCGGCTGTATTGTTGTGGTGAATAAACCGAACTCAACCACCCTGTCATTAAGTTGTTGTACTTGAAAAAGTTGTCAAACCTTTTAGATGCTTTATGATAAAGGCTGTTTTGCCTTTTATACCTTTGGGATTACTTTTTTTTTTTTTTTTTAGTGGAGAATATGTAGGTTGATATTAACATGTCGTAAGCTATTTTAAGTTATAGCTCAAGTGCTGAATACCAGTAAGTGCAGGTAAGTCTGCACTAGTACGCCATCTACAGGAAAAAATCAGCATAATTGTTTTTCTGAACTCAACCAGAACGGATAAATTGAGCTGGTTAGCGTCTTATATATATATAAAAAGAAGTATAATTTTAGAATTATTCCTTACAATTGGGATTTGAATAATCTGTCCCCGTCAGTGTACATTTAGGATTCGTAAATGACCTTTTAGTTTCGGTTTTTTTTTTTTCAAATCTTTTCAATTCTTCTTACAGATTTGAACTGTTGTTTTTTATTGGCCCAATTTAGGCCAACGAAGTCAGTTGCATCAACATAAAAAAAAAAACATCAACAAAGTTATTACAATAGTTGTTCAAAACATTCACTTGAATACATTCTCTATATCGTAATAATACTTGAAGTTCGCGCGTAAATCCACACTTTTATGTTAACCCTAAACTCGATAGTCTGAAAGGTTAAGGAAGAACGACTTAGGTAGGGGTGGTGATCCTTCCCAGATAAGGAATAAGCACCCTCTCAACCAAATCAACTGTTGTGATAGTAGCAAGTCAGACAATGGGAAACATATGGGGGGAAAATAAATAAATAAGGAGCTATTGCGGCAGTAAAAAAAAAAACATCCACCAAAAGCTCTGTAATTAATTTTACAAAATAAATAAAAAATTCAAGCATGTTTCTGCGTTGAGATGATCTTTGAATCCTTATGATGTTAATGGTTGCCCTGTTGTATTAAAAAATGGCGTTAGAAGTTTTCACCGGGACATCCCCCCCCCTCCAAACTCATAAATGACGCATGACATGAAGTATTAAGGTTTGCGCACACTCAAGTACAAGGAAAAAATCCCTTCCGGTTCATAATATCTCTTTTAGGCGTAAACAGTAGAGATGTAAACACCTCTTGTCAATATCCTCCCAACTGTGCTCTTAGGAAATCCATGGTGTGGTGTGCAGATATCCACCAAGTTTCTTGTTCCAAGATTTGCTTGAAGCACGCAATTTTGAACTTAGTGATCCATTTGACGTTGCAATATCAAATAATCCAGTTTCCTTACGGATGTCTGCTTACATCAATACAAATAAGGATAACGCAGTAGGCAAATCGTTTGATATCTTTCAACAGTAAAAGTAGAGTTGCCGTTTACAAAAGCCATAAATGGAATGAATGTCAGCGCACTTCTCGCTTTAAACCTTATCCGTGCATCTTTTCCGAAGTACACAGTTGAACGTGGTCAACCTAATAACACAAAGAGGAAAATTCTATCCTAAAAAAAATTGTCATTTGGATATAATGAATATAAATTTAAAAGCAATTATTTATTTATCAATACATTGAAACCCATCAAATCTATCACATCAACGAGGAAATTTGTTTGGTTGACTTAGTATGAACGACGTGTAACAGTCTGTCCTCCCACTCAGCATGGAACCTACTCGGCAAGTCTTGTCCGAAACTTAGAAAAACAATCAATGCAATGATCATAACAATGTGCCCACGACAACCCTCAAAAAACAAAAAAATTCGAACATTTATCCACTCGCATTTCCATATGAGAATAACTCTCCCGCCTCCATTTGAAAATGTCAAGAGAACTTTTTGATTCTTTGCGTAGACGGGATTTGAACCCTGACATGTGTGCAGATATACTAACTGTCTATCTCTATTATGTTGACAACAATTTGTATAATGCTTTCTTTTACTTTTATGCTCATGCAGTTTAATATTCCATTAAAGAAAGGATCAGAAAAAAAAAAAAAATCAACACTTCCGAATTTCGAAAGGACCAAATGTACAAAACTCGCCTTATATGAAAATCCTTCTATTCTCTTGCTAAGGCCATTGAGTGCGACATCTCCCTATCTATAGTTCCGCCTCTATCACACTTCAATTAAAGACAAAAGGATGAGTAAGTCGAAGCATCCACTTTACCAAAGATCTGGATGTTCCACAACCTTCAGTAGCACACGAGAGAAAGCTACTCTTCATAGCATAGTCAACCAATGTCGAAACGCCATCCGTCCTAGATCGCATTTCTAATCTTTCACCGTCTGGCGTTTTACTCTGCAGCATGGAAGCAAGCACGTTTGAAGAAAGAGAGAGAGAGAGAGAGAGAGAGAGAGGAAGGTCCTCCACCAGACAATCCTCCTCTTCTTCACTTCAGTCCTTTCGAAAATGATTGTGAAGATCAATGATAATCATCTGGCTCACTATCTCGAGGCCCATCAGTTGATTAGTGGCCATCATAGAATCTCTGATCCCGTGATCAGCATTATCCACCTCCGGACAGAAGACTGGAAAATGTCTGAAGAAATGCGTATGATTGCGGTTACCATTTTCGGAGCATTTGATTGTATTTGACATTGAATTCTGTTTAACAAATGGCCATCGTATGGTCTTCCTACTCTTTGAAAATGCGGACATTTTTTTTTTCCTATACAAAAATTCGCTTCTTTCAATGATCCAAACTAGCAATAATTTTGATAATGGCGTGGTACATTCCGTTCCTCGTATTTCAACAACCATGCAGTGCTCAAACATCACAAGCTTCATGATTTTCCATAGCTAATGTCCTGAACACAATCATCTCGTTACCATTTTCCAGTTGGGCAAGAACAACCTGGTGTCCTTAATCTTCCCGCAAGAACGATCTCACTTTATTCTTCTTACTTTCAATAATACGTAGATAAGATTATTCGGACTAAGGTCAACCGCCCGACCTTCTTGTACAAATACATCCTTAGTCGCCCAAAAATCTAGACGTGGTTTGTTGTCCAAGACATTACTTCTTACCCGTATGGAAACACAGCTAACACTATAACTCATTCCTGCACTTACTCTACGCAAGCCAAAAAAAAAAAAAAAAAGCTGCTGGTCAACATCAACACACACAAACAGTTTACTTACCGAAGCAACTTCTCATCTCACACTCCAAAATATACCAAGAAATATATAAATAAACTTTGGTGTTTCCATATTTACACTTCCTGCTTGTAAAACTTAAAAATATAGATTCACTAATGTCGTTTTTATTCTCCAAAGGAGTAGAAAGAGGAGCTCCGCCAACTCTGACCTTTGGAAGATAGAGGAGTCATTCTGGTCTCTACTCTCTACCATCAGTGATAGTGAGCTAATACTTTCATTGAATCGGAACTTTCAGGAGAATGATTAAGGCTGACCAATGGCGCCATCTTGTGGCTCTAAACGGGTATATATCATGTCTGAAATATTGCGAGTTCTACGGTCAATTTTTGATTTATTTTTATTTTTATGCATGCATTTTTAATTATATGAGAAAGTTCATTAAACCAATCTACATTAAATGCAGTTCCAGTACTGTTAACTTGCAATACAATAAAATGGAGTTTATTTATTTGAAGAAATTCGGATCAATGGTAACTTATTCGAAAATCCGAATAGAAACGCACAATCTCGGGCTTAAATAAGTTAAATAGAACTTAAAACGCTGATAGAAGCGATGATTTTGGAGCCTCTACAATCGGACTATGTACGGAACTTCTATGAAGTCTATACAGTCTGCATGAACAAAATCAACCACCCACAACGACGTTACGCTATCAGTGGCCGCAGAGATACCACTCAAGCAACAGATATTGAGCCACCATGGAGTGAACCAACATTGACACATCTACACTCCTCAGATTCTTGGATTTTCCACTGGATTCCTTGAGCAAAGTAGAAGAACCACATTCTTCCAACGCTAATATAAGGGATGTTTTCACAATTACATCACACATCCTGGAGATACACATTTCTTATTTTTGAGAGTACACACTTAACCATTATTTCATAAACCATCCATTGGACAGTACACTGAATCCCCTAATGGAACTTATATAGGATAATTCGTGACGAGCAGGAGAATAGTTTTGCTGCCACGCTTCTGCAGATATAACTGAAGCAGACGTTGCAGAAGCTCCAGTTGGCAGAGGAGTTGAGTGAATTTATTCGATATTTACGTATGTTCACAACTCCAACTGGCTTTCCTTTTCAAAGCTTTGGTATTCTGTAAGTTTGTTCCAAACCTACGACATGCCAAAGAATCTTATCCATCCTTTTAGGTATAGTATAGCTTCATTGTTGTTTGTCTTCTAAGCAATTTAGACCACGATGTAATGTTGATTTCTTCTTCCAAGGAACAATATTCATACACTCTCATCCACATGTTGTTTGGCATTATAAGAAAGTCAAATGGAATGACGTACGTATCCTCTATATTTCATTTTATTGATTGGATTAGTCTTTTGAGTCAAACTTTGCACCAAACTCAGAAGTGAAACAATTTTTTATTGGTATAGGAACATTCATTGTCCATTCCACTTTTAATTCTCGTCCCTTATCTATGGCTTTCTTCTCCAAGAAGTGTGCTAGGTTGTAAAAGAAAAGAATGAAGTATGTTGCCATTGGGTTTCATCTAAATCTCCATCTACGTTTTTTGTTAATACTGAAGGTTGGTATAGTTGTAAGCAGGTAGGTTATCCGCTTCTGAAAACATCACAAAGTTTCTATAGAAACTTTGTCATGTCCCAAAGGCAGTCAACCTTCTTGGTCCCTTGTCAAAGCTACTTCTAGTGACCAGGACACCAGGACCTGTACGGTCACAGATAGGACCGAAGAAATCAATAGGAGCCAACTATGTAGTTCATAGTTGGCTCCTGTTTTATGTCCCCCCTTTTTATACTCTCCTGTTCTGGCATTTGTCCTTCAGTTGAAATGAGTCCATATTCAAACCATTTCTAAGAAGGGTAACAAATCTTTGTCATCTAATCGTAGGCCAATTTCATTCACTTGAGTTCTTTATAAAGAAATAGAAAAAAAACCATCAACACGCAACTTTAATGCTCTCTCGAAGCTTGCCAACTTATCAACGATTGTTAGGATCGAGTCTGCCACTGTCTTTGAACAGTTGATCTTGCTTAGATCAACCACGTTTGAACCAACACCATAGAAATATCTCAACTGGCTGGTTTACCTGGTCTCTGGACGAAAAACAAGCGTTTTCATGAAGAAAAACTTTGCTATCTTCGTACGAGACTGGATACCCACCTTCAGCTGAAAAGTCCTTAGGAAAGTTCTCCGCGATTTAGACTGAATTCGAACGCAGATCTTTCGAACCAACGGCTTCGTTTACACCAGTGGTTCCTTCTGAGTAGTAACCCCTCCCGGGGGAGCTATGAATGTTGAGGGAGGTTATAGAGGACGCTGAGGAGGGGGGCAGTAAGCGTTATAATACTCCTAACGAAGATATAAGTATTTAAGAACAAATCATCCAAATAAAGCAAAAAAGGATGTGCAGTACTTTCGCGAATTAAAGAACTAAATTTAAAAGTCGCCCTGCACTTAAGGGGTTGGTTGCAAAACAAAGTAACCAACAAGAGAAGAATTTGGAAAACCACATACTATTGGCGAAGCTTTCATCTAACCGGCTATAAATGAAGTTTTAGACCCGATTATTGGCCTAGGTAAAAGTAATATGACTTTGTGACTTCCTCTCATCGATAGTTCAGTATCAAGAAGAATCGACAAAATGGCAAGGGACACTGGAAAAAAAAAAAAAAAAAAAAAAAAAACGTGATGATTTAAAAGACCATAGAATTTTCTTTAGAACTCGATGAGAACTTTACGTGACATCGAAGCTTTGTTAATGGCCTACCTGAGTTATATAAATACTAATGAAGAAATTATTGAAGAGTTTCTATTTGTTGAACAACTGAAAATTGACATAAAAGGTTCTACAATTTTTAAGGTTGTTAAAGACTTCTTTAATGCTAAAAATATTCCTCTCACCAATATGATTGCGCGTGCAACCGATGGAGCACCAGCTATGATCGGTCGTCGGCGTAGATTTATAGCACATTTCAAAGAAGCGGTTCCAAATATCTTTTCAATTCACTGCATTCTTCAAAGGCAGCATTTAGCTGCTAAACATCTTAGCGGTAGACTACATAAGACTTTGGATGATGTTATTAAAGCGGTGAATAAAATAAAAGCCCAGTCATTGAATATCCGTATTTATCGGGAACTTTGCCATGAAAATGAAGAAGAATTTGAGCTGGTTTTGCTTCACTGAAGTTAGATGGCTCCCAAACGGTACTGTCTGCGACGCTTTAACGATCTTCTACGATACTGTTTTGGAATTTCTTAATTCACGTGATGAGAACGTGTGTCATGTTCTAAAAAAGGAAAAGGTTGACTTCGCATATCTTTCGATATTTCCTTCAAATTAAACGAGGTTAACATCGAATTGCAGGGAAGCGACATGAATGTTATTAAAGCAAATAAATGCTTTTATCAGCAAGTTTTTTCCTCCAGTTTATCTGGGGTTTTTCATCCCACAAGCAGGCAAACTGGTCCCGTAAACACGCACGGATTACAGTCATGAATATCGCCCTTAGGGGGATGCAGCAGAGGACTGGCGAACCGGCTGCATTAATACGCCAGTAACTCCTCATTAGGGGACTCAACCCGATAAGGATAGGATAAGAATAATATATTATAATTATATTATTGAATCATCAACTTAGTGTAAAATTGAGCATGGGGGATGCTAGGCCATACAAATAATTGAAACGGAGCGCCAGGCATCGATAATTCTGTTAAAACACGCAGATGTTCTTAATTCCTTCTTTCTTGTATGTATTTCCCAAAGATTTGCGTATCTTCAAAGGGATGTTAACAAATTTCTTCTGTCAATTCCTCACGTCTAATGTTCCATGAATGAACACCTTTTGTGTGTCTGATTGCCGTAAAAATCGCAGTAAAAAAAAATTAGTTTTTCACACTAATACGCATCCAAATGCTGGTTAAGATGTTTCTCACAACCACCGAGCGAGTTAGTACATCCCGATGGAGGTATTTGTTCATCCAACCGAGATGGGTTGAGTAATTGTGCGGTAGGTGGCGTGCCGTCTGCTGCATCCCTAACGTATCGATGTCGATATTATACTCAATGACGCACTTGTGGTGCTATTTATTGAATAAACTTTGATTTATAAGTGAATACAGCATCGATGTAGTGCAACCACAAGAAAAAACAGACAAGTCGACCACAAGAACACACGCATTGATAGCTATAAATAGTATATGTTTTAAAATGTTTTAAATATGCATTTATTCTTTGCACATCCCTCCTTAAAAAAATAAATAAAATAAATAAATAAAAAAAAAACATGTTTACAGATTTGTAAACAAAAATCAAACCGTCGAGGTTACTACCAGCAAACAGACAATCAGCTGATCCCCCGTAATGAGATCCGTCATGTAACTTGTATTGATTTTCTTTACTCCGAAAATAAGTAGGGAGACGGAAATTCCAAAGAAGTAAGCCAAAAAAAAGAAACCACCCACAAGATAACAGACTTACAAGTTCAATCCGCCCACCAGTTGCTCATCGCCCTCACATACACACGCATAGCAACCGGTAAAGGCTGACGTCATCACCGTTACACAAATACATTGTTTGGTTGTTATTTTCCACATTGGGAATGGTTAAAGGTTGCGTCTATTAGAATGCTATAATAGGGATAAACCGCACGTTAGAGCACACGCACACAACCCATCCCTTTTACCTCCCACCAAAAAAACAATAATAATAATTGTACAACCCCAAGTGGGGAAAACCCTGATTCATCGATGGTAAACACGCACACGCCAATCCCCTACATTAGCAAATCCCTGGTGAAGAAATAGGCCCAATAATTATCAGGCACTTTTGCTACTACGACCAATGCAATCTCCCCTTCCTCTTAAGCGCCCGCTGTTTTCATCTTATCTCATGCTGCTAAGAAAGATATGTGGAGAGCAGATGGAAATCGATAAGTGTTTTGTTATAGTGCGTGCACTCTCTCTCTCTCTCTCTCTCTCTCTCTCTCTCTCTCTCTCTCTCTCTCTCTCTCTCTCTCTCGGAAACCAAAAATATCTAACCATTAAATCCATAAAGGATTCATTTCGATCTTCCATCGTCACTGAATATCGGATTATTTTTTGAATCCCTGACATTGGGGAAATCAAAATATTAAATATCATTTTTTCTTTGATTATTTTTATTTAGTCTCTTTCACTTGAATAAGGAAAAAAAGGCACTGTTTGCTTTCTCTGCTCAAATTAAGTGAATTGTTTTGAAAAGACTAACCTCACTCGAAAAAAAATCCGAGTTCAAATCCAGTTACGCGTCCAGCGAACTTTTTTTTTTTTACGTGGAATTAAGACGACAGAAGCAAATAAAGCTAAGGAGCAACGCAAGCATATTATTTCTGCGAATTGCGCGCGTGCGTTCTATGGCTAGTTTGTCTACTTTCCTGAATGAATTTTTTTTCTAATTTCCAGTGGGAAAAAACACCCTCCACTTCCGTACAAGAGTGTCTAATTTTCCTTCATTTGAAAAACTTGTTATAAAGGCTCCTCGCGTTCTAGACCGGTTCAAATCCAGGTCTTTCCAAAAAAATTTCCAAAGGGAAAATTTTTACATTTTTCCTACGACTGAGCTATAAAAGGTGAGTTATGACATTTTTCTGCCGGAGAACCCTTCATTCTGCTAAATGGACAAACAAACCTTTGAACCCAGTCTATTGAGGGTTCAATAGACTGGATTCAAATAAAAAAAAATAGTATTTGCCTTCGTATAATTGAATTTTTTAAATATTGACCCACATTATCTTCAGTTACACCTCGATAGACACCTGCAATAAACAATTACAACCCGCGTGGAAACTCTTTAACGGTTTATCGAGATTACGGATTATCGAAAATTAGCAAATAAACAAGTATTCGTTTTTAGATTCTCCATCCCTAACCCCCCACCCCCCAAACACAACATCACCTTCGGACGTGTATAGTTCTCCCTGTCGACGTTAGATGGCGCCGCAGTCAAAAACTCCTTTTCAAGGAGAGCGATCCAAAATGATGAAGACTGGATCTATCACAGGATTTTATTTTAAACATTCCCTCGATCGTTACTTTGATACCAGAAAAATAGCATAAACCATTACGATCTCCACCTTGACCAACGCTTAGCAAGAACAATAGAAACAAGAGGAAGATTAAAATAACAGATATGATGCAGACACTTATTGAACAATAGGCCGAGGCTCATCTTTTGTTGGGCAAATACAGAGCGAAGCCAGGCATGTGTTGACGTAAAGCCGGAGCTCGGTGAAACAGCCGAATCAGCGTTCTTTGATGGCGTCTCTGTTATTTCTCTCCGCCAAGACCGAAGGAAAACTACGGAGAGAGTGGGGGGGGGGGGATTGGAAAGAGAACCAAACGGAGCTAGGGCAGGGGGGGGAATGGACGAATAAGAAGTGGGGGGGGGGCGAGAAACGGAGAATCCTAGAGACAGCAACAGTAAGTAGGAACTTTATCAGAAACGCTAATGGTATAGCTTCCCGGCTGTCGCTTATCTATCTCGGAGGCTGTAGCGGGGGCCTCTTTTCGCAGTGCTGAAAAACGAGATAGTTTCGCATAAAACTTCGCCGATAGTCGAACGTGATTCCGAATCACATGGAGATTTGAAAGCAGTTTTTTTTTTTTTTTTTTTGGTTCCGTGTGTATACTCGCTATGCAAAATGGGGATTCATCTCTCTTTCGTTTTCCTACGACACTTTGCCTTTTCCCTTGTATTCCTATCGGCGAAGATAAATGACTGTCGAGAGGCACTGTAACACCAGCGGATGAAGAAAAAAAAAAAAATTCTCACTAAATATTGGTGATTTGCGGCTACTTACAAAATGGAAGGAGAGGGAAAAAAAGACGTATGCAGAAGGATTTTTACTCTTATCAATAGGGAGAAATCGTTCAAGGGGGGGCGCTGCATGCAGAGATGGGTAGTGAAATGTACCTGATGTTATGAAAGTGTATTGGACTAAAGGCAACCTTAAGCGTAGATCCATGATTAGACTAACGAACATGATCTTCAGTGGAGAATCATCAGAAACATAACAACATGATCTTGAATGATAAAAGCAATAATATAATATAATATAATAATATATATATATATATATATAATAATATAATAATATATATATATAATATAATATATAGGGTGTTTCAAACAGAATGACCCGATTTCAAATAATTATATTTAATAATGAAAATGTGATACAGTTACAAAATAAATTACCAAGTATGAAGATTTTATGCCAGGTTTTTTGTCTCTTCATTGTTTGTCTCTTCAACGTCCAACAATGTGTTTTTGCTTTCATGAGACAAACACATTGTTGTCTCATATCTCGAGTCATCAGAATTGAAGGAGAACCGGAATTTACCAGGCTGGGAGCCGTAGGCGCCAGAGGGGTAGTACCCCCCTAGTATATATAATAATAATAATAATAATAATAATAATAATAATAATAATAATATATAAATATTAGAAGCATGATGATGGATACCGACTGTTGTTAGTAGCAGGATTTCAGCTTTTGTCAACAGCAAGAATTCTCCCAGGGGGCGCTGCATTCAAAAATGTTAGTGAAATATACCTGTTTACATTAAATGAAAGTTGTATCTGACTGAAGACTATCACAGAAGTAGAAATATCATCTTAAATTTAAAAGTATAAAACCTATACAGACTTAAAAACATAATAATCATTTGAGAAATATCATCATGGATTTAGGATGATGCAAATCTTAAAATCATGATTTAAAATTTAAACATCTGAACTTGGATCAGAAACTTAACGTGATCGTAAATTCAAAAACATGATCTTAGACTTAACAACATGATCTCCTGTGGAGAAATATGATCTTAGATTAAGAATGATCCGAAACTAAAAACAAAATTTTGGAATTAGAAACATGATCTTGGATTTAGAATGAGCAGTGAATTATGAATATTAGAAGCATGATCCTGGATATGAAAAATTATCTCTTGGATTAAGATATATGATCTTAAATTTAAAAACATGATTTTTGGAGTTGAAACAAGATCTTAGAAACTGACCTTAAATAATAAAAGCATGATCATAAACGTGGAAGGAGCATGAACTGGTTGGATCTAGAAACACGATCTTAGACTTGATATGGTATAAAGGCCTCTTAGATGGCGCTCGTAAATTATAAAATCTTTTTTAAAAAAAAAAAATTATTGCTAAGCAAATATTTATAACGATTCTTAATTAATGTACATAAAAAATGCAAAAAAAACGTAAGTAGATCTAATACAAATCTTCGAAAATATTAATTTAGTTCTGATTCGTGACACAAGAGGTCGCCGAGTTCGATTTAATCTGAACCTTCTGTTTACACTTGCAGTTATAGTAAAAGGTAGTGGAAGTGGATGTCATAAACGGTATTATGTGTCTGCAGTCTGAATATATTGAAAAAATAGTGAGCTGGGAAGTTTATAAGAACAGTACGGTTTTCTTCGCTGACAACAAACTACAACATATTACGATAAAATATGATTGTTTACATGCAAAGTTGCGTCCTTTTATTTTTTTTTTTTCTCTTTCGTTTCATTATTATTTCGATTTCTCAGAAATACTTTCTCTTTGGCTATAAGGATGACGATGAATAGTTTGTCAGAGACAAGAAAAATACAGATTAGAAGAAGAAAAAAAAAAGAAGAAAAAAATATAAAAAGGGCCAAGGATCTTTTTGATTGGCAACGGACATTCCTGGATTACTTATGTCACAGTTCGGGCACGCGCATCAGCGTTCGTTTAGCCAACCACAGAGTCCTTGAATTCCTCTGCACTCCCACGCCCCGCCCTGTTCATAAGGTCATTCTTTGATGTTGCGAATACAGGTGGCAAAAGAAAATGCAGGCTTACCAGTTTTGTAATGATGCAAACAGCTTTCTTCGTTCGTTGTTTAATTTATTGGTGTTTGTTTCTTTATCGAAGTGTTTTTTTTTTGTTGTTGTTGTTGTGTGTTTTTATCGTTTTGTGTTTTCGCATTCGTGGAAAAATAGTTATCTAAGTAATAAAAAAAAAAACAGCTCGTTTTTAACACATGCAATAGACGTCATCGGTTGACGCATGCCAACAATAGTCAGCCTATCATAATAATAATAACAACAAAGAAAAGGAACTGGTGAAATCAACGATAACATCATCGTATGAAAGCACGTGACGTCAAATAGGAGCGCATGCACCTTCAAGAATATCAATGTAATAACATCAGTATATGGTGATGCAACAATAAAGAAAAGCAAACAGTGAAATCGACAATAGTCAAATCACGTGACATCGATTTCAGAAATATACAATATCTATATATAATGACGCAATAATAAAGAAAAAAGAATTGAAATCAACAAATTAACGTCATATTAAACATGTGACTTGAAATATGCACGCGTTACTTCCAATCGCATTTTTTCGAGTGTTGTAGTGCTCTAATTCTGTCTATTTCAATTTATTTTCTTTCTTTCTTGAAATATGCACATTAATCGTAAAGACTTTTTTTTTTATGTATATTATATTTTTTTTTCAAAAGTATAAAATCTAAAAGGCGACATACATTTTTGTGTTTATAATCAAATCGAAAACGAATATACTTCAGACCTTAGGGTTTATTTTGGAGTGAGTCACTGACAAAAACAAACCACGAATCTTACGTAATATGCACTCATTGTGTATGCTACTCATGAGATGTAAGGGGTAATAAGACTGGAAGACTGAAGACAGTATCCTTGCTCCTCCTCAAACAAGGTTCTCAGACTAAAGAAAAAAGAAAATCCTTTTGGGAAAACAGGGATTTAAATTCTCAGCGCCACCTGTCGAATGTCACGAAGATAAACCAACTCATCGGCATGTTTTGTTAGTAACATAAAAAAAAATAAAAAATAAACCAGTATTTTTAGTTTTCTGAACGCATCAGTGGCGCACTCTATCCTTGACTGCATTTAATTGTTGAAAGAAACAACAAGGAAATTAACGTGGACTTTCCCACAATCCTTTGCGGCATAAGAACAGGTGGTCTATTGTTTACTTGTGTTTTTAGTATCTTGCCGACAAGGTCTTTTTTTTTCGCAAAGGTAGGAATTATGGGAGATTTGATACACCACTAAAGAAATTAGCGATCTCGGCATTGGCCACAAGCCGTGTCATTTGTCATTGGGCTCACACAGAACGCTTCAGCCACGCGTCTAAACCCGTGTCCTTGGAAACATCACGAGGCGCGATCTATCTCTTACTTTACAAGAAGTGCCACAAGGATTAGGCGACCTTGACCTCGGGATCAGGTATTAAAAAAAAAATACTGCCTATAACTGTATTCATTGGATTTCAGAGAAAGAGAAAAGGGTAGGAAATATACTTCTACCTTCATCGATTTCTACAATATCAGTAAATATTTGGACCCAGTCAAAGAAAAAAAAAAGAAATCCTCATCAAACTACTTATATGTGTCCTTAAGATATAGAGAGAGTACTATGATAGCACTGCATATTAAAATTATATTATTATGTAATTTAAAAATGAAAAATATCCTATAGCATGATTCAAGGAGGCCATACCCATTCAAAAATATTAAATAATCAAATTGTATATTAGCCATTTTTTATTAGTTGATTCCTCACTTCTGCTGTATTCATTTGTATTGTTATCTAACACAAAAGTGCACTATCAAACAAACAATAGATATGTGACGCTAATGTTACGTCACAGATAACACCTGTGATAGATATTTTAATGCCAGAGAAGCATTCTTTTTTAAGCTACTCGTCAATAAATTTTGACCTTTTAGTTGTTAGCGAAGTCAAAATTTAAATTATAAAATTAAGTGGGAACTAGGAGAAAAAATATTCATATTTTAGCTGTGAAATAGATAAAGACGTTATCAATTTATATAATTTGGTTATAAATCAAAAACATAATTTTGGACCTTCTGACTAATCAAAATCGGAGCCTTTTATCTGTGTCTAATGATGACATAAACGGTGAGAGCCGCGTTTTTTTTTGTTTTTTTTTTTGATAAAAAGTCAGTTTAAATACTTTATTATAACTCTTAAATCAAACGTTATTCAACATGGTCGAAATATGGTTTCATAAATTCTAAGTAAATTGGTCTCGGATATTGCTGGGTTGGCTTTTTAATCTAAAGATTCTTCTCCCCCCCCCCAAAAAAAAAGTTCCCTTAAAAATAGGATCCAATAACACGATGAAACAACAGTGAATATAACGATATTCACTGGTGAAAATAAACTATTTATTCTAGTAAAAAAAATAATAATAAAATAAAATTTGACTTAACTACTTAAAAACACTGCTAGTCAAAATGAAACGTAGACTTAGTAGTTGGTCAAAATTAAATGTAGATTCGTTTCCTGCTGCTCAAAATCTTGAAATTTGAGTCGTAAATTAAATGCAGACTTTTAGCTGCATGCTTACAAATTAAAATCTAATTATATTTTACCGAGTATTTATTCGCGAATGCAAAACTTTTGTCGGATAACTAACATGTCTTTTAAAAAAAAAATCAAAATTTGTTTCCCACAAGTAGCAAAGTTTCTCTTTCCATCTTTTTCTTTTTCATTACGGTTTATTTTTTCTTCCTCTTATTCCTCTTCCGTGTGTAATCTTTTTCTTTCTTCCTGCTTGATTTATCTACACACTCCTACATCTCTGCTGAACTCAATTTTTTTTTTTTTTAAGGCGTCTTATTTTTAGGCGTTCTACGATAGTTCATATTGTCTTATTTACCTCTTTGCTTAGCTTGATCTTCTACGAAAATGAGTAGGCCTTAAAAGAAAGAAAGAAAGAGAGAGAGAGAGAGAGAGAGAGAGAGAATAGCAAATGACATCGTGCTTTGCAGTTTTCCCTTTATGATGGTTTACAGGAAGAGAATTTGTAAGAGAAGGAGGTTCCAACGTCAAGCCCATGGACATTAAGCAGTAAAAGGAAGAATATAGGTCTCGAGGAAGGAAGTCAACAAAATGTCCTTGTTCGTGTCGAGCCACATAACCTGCAACAGATGCAACAACTCATGGAAAAACTTTCAAACACTCGCAGATGGGATTATAAAGTTGCGTCTATTTTCCAACAGTGTCAGTTAAGGGCCCAGCAACACACACACACACACACACACACACAAACGAAGATAAGACAACGAACGAGTGTATAAAGGCGTACTCGTAAATCTGACAGGAAAGTAGAACGATCAGATTAAAAACATTTGCTGAGATTGATAAACAAATTAGTAAATAAATTAATAGATCTGTAAACAAACCAATAAATAAATGGGTCAGTAAAGAAATTGGTAAAAAAAAAAATGAACAGATCTGTAAACACACTCGTAAATAAACTAATAGATATGTAAACACACTCATAACCAAATAAACAGGGCAGTAAAAAAAAATTGGCAAATAAATGAATACATCTGTAAACAAAGTTATAAATAAATAAACAGATCAGTAAACAAATTTGGTAAATAAATTAATCCATCTGTAAACAAACAAATAAACAAATAGGTCAGTAAAGAAATTGGTCAATAAATTAATAGATCTGTAAACACACTCGTAAACTAATAGATATGTAAACACACTCATAACCAAATAAACAGGTCAGTAAACAAATTGGTAAATAAATTACTACATCTGTAAACAAAGTTATAAATAAATAAACAAATCGGTAAACAATTTTTTCTTTTGGATAAATAAGCAAATCTGTAAACATTTAATTTAACATGAATTTGACTTTAAATTTTGAAAGCTAAAATTGGAGCTTTTTAATTTTCGATTTGTTTAAAAAGTATTAAAATAGTTACAACTTTTCGTTTTTGTATTTTTAAATACTGTACTTTAGATGATGCTGCTTTGAGAAGTTTGGATTTTTTCCAAAATCAACAAAAATTGTTGATTTTTTTTTAAATGAACAGCTGATTTCGAAAACATTTTTCAAAATAAAAAAATAACGCCAAAAAAATACTTACATATATCGGCACCACCTAGAAAGGTCAAGATTCTGAATTTTATATCTAGTATGATATGTCCGCAGAATTTTGTAATGTATCCGCCAGGTGGCGCTATTGTTGCAATTGCTGTTGAAAGAGTCATGGGACAGAGACCATCATATAAAAGTGTGGTTGAAAATCACGTACTTCAATAACGATAACGTATAGAATAGTCAGAATACATTAAACTGCCTTTGGGGACATGTTATGCCAGGTTGCTATCCTCACGCACAGCCATTTATGTCGCTAATCGACATATGCAACAGTTTCTTGGGGGTTCGTGTAATCACACGTTGGCCCCTCATATAATACACTGGCATCTCCTGCACAAACCGAGTTTTAAATTGCTAATTGATATCGAACTAGGTGCTAAATGAAAACAGGCGACATTTTATTATTTAAAAAAAAATTTACATCCAGTGACGCAACAATCGACTGAAACGTCAGCTGAATGGTTGGTATTAAATGAAAGCAAACGATATTTATTACATAACAATAAAAAAAAAAAACTGTTACTGACGCAATAATGTGTTCTAAATTGTTTGTCAATATACAGAATAAGTGTTGCATTTACATTATTCACCGAATATATGTAACAACAGCAAGTTCAGTCATGATTCTTGGTTTATATTTCATTGACTCTCTGAGAAGTCAGAGAGCATTGCTATGACAAATATTTCAGGTTTGTTCATTGGCATTTTTAGACTATTCCATTGATATTTCTATAAGAAATTTTGAAGTACTTTTACCAGAAGCACGCTTGCGAATTTTCAAATATATTTAAGAGGCATTATTGGGTATTCGAATGTCACATGTCGTAACACTTAATAGTCACTTATGAGATAATCTCAATGATGAGTTACGACCTTGTGACTGTCTCTGATCATCTTTCTATCCACATTCTTAGTATCCTTCTCATTTGCAGCAAATGAAGTATCTTCTACCTTCGCGTGTAACGTTCTTAAGGTGGTTGGAGTAATTCCACTAGCGAACTTGAGAGAAATGAGCTTTTGTGTAAAGTCCCCCTATTACTTACCTTTCGAAAGGTAATTGCGGATAGGTTAAGGGGCCCTCGATATGGGGGTACATGATTACCGTTCTCTTTCCCATTTTCAGGGACTTCCGATT
This sequence comes from Typopeltis vanoorti, assembly GCF_054136105.1. Classification (NCBI taxonomy): domain Eukaryota; kingdom Metazoa; phylum Arthropoda; class Arachnida; order Uropygi; family Thelyphonidae; genus Typopeltis; species Typopeltis vanoorti. The sequence goes on from NC_143562.1 coordinate 58,268,605, forward strand.
CGCGTTTGGCCCACCGATTAAGATCTGGTTTCAGTTTTGTAATGAAGGATCTGTTCGCTGTCTATTGAGGAACACGGGGAGGGGGATGATATTGAGGAAAGTGCACGTCCAAGGTCAAGATACTCTCAGGGACATTAGGAGAAACTTTTGTAAGTTCTTTTGGGACATCTGCACTACAATTCGTTGCTTATGTGGAAGTTTCCATTGGCAAGGTCAGTTACGTTTTATCTCACCGAAAATATTCGAACAGACAGACGTATTGACTCCGTAATTTTTGTACGAATATACTTCGGGGGCTATTAATATGAGCCAAGAAAATCAGTTATCAAATTTCATTCGAATAATAATAATAATAATAATAAAGCTTTTGTGTACATAAAATACGTACATGTTAATGAGCCGGTAGCTTCTACCTTTTTTTATCTAAAAGATTTTACTACATCATAACCCACAGATTTTTTTTTTTTTTTTTGTCTGCGGTTTTTGTTTTAAGTATACTCCTCCATGTTCCCTTTTAAATTTTCGACACAGAAAGAAATCAGAAAAAAATTTGTCCAAACTCTATTCCATTCTGTTTTGTTTTTCGATCACTCATAGATCCACAGACACCACAGGCTTTCGAAACTCAATCCGATGGAATAGGATTAATCCTCGTTTAATCCTATTTAATCCTTATTCCCATACGAGTGCCATGTGTTTTTATATGGCACTCGTATGTCCTTCTAGAATATTTGCCTGTTTTGTGAGATGAAAAAAAAAAAAAAACAACGAAAGAGAAAACTCTCCGCTTCCGTATGAGACTGGTTAACTCACCTTCAATTCAAGCACAGGATTCGAGCCCACGTCTTTCGAGCCAAATGACATCGTCAAAACCGACTGAACTACGGAGGCTCATATCCAAACTGCAACCTTCTCTCCCCCCCCCAAAAAAAGTCTTCTGATATTGACAGCATTTTTCTGAATCTTCTTACTGTTTGTGCTACAAAGCTAACCCTCTCTGTTGGCCTCCATTTTATTCTCTCTCTCTCTCTCTCTCTTATTCCACTGGTTTCCGTCAAATGTTAACTGAATCAACGGGAGTATGCGTATGTGTGTGTGTGTGTGTGGGGGGGGGTTCTTTCTCTCTCTCCGATAAGATTTTTCTCCTTATTTATTTCCCAATTAAATTATTCGTAAAACACAAGAATATTATCTTAAAGTTGAATCCATTATTAACTCTATGGCTTTATTAAAAAATAAATAAATTGTGTTTTCGTCAAAAAATCTTTCGATCCCCATTCAGAACACGAGATAGTTGTATGGACTGTTTAAATGAAGCGTAGTTAGCCAATCTCATACTGGAACTGGTTTATCCCTGTCAAAAAAAGATTTATCTCCACAAAAACAGACAAACCTTCCTCAGAACACACAATACACGATATACATTTCCCTATCTTAATCGCTTCACTATATTCCTACTCACAACAGTATATGCCCATATACTGTTGTTTTATAGAGTTCAAGCAAGCGTTTGATTCAATTAATGGAAACAAATTGATCACTCTTTTAAAAAAAGTAAAAATGGATTCTGATATTTTAACATTTATTACAAATTATTATGGAGACACCAAAGCTTTTGTTAAAACGAACAATATTAAAACTAAGGATTTCGAAGTTGAGAAAGTTTACACCTGGTTCATCAACCATAGTTGATGAATCAGGTGTAAACCTGGTTGATGAACTATGGTTGATGAACTTGGTTCAAAATCATCCGTTGGAACAAGTTAATAAATATGTTTATTTTTGCAATCTCATTTCCAGTAACCTCAACAACATGGAAACAGTAAAACACAGGCTAAACCTTGGTTGGACTAGTATGAATAAACTAAATAAAATATGGAAAATAAAAAAATCTCAACAAGTCTAAAACTAAAATTATATCAAACAATTATCATCCCCTCGGCTAACCTACGCGTCAGAAGCCTGGAGATTAACTCAACAACCAATCAAGAAACTTCAAGCATTTGAAATGAAATGACTCAGAAAAATCAACAACACCCAATAGATGCAACACGAGACCAATGATCAAGTCAGAATAGATTTAAACTTCCCAGATGATACCACCATTAAGCGTCACTTGAGATGGTTTGGTCACATTCAGAGAATAGCCCCTCATAGATTGCCATATTTAGCTCGGATTGGTCTGCCTCTAGGTCTTTTACCTCTTATAGGAGGTAAAAGACCTAGAGGCAGACCAAGAAGTACTTGGATAAAGTTGCTGAAAAAACATTCCCATCTACCCAGCTATAGAGTCATGACCGAGATGGCCAAAGATCGTGATAAGTGGAGAACCTTTCTTCTTAGTGGACTCAACCCGTTACCAAACGGATGAGATGATGATGATCTTCCTACTCAACCCTCGATTATTAGATGTAATAACAGCTAATAACCATCCAACAATTTTAATCATTTAAAAATATTCTCATCAATGAACTACATTAAAATAATTAAGTTCATTTTTCATTTAATATATTTCCTGATTTTTGAAAATATAATTCTTCATAAAATCATCAATTAACCCTAAAGAAAATTTATCGTAACATGGAAAAGAATTGTACATTTCCATTGTTACTTACAACCATTGTTGACGCAACAGAATATTTCTAACAATATTATTATTGGAAAAATTCTGTTTCTAAGTTATATAAACGAAGGTGTTTTTATTAACCCTTAACTTTACCCCACCAAAAAAAAAAAAAAAAAAAAAAAAAAAAAAAAAAAAAAAAAAAATTTAAAGTACCTAGAAGTGATATCTGTAGTGCAGCCGTCACTGAGATTGATGAAGCTCGTGCAATTGAAGGATATCGTTAGTGTCCAGACCACTGACAATGAACGCTATTTAATTTTTCTAGGAATAAATATAATTTATTTGGTAACGACCCTGTAATCATAAAACAGAGAGCCACCTGGCACAAAACATGTAGTCCTTGTAACATTCACAAGTAACCTCTTTTCTTCTGTCTTTCCAATCTTACGACTGTGCCGAGTGACCAGCCTTCCTTGACCTTTTATATTGGCCATAATATTTAGACAGAGAAAGTAGCAAACGCCACACGAAGGTGCTATGGAGTCACGATATTGCTAAAAAATATATATTCATAATTTTTTTTCCCTTTTCCTAGCGGATAAATCGCTTTTACCGACAGAATAATTGCAGGTGGTAGTTCCGGGTTATAGGAGAACAAGATTGTTTATTTTCAATAGAGGTCCATGTCATTTAGTAATCCATCATCCTATCCCCTCCCTCTGTCTGTTTGCTATAAATTTTCACAGTTTTCAATTTATTATCTTATTTGAAAAAGAAAAAAAAAAACGTAGCCCTTCTTTATCTGTTCATCTCTAATAAAAGTGTTTCGATTTTGGAAATGAGCTTTTTAAAGAAAAAGAGAAAAAAATTAAAACGTAACTATCAATATTAAATAACAATAAGAAACTAGAAATAGTTCGTGACGTTAAAAAAAAAAAAAAGAAAAAAAAAAGTTCATTTCAACCTTTAAAGACTTTTAAGTCTGAATATAATTGAAATACACACGTTTTTCCATTCTTTTTTTTTTTTTTTTTCTAGCATTTTCTATGTTATTTGAAAACACATTGTTATTTTATTTTATTTTATTTTTGTCAACAATACAGAATTTCGAACTACGACTTGAATTTTATCTGCAGTTAAAAATAAATAACCATACCATTCAGCGAAGAAAAACGACTATATCCTCTTTCCATAGAAGATATTATTCTTCCGTGATGGTACATCATCACCGTTTAAACATAATACTTCCGGTAGTATGTGTGTTTGTGTGTGTGAGAAAGAGAGAGAGTAGGTCGTTCTAGATCGTATCTCTGGTGTTATGCTATGGCACGTGGCTGTAGCAGTTTGGCGGTTTCTCGGATAGGGTAATAATTGCTGGATGGTCCTATAATTAATGAAGTGCTCAACAATATCCTCCATGATTTTAATCATTGACTCTCCCTTGCCATCCATCATATGTGACAGCTGGATCTAGTACTTAACAGCCCATTTGTTGACCTTAAAGATTATTCTATAATTTCTCCACGGGAAAAGAAAAACCAGATTTGGTAAAAGGATTATCGTTTTTCAAGCACATCGAGGTGAGTTAAGCCTGTGTCAATGATAGTTCGTTCTATCTTGGAAATAAAAATAAATAAATAAATTTAGGAAAATAAGTCGTTCTTCTACACATAATAATAATAATAATAATAATAATAATAATAATAATAATAATAATAATAATAAATTTTATTTAATCGCAATATTCTATTATCTCAAGTTAAGGGCATTCTTGAAGACTAGGGAATATGTCGGATCTACTAGCGGAGTTCAACTTCGGTTGATAGGCGATCCCATTTTAAATAATGGATGCGTCTCAGATCTCGCGAGAATTGACTTTGTTCAAATATTTTAATCTTCAGCGCATTCTGTGTGATTAAATGGGTATCTTTTTACGTTTTTCTTATCTTTATAAGATGTGTATATTCATCTTTTAACCTTTTTTTTTTTTTTTTTTTAGTGAATTTCGTCTTTTTTTTCTGTTAGGGTAAGATTTCGTTGTTTCAGCTTTTTTTTTTTTTTCCCTCTTTTTCTTAGGGGAATTATCTCTTTGTATTTACATTCTCGCTATCATCAGCTATCGTTTCGATAGACAAACAAGTGTGGTACAAAAGCAAATAAAAAAAAATATATATTAAAAAAACAAAAAAAAACGCATCCACTACACTTGACTATGACGTCACCAACATTTCTCTTGATAATGAACATTAAAAAAAAAAAAAAAAAAAAAAAAAAAAAAAAACGAAGAAAAAACACACACACACAAAGTCGCAGTGGTTTGGCGTTTGCCACAAAAACCATCTACGGCTTAAGATAACGCTTAAACACGGCTAGACGACAAACATCTCTCCGTACTTGGCTTAGGTGCTTTGCTAGCGCCATCTGAAACATGTAAAGTTCCGATTTAAAAAAAAAAAAAAAAGCTATGACTCTGGTGGCATAACAGGGTATGAACTTCATATATTTCTTCATTAACAGAGTTAGGTTTTGAAAGCCGGATACACGCTGCCGGTGAGTCTCGTCATAATACTGCAATAAAGACTTATCGCGCTACAGAGCTATCTCGCCTGTTGCTATGGCAACGCTCCTCATCTCTCGCTTCCTTCTATGTTTTCTATGCTCTCGCTCTCGTTCGCTGTTTCTATTCTTTTTCCAAACTTTCGTCGGCGCTTTGTCGATCAGGAGCAGTTAGTATGCATGAGATAATCTGTAAAAAAAAAAAAAAAAATAAAATAAATAAATAAAGTTTTCTTACTCGCAGAAAATGCTGTTGTGAGTTTTGTTTTCTCCGTTAGATGATAAGCTGAATAAGTTGCTAGGAGAAAATACATCTGCGTCTACGGAAAGGTTAAAAAAAAAAAAAAAAAAAAAAAAAAGAGAGAGAAACCGGAAGTGTGTTTGTCTAAAATCAATACCTGTTTGCAGGCTATTGGTGTTTCCAATCTGTTGCCGTAAGCGATAGGCGCCCGTTTGAATCCCACATTGGAATGAGACACTACGATCTTTTTTTATCTTTTTTTTTTTTTTTTAGCGATCTGTGAGATGTTTATACATTTATAAGTTTTATTCATATTTTATTATAAAGTCTATTCCGAATATGGTTTCTTTACAACTGTATTCATCTTTGGCTTCTGTTGAAACGAACCTTATGGTTCCTCCCCCCCCCCCCCAACGGCATGTAATGGCAACAAGTTGAGTTCAGGTGCTTAACGAAACTACAGTGGAGACGTAAGTGCTTGATTTTCATAGTTCAATAGCAAGTTAACTCATGATATAATAATATTTTATATAAAAAAACAGATGCATATTTATAATTTTCTTAAAATAAATTTTCTTTAAAACAACATTTTATTTCTTATTAAAAAATGTATAAACCAATTATTTATGTATTTATAAAATATATGAATAAAATAAGGTTGAGCAGGAATAAATTCATTTTAAACCATCGTATAATGAAATTATTCCTCAGTTGAATTTGTATATATATAATGAAGTAGGTGGAGGCCCAAAGTGGCTTGAAAAAGTTACTTATTCTGTGTACAGAGTAGAATTCCGGATTATTAAAAAAAAAATAATTAAAAAAAATTTTCTCCCACCAGCCTTTCGTGGGTGGAAATCACACTAAAATCCGAAAGATGTTATGCTTTACCGTTTCCATAGCAACAATAGAGTCTTCAGGTGTCAGGCAACCGATGAAACAGACAACCATGCTTGGCGTGTAAAACTTTGAATTACCAAACGTTTTAGCAGGGAGCAAGATGGTCAATACCAAGGCAACTCATATGAAACATGAGATACAAGAGCGTTCGATTCAGTGTTAGACACATGGCTGGCACTTTCAATAACGAAACAGACAATATTTTACTGCGCGCTACGAGGTTCTATTTTTGGTGATTTTATTTCTAAAATTCATCGGAACACCACGAGATCGTGAAGTAGCTTTCGAAGTCAATGTGTGGCTTCTACGAAACCATTTTGCATTTCGCGAGGAGAGGGGGAGGGAAAGTACCGCGAAACGTAAGATGACAGTGAGCTATTCACTTTGCATCATCTCCATCATCCTTCCAAAACACCTTGTAACATTTCCTTATGAGGCGTTTTCCCCCATTTCTTAATATCCCATAACGGTGGTCTCAAGGGAAAGTGGTGTTATGTACAAATGTGCATGCATACAGTATGATCCGTGTGTGTGTGTGTGTGTGTTATCACGCACACGCACACACTTTACAACAGACCTGTTCTCTGCAGAGAAAGCGGACGAGGTCGCGTTGGATATATGAGTCACAAGCGTGACCTACTTGGCCAAAGTCCAAGGCTCTTCTTGACCTTCGTCTCTCTCTCTCTCTCTCTCTCTCTCTCTCTCTCTCTCGTACATTAGGAATCAAAATTCTCATTTTTTTAAATCGGTTACGTCATGTTTATAATTAGCCAAATACATTTATGAATATCAGAACTCAACACAATTCATATACAAACATACAAAATAATAAATCTTAAAATTTTTTTTTAAATAATTTTTTTTTGCATTTAATTAAAACATCAGATTTTATTACAGCACCTGTAAGCTTGTTTATTTGCGGTTATTATCCCTTTCTTTTGACCCCCCCCTTAATCATCCCAACATGAATACAATTCTCAACCATCCCCGCTTTAAGCCCACCCAACCTCTTTCACGTTATTCTGATGTCTTCATCTCCTCTTGTCGGTAAATAAATATCCCCCCCCCTCCTCCTCCTCCCAGATCTACACACCTCATGTCGATCTCCCCTCTAACCCGACGGAGAATGATGTCCACTCAAATCTCCAAACAGCCTCGTGTTTGAAGGTTACGGAGTGTCGGCGTGAACTTCCCCATTCCTGCTTTACGTCCACTACACCTGCCTAATTGACCTCTACGAGAACAAGTACCCAGGGGTAAGGTTACTGTTGGGGGCGTTAGTATTACTCTTCCCCTTAATCGCTAAGGTTCAGGTGAAGACCAAAGGATCAAGGTAAGGCGAAGACTGTTTTTCCTCTTGTTGCGAGCGATACTCACCACCTATCACTCTGACTCAACCCTTGATGAGTGCAGTGCTAAGAAGCGTTGTTGACAGGCCGTAGTCCCACGACGTTAACTTCTTTTGCTTCTTTGAAATGAACACAATGTGTGGAAGGAATGGCTTCTTTGCCTAGACGTTATCCTTATATTGTTTACACTGTCAAATGATAATCGTCCATTGTCGTTAACAAATTAGCAAATGCACACCTAATTGACAACATGCCAAACTTGTCAAATATGTTAAACTGTTGGTCTGCCTGAAACTTCCTCCAACTGAATAAATAAATAAATAAATAAATAGTAAACGATACGCGTAAGAAACAAGAAGGCAAAGTCTAATCAATAAATATAATAGGTAAACTTCTTTTTTTTTTACTGCTGATCTCAAATTTTATATCACTTTATGATTTTATTAATTTATTTAATAGTAAGGTAAGGATTATTATCCATTCTTGTTATGTTTTTCTTGATCTTTTTTTTATGTCATTTAACTCTATTTATTTATTTATTTCTAATTATCTTTCGGAAATCGGTCGATAGTTGTCACTGTTAGTTGAGTTCATACCTACTGATGATTTTATAGATTTGAGGGAGGAGAGAAGTCGTGAAGGCAATGCTCGAATGGAAGCTTTTCCTTTTAATTAAAATCAAGATATCTAATTATTAATAGAAGGTATATCAGTTTACATTCCTAATATTTGAATGTAACCACATAAATAGCAAATTTAATAGATAAAATATGCAATTTTGAGCTACTTTGAAGATTTTCAGCAGTTCTTTAATAATAAAAATATTTGCTGCAGCGCTGCAAGTCTATTTCTCTTTTGGCACGATGCCAAAAGACAGGTAGTACTGATAAAAGCATAATAATGGAGTCCATTGCAACTAGTTTAATTCAATAATGTTTTACTTGCAAGGGGATTATAAGTCTATTACGATACTCTTATAGAGGACTTTGTTCGGGTCACTATTAGACTATGGCTCACAAACTTTCGTCATCCAAATGTTTAACAGATGTCAGTTTTTATTTAAATAAGTTCCCTAACTGCATCGAGGGATTAAATCATTATAGTAAAAAAGAATCGGTTAACATTGATTTTTTTTTTTCAGTTAAAGTAATAGAGAAGAGAATCAGAAAATGAAAATTTTAAATTAGTTCCGAGTTAATGAGACATATAATGGTAGAATCTGTTGAACGAGAACTTACTTCAGAAAATGATAAAATGACAATGAATGGGAGACTTTAATGATAATAATAATAATCAAGAAGAAGAAGAAACACTCAAAATTTGGAAGTCCATCTGGGATAATCCTATTGAACACAATAAAGATGCCTCATGGATTAAGGAAACAGAATCAGAAATGAAACAAAAACAAGTGCAAAATGTTATTTCGCTAAAGTAATGATCAGTACACAAGCTAGAAAATTAAACACTGGAGTGCACCTGGTAAAGACGAACTACATGGATTTTGGTTAAAACATCTAACCAGTCTACATGATCGAATGGCAGAACAATTTAATTATTTGTTGCAGTCAGGCTCAGTGGAAGAGTGGATGATATCTGGGCGCACTTTTCTCTTCATGAAAGATAAGGATAAGGGTGCAGACCCAAGTAACTATCGTCCAATAACGCCTACCAACTATGCTTAAGCTGTTCACTGCAATCATAGCAAATTCCATATACCACTACTTATCAGATAATCAGATTTATCCGATTGAACAAAAAGGCAATTTTCAAAAATTTAGAGGAACAAAAGACCAGATCCTTATTAATAAAATGATTCTCAGAAACTCAAAAAGACGAAAAACTAACTGAAACATGGTGTGGATAGACTATAAGAAAGCATTCGATCCCCCCCCACTCCTGGATCCTAAAATCACTAAAAATATTTGGAATTAGCAAAAACAAATGTTCGTTTCTGGCTACTGCTATGAAATCATGGAAAACAACATTAATGGTGAATAACGAACGATTCGGAGATATCAGCATTAAACGTGGAATTTTCGACGGTGATTACTTGTCACCATTGCTCTTCGACATTTCTTTGATACCTTTGTCTGTGATTCTGAAGAAAACAAAACTTGGACATGAAATTCCTAAATGTAATATTAAAATTTCCCATCTGTTGTATATGGATGACTTGAAGTTATATGGAAAATCGGCCCAGCAAATAGATTCTTTATTGAACACAGTTCGTATTTTCAATCAGGACATCAAAATAGAATTTGGTTTAGATAAATGCGCAATTTTATCTATTAAACGAGGAAAAATTAATGACACTAGCAATTTTAATTTTGATCAAGAGAAATATATAAAAGCAATTTCAGCTGATGAACACTATAAATTCCCAGGAATATTAAAAGCCAATGATATTCTCCACTCGAAAGTTAAACAACAGGCAGCATCAGAATACATCAAAAGGGTTAGAAATATTCTGAAAACAAAACTAAATGAATTAAACGCAATTAGAGCAATGAATTCTTGGGCTATACCAGTGATCCGATACACAGCTGGTATAATAAATTGGACAAAAGAAGACCTGGACAAACTGGACCGCAAAACTAGAAAATTAATGACTATGCATCATGCATTACATCCACGAAGTGATGTTGACCTGTTGTACCTACCGAGGAGAATAGATGGACGGAGTCTGCTGCAAGTGAGACAGACTGTGGAAGAAGAAGAAGAAATTAGCTTAAAAAGTTACATCGACAAATGCTTCAAGCAGTTACACAAGGGGGGGTCTTCTGAAAGCAACAGGAAACAAATCCGATTACAAAAAGGAACAACAAAATAACCGATATGTGCGCTGGAAAAATAAACCCTTGCATGGCCAATTTCTTCGAGATACTGAAGACAAAATTGACATGAACAAGACGTGGGAATGGCTACAACACGGATACATTAAAAAAGAAACAGAAGAATTTATTCTAGCAGCTCAAGAACAGGCATTCAAACTGATACAATCAAAAGCAAAAATTTTGAACATCAATAATAACAGCAAATGCAGATTAATTCTCTGGGACTTTCGAATACAAACTGACTGGCATTTGGAACACAATAGACCTGACATCACAATTATCGAACATCGACAGCTTTGGATTATCGATATCGCAGTACCCAGAGATAACAACATTAACAACAAAGAACTGAAAAAAATTACTAAATATCGAGATCTGGTAATCGAAGTTGGCAGGCTGTGGCTTAAACACATCCAATAGTTATCGGTGCACTTAGTGCAACTCCAAGAAAGCTTCCAACTATTTACAGCAATTAAACATCAATGAAGTGACCCCATATGACCTACAAAAAGACAGCATTACTTGGAACAGTCCATATTTTACGACGCTACCTGATGAACTATTCTTAGATTCTTGGGTAGAATCTGAATTTTTCTACCCACTACGCGTTATTCCCGCTTCCTATGCAGGGTCCGCGATGCGACTACTTGTTAGTACCACTCCCAACCGACCTGTCGCCTGGTCTGTCGCTGCGGGGGGGTATATTTTTGGCTGTAGAAGCGTATGTTCATGGGGCCGGTTTGTCTGTTTGCGGGATGAAAATCGCCAGATAAAGTGGCGGAAAAAACCCTAATGCCCGCGCCCAAGACCGGCTAACTTGGCTATCCCTGAGGAAGATCCTCAAGTTTCTCACGTCTTCGACGGAAATCGAACCTGGGACACTCCTTCCCCGGGCATAGGGTTGCGAAGCGCAAAGCCACTAGGCTAACCGCGCGACAATCTGAATTTTTCTGTATCACTAGTCAAATTGTTGTTTAAATCTTGTTTTGACTGTGTATCAATTATGTGAATAAATATACTTTGTCACTTCTGTCCACAAGTATTAAGCATGCCACTGGTCAGTAATCGTCAATAGGGTTAATCACAACGGGAAAAAGAAAGGATCTTCCGGAGTTCAAGAAAGGGCTTATCGTGAGTGCCCGTCTGGCTGGAGCCACGATTGCGAAAACAGCAGAGCTGACTAGTTTTTCAAAAGGTAAGATATCTTGGATGTTTAATCAGTGGAAAAACAACCAATTGCATGCCTAAGACCTAAGACAATCTGTTATTAACGAGATCGCCGTCGTCTGAGAAGGTTTGTACGGACAAACAGAACTTCCTGCGTGCAACAATTGCCCAAACATTCAATGAAGGCTATTCCAATCGCATCCCCATGCGTTCAACAGAATTAAATAAAAGTGTCTAATTTAGTAGCCGATATGTATACTTTGAAAGGAGGGGGGAGGAATATCGAAAAGGAAAATGGGGTTTTTCTTAGATCAAAATACCTTTATTTCATCTGATTTCGTGGCGAATATCAAAGGGAAAAAATTTCAAATTGCTATAAACTTATCATTACAAAGACCATAGTGCATTAGACAACGAGGGGGGAATCCCCAAATACTTGGACGCTCTTTAATGAAGTGGGCAATGTGCTTTGCTTTAGTCATTCAATAGTCATTCCTGATGATGAGTGTAGTTATAAGCGAAACAGCATGCAGAAGATTATAACAATAAAATGAAGTATAATATTGAACCCAGATTTTGAATCTGAGTTTAATATTAAAGTTGCCGCGGTATCCTCGTATCCCACTTTCATCGAATACCCCTTGACCTCTGGTTCTTACCAGGGGATTGTGTTACGTGGTGACAATGTGGATCCGGATTCTTTCAGCATGACAACGACTTTCGCGTCACAAGGCTCGCATTGTGCAAACATGGTTCGAAGAGCAGATGTAAGCGTTCTGTATGCTCCCCTGGTTACTTAATTCTCCTTAATTTTACTTCGATCAACCATTTGTGGGATCATGCGAAACGCTGCATCAGCCAGTCGACGCTAGTGTCATGCTGAGTCGCTGACCTCAGAGAAGTTATTGTGTCCACTTGGTGCACAATACCTCGCGACACCATCCATGGTCTTATGCAGTTAATACCAAGAGAGGTGCGTGCGGTAATCTCGGCAAAGGAGGTTTATCACGGTTAGTGTATCTGAAAGAAGCCATCGAAGTCATTGGGGGATCTTCGTTTGGAGACAATCTACTCCTCCAAGATAATTGAGGCTTGACCCGAGAAGGAATCGCATTCAGAGAGTTTAACTAGTTTTTATTATAGTGATTTCCATGAAAAATTCCAAGGAATCCCCATACCCACCAAGAAGATCAAGGAGAATGTGGATATCCTCCGGGTGCTCCGGATGTCCTTCAAGCAATAAATTATATCTTAATAATAAATAATTAGATACATTATTCTTCCTGATTTTATAATAATACTTTCAAATAATTTATTTTATTTTTATTTCTTTGAAATTTTACCCAAGTGTGAAAGAAGCTAATTTGCTATTCAATAAGTAAACTCCGTTACTTAGTTTTCAGAAATATTTCATTAACTCACCCCCCCCAACCCCTCAATAATTAGTCTTAACGGTCACATTCAAGCAAGGGCTGATATCGTCTGCTAACAAAAGCGTGAAAGACATGGTTGGAAATGTACAAGAACGAAAAAAAAAATAATAATAAAATAAATGATAAAAAAAAAAAAAAAATCACGAGCCAAACGTGTTAAGGCACGCGCAACGTGCAGATGACATCACGAACCATCACGTGAGAAGGTTTAGTCGATTTCCTGTCAGATCAAAAACGCGCGTTTGCTTTTACAAACAATTTGTAATTAAAACGAATGTCAGTCAATTAATTTTGCTCTTTGCAATTAATTAATGAATTTTTAATGCGTGAATTTGTCCAAATAATTAATCAATAAAATTGCATTGCATATCACCATAGAAACAGAACTTTTATTAATAAGGAAGAGATGGAAACGTCGAAAAAAAAAATTAATAATAGTGGACCAGCGCACGTGTCGATTGGTTGAAGAAAGTAAGAAAGAATTAATTATAAAGAGGGCAAAAGGAATTTAAAAAAGGGGTAAAGATCGTATACGAAACCATTTTAAGATTTCCGATCCGCTGGCGAAACCGGTAGTTCCATCGTCTATCGCTAGGTGGCGTTAGTTTGTTTTAATAACTTTCGAGAGGTCAAGAAAGTCGTCGAAAAGACCCTCAACGTTACGATATTTCACGGCGACTCTATATTCGGTGGTATACGCATATCCACCTGTTTAATGTGGCGTACAAACAGATCTGTAAGCGACACTCTTTGGTTGCCTTCGCTCCGCAGCCCCCCCCCCCCCTTGTTCCAGATGAGGCGTAACACGCATGCGCGCTCATTTCCATAAATGAATAATCAGGGGGCGAAAATCTTCCACATGATCTCTCCTCAAAGACATTATGTCAAGGCATGTTGCTCCGCGAGCCATCATGGCATGCACGGCTTCATTATATCTCCATAAGAGCGGCCTCCTCCACCAAAATCAATACGAACCCAAGATTGAATGGCAACAAACGACTCTCGGCGCTCTCGCAACAACGGAGTTGAGAAGATCAGTGCACGTGGTCCGCTTTTCCCATCCAACCGCCATGTATACAACGTGTCGAGTGATTAGCGAGGGTTATCCAGCGGAAAATGGCACTTTTTTTTTTTTTTCATTTATTATTATTTTTTTTTTTTTACTACGTCTTCGTCGTTTGATGACGTCACTTCCGGTAGCAGGATCACCATGTTCAATGTTCTCTCATACGTGTTTATGTATTTTAATGAAAGAGAACACGGTGTGATGTTTTTATTGCTTCTCATAAATGTTTTAGTTAGCAGAAACGATACTTATATTAAAGACAATACGCAAACGTCATTGGGAAATGGCCTTCCGTTCTAGAAGTCTCAGTAACGCCATCTATCGACATATTAGCAATGGCATCGGAATAAGTGTAGGCCGAAGCTGCTAAAATAATCCATAAATTATCTATGAACTTTAGCGCCCTCTTTCGACGTTTTTTAGAAATCTAATCAGATCTTTAAGAAACGCCATCTATTAGAACATGAAGAAATTCTCAATTTGCAGACTTGTTCAAGAGACCCTACGCAGAACTAAGAGACCGAGCGGTCTCTAGCGTTGATCTGAAAAACTAAATGAGTTCTGAGAAGCATTTAAGTAACGCCATCTATCAGAAAACGACGATATCCTCAATGCATAGACTATTAAATACACCATATGTAGAACTAAAAAATCAGGGGTCTCTCTCTCTAGCGGCTAATCTGAAAACTAAATCAGTTTCAGTCTTTCGGTAACGCCATCTATCGGAAAACGAAGAATTCTCAGTGCATACTCTATTAAACAGACCATATATAGAACTAAGAAATGTAACTGCTTGTAAACTAAATCAGTTTCAAGAAGTCTTTTCGTAGCGCCACCTATCGGGAAACTGTTAAACTCCAGAAATGTTATACCGAACAATAGGCATTAATGTCCCGTTCTTGTCCAAAGACTTTATAATCTACCTGGGAATAATGATCATTCCAATGTTCTTCGAAGATTACGGGAGTGTATTTAGTAGTTCGTTTTCCTCCGGGTACTCCCATTTCTCCAAACCTCCGTGAAGTTTCTATTGAAATAGTTGAATTATTCCTGGCCACTTTCTGTTCGATAATCTTCAACGAAGCCTATGAAAAACTCTTACTAGCACAACCCTGTTCGGTAACCAGAGTCATAAATATCCCTTGATTTGTTCGGCCCCTAAAACGATGCACATATTAGTTCACCATGGAAACAAACATTATTAATGAAGTGTTAGCTAACACGACTCTAATACACATAATGAGGTTGCTAAAATCTGTGCTTTAAGAGGCATTAAGAATGTCAAACTACCCTTCTAATAATATTATAGAGAGGTGACGTATGCAAACTTGCTTTAATAGAGTTTCGAGGGCATTTTTCTAAAGGCTCGTGTTAAAAGAGATATTTTGTTATTATCGTGTGATAAATTAAAACTGCATGAGAGACATAATTCAAGAGATTTGCTTAGAACGAGCCAAGCTGAATGTTAGACACGATAAAGGAAAAGAGTCGACTTGCAAAGCTACAGAGGAGGTAATTTCGGTAAAATAATGACGTTCCAGGGGAACTCAGTGTGTGAATATTTGATACACTTCAGAAATAAAGACCGCATCCTAGCGACAACATGTGCAAAAGAGCCTTCGAAAGAAGGCTGTTGTTGAACCTACTAAGGGTTTATATTACACCAACAATAAATCACTGTGGTGACTTGCAGCAACTGACTATCCATTGTTGTGAAATATACAACTCTTTTTTTTTTTGTTTTTTTTATCTTTCTTTCGTGCAGTAGCGCGTGATATGGAATGCGCGCGACAGACAATTTAGATTTCAAATGCATGTACATTTCAGTCAACAATAAAAAAAGATTAAAATGAAGCATCAGATGAAATCAATTTCATGAATTAAATAAAGCAACAATTTAAGAAATTGAACAGATAGATAAACATTTAGAAAATTAGATTTCTACAAATACACTCCGTTGTCAAAAGTTAAAGCATCGCTTAGATTTTGACCTTAAACGTTTTTATTGATATTTTGAAGCATAAAACATGTAAAAATGGACTATCTTCAATTATATTAGTAGCGAATTATCTTCTGAATGACAAAGATGCAAGACGCGTTTCATAAAAATCAACCGCTTCAATGTCGTAAAAACTGATTCGTAGGATGTGATGTACCAGCTTTCAGTAAGCGAAAATATTAAGTTGTCAGCGACATCGCAAAATGTCATCCGCACCTGCTTTGCATGCAAAAGAAGGTGACATATTCTATGAACGGGGCATGGATGTGTTTCTTTAAGCACACCATCAAAGCCAGTTGCTTTTAGTAACACAAATCGAAATCTACCGTAAGTTTAGAATATCGACGTGTGTAATCCATCCAGGTCTAGTAAAGGTTTCTATTATTTGTATACGTATAAAAAGTCCGTATCCCTTTTTATTCAATGTTTAAATAATGATACGATATTCGTTTGTTTCCATGTCTGTGCAGTTCTACGTATATACATCGATTATCTCCATTTCTGTACATGTGGATTGACGGACAAACAGACATGGTGATCCTAGAATGGATGCTACGTATTTTGAGAATGATAAACAAAAGAATGTAATTAATATTTGTCTCACCATTATACGTTGATGTTCTAAGATAAGATGAATGCAGTATATATGATATTGCTTGAATTTTAAGAGAGCGGTATTTACATTCTCAACAATTAAAATCAAAATGTTAGTCAAATAGCCGCTAAGAAATTGGTTGAATGATGCCACAAGATCTTTACTTTATACTCTATTTTAACGCTATATTTTCGTTGAATGTCATTGTAGATATGTCTGTGCATTTTGGCATTTTTTTAAATATTTTTTTATCATCCTTTAGATGAAGATTGCGAAAGCAAACATAAGCAAAAGTAAAATCGGATTCAAATCTTAAACTTCCGAATTTAGAATGCAAATCTCGTTTTAAATATTCAAACTAAATTGAACGAGCTTTTTGAACAATTGAACTTGGTCATAAACTGAAGAGAAAATGGTATTAATAACGAGAAATTATCGGAAACAAAATATATACTGTACGCCCACAGATGCGAGACTCTTCGACACTTCTGTGCATGTCAGAAGAAGGATAATCCATTCTAATAATAGGGTAATCAATCCGTCTTCTGGGATGAGTTCTTTATTATTACACGTCGGAAAATTAACTTCTCTTTTATGATCATTGTAGTTTTTAAAGTGGTAACTATTTTGCTTGTATAACAGTCGGAAAATTTTACGTATAAAGCACGTGATTTCGTGTTGATGACCAGTTCTTTCTCCCCATCAGCATGAATTGACTATTCTTGGCAATCTGCCAGTCCCGGTTCTATTCTGATGTATTGTTATTCGATGTATTTTGTTATTATTTATTTATACATATTTTTCTCCAGCAGGAGGAGAAGTGAGGCTTTGGTTTAATCCTATCTAAAGAACTATCATAAGGACTTGTAACACAGCGATGCCTAAGGATATCATTACGCCACTAGGTGGCGTAATGATATTCATGATAGTTTCAAAATAGCGCCTTTATCAGATATGCGTGGGTTTTGTATAAATTCAAAATGTCGAATGGTTGTCCGTATGTGTGTGTGTGTGTTATTATCCAAGATATTGAATATATGTGTCATATCTTCTCAATTAAGCTCGCTTTTACTTTCCATCGTTCTCTCTTTCTTGTACAAACAACTGCTGTAACTTACACTAAATAAAAGATCCTTGACCAGCAGAGGCGTTCTGACAATACACGATTGGGAGGGATTGAGACAGCCTTCCCGTCCCCCCCCCGACAGTAGTTGCCTTGTGGTACATTGTTGGTGCTTCAGACAAAAGAAGCCCCAGAGAGATGAATCACAGGCAACATGAAGGTAATGTCTCAAACAAGGCGTCCAAAGGTTTCCAAGCCTCCTGGATTACTTACAATTACGATGAATACAAAACATAAAAGTTCCATGCCGGCTCGATCGTCGCCCGGAATAACAACGATCGCGTTGCTTGTTTAGGTGGAGGGAAAGCTCTGAAAAATATGTTACAGTCCCCTAATCAACACTACCTCAAGATATGTTTCCTAAACATAGAAGGGATATCTAAATCCAAAACCGAAGTCATCGGCAAAATAGCCAAAGATAAAGTAATTGACGTCTTGACTCTCCAGGAAACTCGTGTGCCTGACACAGCCCTCAATAGACTAAAGATCCCAGGACTCATTCTCGTGTCTTATAACTGCCACCTCAAGCATGGCCTAGCGACCTATATCCGGCCTGGTCTCAAGGATATAACCCAAAGTGTTCCTGATACAGAATACTCCGTTTTCAAAGTTCAAAATATCACCATCTACAATGTCTACAAACCTCCATCGCAATCCTGCTATATATGTTGGTGACTTCAATTCTCATCACACCATGTGGGGCTATTCCTCTAACAACCGGGATGGTAATAATCTAGCTAACTGGATGGATACATATAACTTGTATTTGAATTATGATGCCAAGCAGGACGACACTCTTTACTCAGCCAGATGGAACACCCTAGATCTGTGCATAGTCACTAAAGACTCCGAAAACCACCCTCTTCCATCAACCAGAACCATCCTTAACAGATTCCCTAATAGTCAACATCGTCCTGCATTAATAGAGATAGGAACATCAATCCCAGTCATTAGCGGAACACCAATCGTTAGATGGAATCTCCGCAGGTCCAACTGGACTGCATTTCAGAAACAAATCGAGCAGACCATTAGAGCAATTCCACCCACTCCTAATTGCTATCCTAGATTTGTTAAACTACTCAAATCTGCAGCAAAAGCCTCTATCCCTAGAGGCTACGGAAAACAATCTATCCCATGTTGGAGTAGAGAAAGTGAGGAACTCCTAGGCAAATATGAGGAAACTTAAGATCCAACTATTGCTAAGGAGCTCATATCAACCCTGGATAAAAACAAAGGAAAGATGGATCTCGACCATCAATGAACTCGATTTCGTCACATCTAGTCGGAGAAGCTGGTCACTTCTGAAAAAATTAGGTGGGGCGGCCAACGACACACAAAACAACAGAGATAACTCCGAATCAAATGGCTAACCATTTATTGAAAACCTCCAAGATTCATCCCAGCTCTACCAGGAAAATTGCTGTATAAGCTTCCATCAGACAATCCTGAAGACGGAACCCTAGCTTCCTGTACTCGTACACCCAGTATCTCGGGAAGAGGTACAACTAGCCTTAAAACTTACCAAGAATGGCAAAGCTGCAGGAGTGGATGGTATACTCCCTGAATTCCTAAAACATCTTGGTCAATATGGCTGGCTGCCCTTTTCTCAGAAATCATCATGACTGGTAAACTACCAAAGCTGTGGCGGGAAGCCAAAATAATTGCCGTGCCCAAACCAGAGAAAGATCCAAATGATGTGAAAAACCTACGACCTTTCTCCTTGCTTTGCACCACCTTTAAGCTCTTTGAAAGAATTCGCCTTAAAAGAATTTCACCACTCATCGAAAGAGCACTCCCGACTGAACAAGCTGGCTTCAGGCCAGGAAGAAGTCGCTGTGACCAGGTCCTAGCCCTGACAACTCAAATTGAAGCAGGCTTCCAGAAGAAACTTAAATCTGGAGCCACTTTCACTGACCTAACATCTGCATATGACATTGTCTGGATCAGGGGCCTCCTCCTGAAACTAGGAAATATTATAAAGTGTAAAAAAACTTTACAACTTTTTGAATTTATTCTCTCCAGCAGAAAGATCCGGGTCCATATTGGCGGAAAAAAGAGCATCCCCAGATTCTTTCACAACGGTCTTCCTCAGGGCTCTGTGTTATCCCCTATACTTTTTAACATCTATGTGTATGATCTACCTCATACCAGATCAAGATTTGGTCATCAAGTATATGTACGCCGATGACCTAACGATCTTACATCAATCCAGCTCCTTTACCAACCTAGAATCAACCTTGAATACAGACCTGAACACCCTGGAAGAGTACTTCAAGCAGCAGCACTTGAAGCCAAATCCAACGAAAACAGTGTCCTCAGTATTTCACTTGAACAATACTGAGTCGAATCGACACCTCAACCTTACTTTCTGTGGAAAAATGGTACAACACGAGCCTCACCTGAAATACCTTGGAGTGAGCCTGGACAGAAGCTTAACCTATAAAAGGCACATCATCAACCTCTCCAATAAAATTAATACCAGAAATAATATCATTTCAAGGCTTGCTGGAACAACCTGGGGTTGTGGTGCAGAAGTCCTAAGGTCGTCTGCACTAGCCCTCGCATTCTCTGCAGCAGAATATCGTGCCCCTGTCTGGGAAAGAAGTACACACACTAACATTATAGACACCCAGCTAAACTCTACCATGCGCACAATTAGTGGGACAGTGAGAAGCACCCCTGTTTCCTGGCTACCTGTTCTATCTAACATTGCTCCACCACACATACGGAGAAGACAAGCCTCGAATAAGGAAATTAATAAAGCAATGAGCAACCCACTCCTTCCCCCTACATCAGACTCTCATAAACTCACCTAGTCTACGCCTTAAATCTAGGAAGCCTCTCTCTGGTCCATGGACGAACTCTCTTCATCTGCGCTGCCATCAATATCTGACATATGGAGAGAATACTGGTCCAACAATCTCCCAACAAATGGCTTCTTGGTAGAAGATCCCTGTGCTCCGCAGCCTAGTTTTGATCTTCCTAAGAAGATTTGGTCATCCGTAAACAGAATCAGAACTAGTCAGGGCAGATGTGGCTACCTTCTACATTAATGGGGGCTGTCAGATCACCCTTATTGTGATTGTTCTCCCGTGGCTCAGACGATTACTCACATTGTGTACGACTGCCGAAGGCGCCAATTTCAATGTGGTGGCCTACAGGACATCCACAAGATGACGGATGAGGCCTTGAATTGGCTTTCCAGCCTGGACCTTGACCTGTCGTTGGTATGGTGGTGGCGGTGGTTATGGAGGAAACAGAAGATGACGGTCCCGTCTCACCACGAAGACGTTATTCTCGTAGTCACTCTCATAGTCCTCGTCATAGTATCAGCAGAACTCCTCCTCATGTTAGAAGATAGCGATGATTAAACCTCGGATACAGCTATTGTGAATTTGTGATTGTACTTTTCACTTACCAGTTTCATGTAGTCATAAGCATAAATAAATAAATAAATACACGATTGCTACCTTTAATGCCTTTGTTGCTTAACCGAGGTCTACTATAGTTGACGTCAGCTATTATCACATTAGTTGAATTCTATAACTGTTTGCGACATATATTACGCTAAAGATCATTTATTTATTTGTCATTCACAAAATTGTATCATTAAATTAACATCCTCTGCACCACACATTGAGATGACTCGACAAATCTTCGCAGAGATTCAAGAAAGCAAATTTCATCAAAATTCGTCCATACACAGCATTCGTTAACGCACGCGTTCATAAGGGATGGACCAATTGAATCTAATCGACGCAATATATTTTGAGAAACAGAACTAAAAATGTGTATTGTTATTATTTATGATTTTGAATTAATGATATTTAACACTTCAAATTTGGCACACAATATTTAATTTAGAACCATAGTTATAGTAGAAGTAGAACGTCTTTCTTTTTCTTTCATCACACATTTCCTTAAGTCGTGGTGTCCAATAGCTTCAACACAACTAACAGACGTTGAATTACCGGAAAAAATAACATTTTGCATTCAATTTGTAATCTTAACAAAATCCTACTACAAAAGTATGAAAAACGCACGGGGAGACGTATCTTTCGGATTAAGGACCGTCTGGCGTGGTTGGTGCTGAGGAAATATAATCGCTGTTAATGTTTCACACGAGGATTCGCTCGAATACCGTCAAGGACGCGAGGAACGTTTCTCATCTGGTGCTGAAGAACAAACTCGAGTTTCTCTTCGAATTCGATGACCAAGAAGAAGACGGACTGAATCCGGAACAGGCTACTTGGGCTAGAACCTGGATAGGAAGAAGAAGAAGAGAAAAAAAAAAGGGGGGGGGGGGTAAAACAGGAGGAAGAAAGAAAGAAAAAAGAAATCGAGAAACGAACAGGAAAAATTAGACACTGACAATCATTAATTTTAATAATGTAAGATTTCCTTATTATGATTATGATTATGAGTAAACACTTATTAGATTCATTTCCCATATATTCATATAACAACCCAAGTCCAGCTAGACGGATTTTGATGAAATTTGATCTTTTGAAATTTGTCGCATCGTCTCTGTGTAAATCCAGCCATTTGTCGGTTGGAAAATAGACAAAATAATACAACAGCATAATTTGCAAAATGACAATGCATATAACTTAGATGCACTGGTAATGAATGGTATTGCTGGGAATACCATTAACATGCTTCTCTCTCTCTCTGTTTTTATTATTATTATTATTATTATTATTATTATTATTATTATTATTATTATTATTATTATTATTATTGTTGTTGTTGTTGTTTATTAATGATTGTTATAATTATTAGGTGCAGGGAAATGAATTTCATTGCTGGTTGAAAAAAATTCATGTTTGGTCTGTAAAGTAGGGATTCTGTACCTGATATAATTAATAAAAAAAGTAAAATAAAATAAAAATAAATTAACTGCAACAGAACTAATATGCTCTTGCATAGAATTTGACCCACCACTCTTATCTACGTATCCTTTCTCATCCGTCCTAGGACGGGTTGAGCCCCCTCCCCCTAATGAGGGGCTTACGACGAATTAATGCAGCTGGTTCGTCACTTCTCTGCTGCATCCTCTAAGGGTTACACACACGGATTACAGTCATATTCATGGCTGTAATCCGTGTGTGTTCACGGGTCCGGTTTGCCTGCTTGAGGGAGGAAAAACCCATAAACTGGGAAGAAAAACCCTGCTGTCAACGACCAAGACCGGCTAACTTGGCTATGGCTGAGAAAGATCCTCAAGCTTCTCACGTCGTCGACGGGAATCGAACCCAGGACACTCGTTCCCCAGGCATATGGTTGCGAAGGTTGGTAGATTCTTATCTACTAATCCCCATTAATTACAGGAATCGCCACAAAGAGTGCGACTGTCGCTTTCCCTACACTCGACTGTACTTGTTATC
This sequence comes from Typopeltis vanoorti, assembly GCF_054136105.1. Taxonomy (NCBI): domain Eukaryota; kingdom Metazoa; phylum Arthropoda; class Arachnida; order Uropygi; family Thelyphonidae; genus Typopeltis; species Typopeltis vanoorti. The sequence continues at coordinate 58,291,821 of NC_143562.1, forward strand.
CAGATCATCTTGATAATGCTATCTTGAGGTAGCATTATCAAGATCGTCGGCTTATAAATACGCAAATTTAGTCCATAAATTATTTATTTGCATTGCAATATCGACGTAGTTTTCTGCTTGGAAATTCCGACATGAATTTTCATATTTGTTTTATTTGCCCGTTAAGTATTTAACAATGAACAACAACAAAAAGGATCTCCTCTCTGTCTCTTTGTGGTTGTCTTAATACCCGGGGTCAGAGGGAGCATCACTATCTAATACAGCCGACAATGAAAAGTCTTCTGCCGAACATCGTCTTAAGTGTTTCCAAGTCATGGGACAAGCCGCATCATTATATCCCAGGGAGCTCTTAGATGAATGCTACCATGACTCCATCGTCATATGATTCCACCGTGTGTAGTAAACTTTCCCCCCCCCCCCTTGTCAACACAGGGAGGACAAGAAATCCGGCAAGTAGAGGTATCGCGCATCAACAGTTAATTACCAAAGACAGGGATGGCGAAAAGGAAACCAACGTTCAGGGGTTGCAGGTGTCTGTCATTGTCTTTGTGGCTCAGCCATAGCGATTGTCTTAGCCGGCCATTATAGCAGCAACAATAATCCCCGCTAGCTGAACGACGGGATTACCGACTCGACTTTCATTGATTCACCCGGTAATGACCTGCCTCCGCTGTGAGGAGTTCGCCAGCGTCAAGCAACAGATTCGACCCTACGCTAGTTGCGTGGTGGTGGTGTGTATGTGTGTGTGTGTGTGTGTGTGTGTGTGTTGCCATAGCGACCGGTAACGCACTCCCAATGACATGTGTGCCGGAGATAACAGGACTACAATCAATAAAGACGCCAACATCATCTGCTTCCCTGCTACCACAGCTTTCTCTGCTGCTGCTGCTGCTGTGTTGCGCGAGGGTAAAATCACGAACGGTCCTACGAGGAAGAAGCAGCTACGGGGGCTACGAGAAATCGACAAAAAAAAAAGTGAGAGGAGAGAGCGCGCGCACACATACACTTAACGGCGAAGAAAAATCATTACATTGTTTAGAGAAGGTGCAAATGAAAGCACTAAGTAAACAAGGGAATGCTCATTAGCGGTAGTACTCTTTTCGCTCGCCAGGTGGCGCTCAGTGTCACGCGTGGTTTTTGTCCTTTATGGCTCTAAGGTGTGCTGTGACTAATGTTTCCATCGTAGTGGTTTGCATTTTTTTTTTTTATCAAGCCGTGTCATATTACAACTAGATCACTGTTGATTAAGCTTTCGAACGTTGTGCCTATTGCCACGATCGTGCCGAAATTCGTATAGGAAGTTGAATGATAGCGAACTGAAACTCTGTGGTCGAATATACGTGGTATGAGGTATAGATTCGATGAAACTATAACGAAATAATGGTCTGTAGCTTTACGCGGGCGGAGATATGTATTTCTCTATCACTGGATTATTTCGTCAGCGCATGTGCCAACATATCAAAGATCGAAAACAGTCGATGAAAACCTTATCTTCGACAATTCTAATATAATAAGTATTCAAACGATGCATTCGATGCTATTATAAACAATAATAATAACTTTTTTAAAAGGTTGAACTACTCCTAGAAGTATGACTTACCTATCGGAATAAATAAACATTAGTAATAGAGGCTCTGAGAATATTCTTAAGAACCATATGTTTAGCTGAGGTAACATTATCGAATGGAAGTCTGCTATATAGTGATTGAAGCGCTTTAATATATGCAGTGTTTCAAAAGAATGACTCAATTTCAAATAATTATATTTAATAATGAAAATGTGGTACAGTTACAAAATAAATGACCGAGTATGAAGTAAGGCCTAACGTTTCACTCACCACAATTACAAATGCTCAATATCGCATTCATTTGTGGTTGAAGAGATATAATTTTCAAATCGGGACGAAGTCAGTCGCCAAACGCAACAGGTATTTAGTTGGGGCATGACCGTTTATCATATTATTTGTGTTTCTGAGTTTGTAGATAACAAGTTTGTCTTAAAAGGAAAAAAAAATCATACTAATGTACCCAACTTCGTCCGTCAAATCGTAGCTTTTTTTGTTTATTTTATTTTTTTAATATATCCAAAATATCGCATCCGTAGACGTATATACACGTCAAGGCCGGTACAGTAGTTTGTGATTAGCACGGTGAGGTGGACCGTTAAAAAATCCCATAAACCTAATCCAGAGACCAAACATGCAACTTTTTCAAGCCACTTCAGACCTCCAAGAAGGATGGGGGGTACAGTGGTGTACCACAGAGATGAAAGTAATCCCCATTCACAAGCATCAGGATTAAATTGTATCGACGGTGAAGTACTTCCATTGGACCAACAAAGCTAGCAATCTAGATTCGTCATCATGGCATAAGTGCATCTACAACCAAAGTGAGTCTTCCTAAAATGACTTACGTCACACTATAAGTGCATTTTAGAACCGGAGCATATACCGTCTCCCTAAGTACATTTATGGCAGCACTTATAGCACGCCATAAGTGCCCTTACTTTCAGAACATTTACCAGTTTCACCCCATAAGTCTCTTTAGTGGCTTGTATTCGGGTTTGCCACTAGAATTTTTCAAACTCCAAACCATTTAACCTATGAGCGCGTGACTCATGTTGAACGTGGATGCACCGATTTGTAGACATCAACAGCCTCGAAGTTCTTTTCCGGTGTAACCTACCGAGCCGTGAATAATGTCGAAAGTCATTCTCGCAAGGACTGATATTTTATTGTTTCAATCTTAGCAACAGCTAGCGTAACAAAACAAACAACTTCAGTAGGAAATTCCTCCCTATAGGATCTCCTTATACGGACCGAGCTCCAATGCAATAAAAAAAAAAGTAGAGTGGGGAAGGGGGGGGTAGCATAGAACGAGGTTTAACGGACGCAGCTTGGCTCCCATGTGCAAAATTGTGAACTCCGGCAAAGCTCTACCAATACGAAACTAAAGAGGGAGGACAACGATGTCGTTCGTTGGTTGCTCTATTTATAGTTGCATTCCGGGATTCTCACTCACCGGAAATAGCTGCCCTTTCCCTCCCTCTAGAAGAAAACAGCGTTAAGGGTGGCAGCAGAGGGGGGGGGGGAAGGAGGAGCAAGCAATTGCCGCAAACGAAGCAAGTCACTGTTGTATACAAAAGTCCATTGTGAAATGTCCAATTAGGCTTAGCGTTACAAAACGGAGAAAGACTTGGCTGTCACTCTTTGCCGGGAACATGCACGCGGTGTTGACACTACGCTACTGACAGACTGACAGCGCGCGCCAAAGGCTAACGATCAAGTCAGGCATCAGTTAGTTGGAATTAATAGTTGGCAAACAGATACGGGCAGATCTTGAGATTGAAGAACGTTTGAAAGAAATCTGAAGCTGTCTAACGTCATGTGGATGAGGTTTCGATACACATCTTCAGCCTCCTAGTATTCCGAAATCTTTAAATCTAGTCTTGGATAGGGAACTAGACACTAAATTCTCTCTTCTCCATTTCTCGGTTTAAGATTCGTTACTAAATACAATTTATAGACGCTCCCTTGGTATATATATCTACGTCTAGCAATTTGACCCAAACTGAACACTCGACTTGTTTTTAAATGTTGACTTAAGTAGACCTAATTAGTATGTCATCCGAAAATGTGGGACTTTTGCCACTTTTATTTGTTGGTCCTCCCAAATATAACGAGTCCCGTGACGAAATTCGAAACTTGTGACGTGTAAAAGAACAAGAAAAGCACGCGGATAAATGCAGTTACGTCTGGTTGACAGGATGGATGTGAGTTGATGAGGCTCTTGACAAGGATGAAAAACAGAGTGAGCTATGTTTGTTTTAAAGAGGGCTTGACAAAGTGTCGTATTTCAAGTCACTCACGGCACTTAGATCAACATTAAGTCTTGCTAAAATATGGCGTCTATACACCTGACACAACGAACATGACATACGCACGACAATTATTTCAGAGTAGGAAAAAAAAAAAAAAATCGATGCAGTTTTTACGAGGGTGGTCTGAAAAGTTCTCGGCCTAACAATGAAAAAATGAATTTATAATTTCAAAATTATTTTTATTTTTCAACATAATCTCCCTTAAGACTAATACATTTATTCCAGCGATGCTCCATCGCCATTATCCCGTCCCTGTAGTGGTTCTCAGTAAGATCTGCAAAATACCCCTCTACAGTTGCAATCATCTCTTGATTTGAAGAAAAACGCTGACCAGCGAGGAAGAATTTGAGTTTTAGGAAGAGACAGAAGTCAGATGGAGCCAAATCTGAGGAATATCGTGGATGTTCCAACAATTCATAGTGCAGATCCCTTAATTCTTCCATTACAGAAACACCTTTGTAGGCAGGGGCATTGTCCTAATAAAGGATGATTTTTTTTTCTCCTGCAAACCGGGTCTTTTCTCACGAATTTGGCTAAAAGATCGGAATAATATTCCCCAGTTATTGTTTTACCTTTTTCAAGATAAATAAACAAAATGCCTTTAGCATCCCAAAACACCGATGCCATGACCTTTCCTACTGAAGGTACCGACTTTGTCTTCTTTGGCGCTGAACAACCGGCTTCTGTCCATTGTTTTGACTGCTGTTTGGATTCCGGTGGGTAATGGTGAATCCAAGTCTCATCGACAGTAATAAATCGACACACAAAATCGGCAGCCCATTTTTTAATTGTTGAAAACGAAAGAGAAGAATGCCCATAACTTTTTATGAACTTCGAATGAATTTCTTTTGGCGTTAAACCTTCTTTTACAAAGAATTTTATAACCGCACGATACTCAATTTTATCCATTTCAAGGGATACACACAAACGATACTTAAAGATATAAAAGTGTTAATATACGATCCCTAAACATTCTTCCATTATACGGGAATCGTACCATTACCAGCTTCTAGTAGGATATAACTTATAGCCATCATTAATGATTCATTGAATTCAATTATCTTAAGTTCGTTACCATGGCTACTTGCGGACATTTTCTATGTACGTACACATCCAAAATTCCAAACATCTATAAAAGTGTAAGACATATTTACATTAGTGTCACACTTAATATATTAATATTAATATGTGGCAGAACTACAGATTATTCTTCGTGTTAAGCAAAAAAAACGCAAAACGTTACTGTCTATAATTGTGAAGCAAAATGCTTTTATATATTAATATTAATATTACATGAATATTAATATTAATATATTATTAATATTACATGAATATTAATATTAATATTTTAATTTGTAATTCCTGCTTTGTATTTATAAAAAAAAGCAACTCCCATATCATATGTAAATTGGTTATAATTTTTTACAATAAGTGTTTTTTAATTTTATTAATTATAATTATTAATTATTAATTTTATAAAAATATTTAAAATTTTTTAAATTTATTATAAAGTTCCTTTAATATTATATACATTTTATATTATATTTTTCTTTATCATTACATTACTATATATTATATTATATACAGTCATATATAAAATTATACATTTCTTTTTTATTATTCTTTATATGTTTATTACATTAGATTACATTTTATATCGGTCATCATTATACACTGTATATGTTGGCGTATAAGACAACATATACAGTGTATAATATCCATAATATCTTGAAGTTAAAAAAATAATAATAAAAATAAAATAAAATAAATTGTTGAAAAACCAGGTAAGTTTAGTTGTTTAGGCAAGAAAAAACGTCATGTAGCGCCTACAGTCATGTTATACTGTGTAGCGGATGGTAAACTCGTAGTTTTTACATGAATGACAATACAATGTACGAAACCAAACTGCTATAAACGTAACAAACATATTTTGTGGTCACATGTTCGCTAGATAAAAACGTAGTTTATGGCAGAACTGATTATTCTTCGTGTTACGCAAACAAAACGCAAAACATTACTGTCCATAATGGTGAAGCAAAATGCTTTTATAATCCTGCTATCTGATAAGGTTGCTGTGTAGGGAGAAGTTTATGAGCTAAGTGCTCTGCCTGAGTGGGAGCGAATTATAGATCCTTGTTAGGAACTAGAATGGCCTTAGGTTTCCTATATTTGGAGAAATCGGATTCATCATAATTTTCTGCTTGTTGTACTAGTTCATTTGGATGTGAAGACGATTTTGAGAAGAACTTTACTGCTAAAGATTGCAGGAAAGAGTAGATACAAAGGATATTTGTGTCCCGATGAAGTTGAACATCTCTGATGTGCCATGGCGCATTTAAAATCATGCGTAGGCATTTGTTTTGCACTCTCTGCAGTCTGAGGATATTTGTGCTCGAAGTGTGGCTCCAAGCTGGGGATGCGTAAGTAGTAATGGGACGAATCATCAACTGGTAGAGGAGCAATTTGATTTTGGTATCCAGCTTGCTATTCCTATTGATAAGAGGGTAAAGCTGTGCAATGACTTGATGCTTTTGTACATGAGGCTTTTGTATTTGGACTGAAGGTTAGTTTTCTGTCCAGCAGCACACCGAAATATTTGACTTCTGCTTTCCAGGGAATTTTGATATTAAATAGGAAGATGTCTTCTTTAGGAGATATTGAGTTTTTAGTGAAGGGCATGGCGATGCTCTTTTGAGGGTTTACTTGCAATCTCCAATTGGAGAACCAGTGCTCTAGTTTCAGCAGGTTTTCTTGCAGTTTCTTGGTGACAAGATGCGGTTTAAGAGATCTGGCTAGTATAGCTGTGTCGTTAGCGTAGAGGGCAATGATAGATGACATAGGATTGTGCGGTATGTCCGCCATGTAAATCGAGAAAAGTATCGGTGCTAGGAGAGAGACCCCCTTGAGGCACTCCTGTCAAGATTCGTCGCTGGGTAGATACTACATCATTTAGTTTGACTTGCATTTATCTGCCACGGAGAAATTACTTTATAAAGTGGACTAGATCCAATGGAATGCCGGCTAAAATCAGCTTGTATAGTAGTCCAAAGTGCGATAGTCAAAAGCCTTTTCTAAGTCAAGAAAAACTGCTCCGGTGTATTGGTGCCATTTGTAGTTTATGGTAATGAACTCAATTAGTCTGTGGATTTGTTGAGTAGTGCTGTGAAACTGGCGAAATCCAAACAGTTCTGTAGGAAGGATATTTAACTTGTTTACAGAAACTTGAATTCTGGAGAGGATAATATTTTCTGCAATTTTGCCCAAATTAGAAATCAGACTTATGGGACGATACCTTTGAGGCTGCTGTGGATCCTTTCCAGGCTTATAAATAGGGACCACGTTTGCCAACTTCCATGCAGAGGAAAAGTACTTGAATCTGAACATAGCATTAATTATTGTTGTAAGATGTACGATGGCCTTTCGGGGAAGCAGTTTAATAACTTTATTGGATATGCCGTCAGGCCCAGGAGCTTTTTTATTCTTTAAATTCTGTATAATATCATAAATTTCAGCTGGAGAATTAGGTGTGAGTTGACAGGTATAGGTATCAGACCGTTTTAGCACGTATCTGACGTGGCCGTGAATTTTATAAATATGATTGAAGTTTAGGTTATCGTATGAAGGGCTGCACTGTTTTCTAAATTTTTAGCTATAGTTTCGGCTTTTTCTGCATCTGTGTGAACAATGCCTAGATCAGATTTGAGAAGGGGAAGAGATTTATTTTTGTTTTTGATATTTCTCAGCAGCTTCCAGATGGTTTGATCACCTCCCGATGATCAAACCATCTGGAAGCTGCTGATCCATAATTTGTTTCAGTGGACTTTAAGTGCGTCTCTCACTGCATTGTTCATTTTGTTGAGATATTTTTTGTCTTGGGGTGCCTCCTCCCCCAACCGATTACGTTCATGATATCTTCTGGTAGTCGTTTAGGCTTGGAAGGAGTTGAATTTGAGGTTGATAGATGATAAGGCAACGTTAATTTGATGAGTAAGTTTATTGACTGCAGATTCGACTTCTTCCTTGGAATTAATATGAGGAACAGGGCCAATGCAATTCGGGAGCATTTTCGATAATTCCCAAGGTATCAAGGTGGGAGGCGAAGGGGGCAGTCCCTTCTGATTACCCAGTTGGAGCAGAATAGGGTTGTGGTCCGAGGATAATTCGTTCAGTGATTCCAGGTTGTACCGTAATTTAATATTCTGGAGGACAACTATATCCAAGACGTCGGAGAAGCCAGCCACAGCTGCGCAATTGGAACTTGAGTAGTTAAATAGGATGCGGCCGTTCCTATTAATAGAGTTACTTCCAGGCATGATGTTTTGCTTTTAAGAGTCTCGCGATAATGACCGGCAATTTAACCTCCGAGGATGGCATCCAGATCTGAGGTCAGCAATGTTTTTGATTGTAGGTTGTAGGCAGCGTAGATTTTTAGGTTTCTGACGGAGTTAGTGATAACATTAATACCTGTGATTTCGAGATTCGTGGTTGTAGGGTCGGCTACAGAATGATGGTTGATATAGTTTTTGATGGGGATGGCTGTACTACTACCTCTATATTCAAGTCTGTCATTCCTATAAAGCTGGTACCCTCTGTTTTTGGGGTTGTCAGCAGATCTCAGGTGAGTTTCATTAATTAATAATATATCCAGATTGTATCTATCATTGAATTCTTGTATTTCTAGTATTTTGTTTTTGAGACCGTTTGCGTTCCAAGGAATAATCTTTAGAGAATCTGGGGTGAGTTTTTTCTTATACATCAGAGAGTGCTAATAACATGGACTGGATTTGCTGTAAAAACCTTTTTGTAGTGCTTATTGATGGATTTCAGTTACTAAAATCCTGTAGCATATTTTCAAGAGAAAAGATGATGATGGCTGTTATATTTGAATGTGGATTAGGCAGATTCTGGCCATGAACTGCCTTTTTGGAGCGGGCGACGTCGGCATATGTCCTTGTTTGATGTTGAAGGTTTATAGTGAGCAGGGTGAGGGCCGCTGCAGTTAGCGCACTTAGCCGGGGTAGTGCGCAGGTATTTGTGGGGTGGATCTCACCACATTTTAAACATATGCACTTAGCTTTGCACAACTTCTGGGCATGGCCAAATTTTTGGCACCTGTGGCACTGCACAGAAGCTCTTTTCCTCAGTGGTTCCGGCGAGATTTTAAGCCCACAGATTGACTTCAAGTTGTATATCTTTTTATAAATATTATGGATCTCCACAAGAACTAGGGGCATAGGGGTCTTGTTTGATCTATACATTCTGTTGACCTTTATGGGAGGTAGATCCTGTAACTTGAGGGCAGCAGTTATTTCATTTGGATACTCCTCGGAGCACCACTTTCAATTTTTTTTCCGAGGTAAGCGAGAAGGTATGATACTAAATACCTCTCGCGTCCATTTTTTTGTTAAGTTTCTGTAGTCTGTCACCGTAGCGGAATGAATTTTGATGCCCTCGTCTATGTTTTTGGCAGTGGAATAGTTTATCTGCAGGTTAGCCATGTTGGTTCTTAAGGCTGTCCATCTCTGCTTTTCCGTTAGGATGACTGAGGGCACCTTTTCATTGGGGGAGGCAGAGGAGTCTGAATTGGGAGCATCTCCATCCATTCCAATATCATTTGTTGTCTCCGAGACGAGAGTTTGCGTTTCTTGCGTATGTGCGTCTGATCATGATCAGAGGGAGTAGAGGCGGAGACCAATAGATTAAGTTTTTCCTCCATTTGAGGAATGTCTTCAATTTCACCATCGTCAGTCCTGGCTAAGAAATAGAAATTTAGGAAGCTCGAATTTTTTAAGAAGCTTCTTTATAAAGCTGAATGCTAGCCCTTTATCGAGCGAGTCAATGATGATGTCAGGATCGACCATACTTGCAGGCCATTTAAGCTTGAACTTTTTTTTTGAAGCTTATGAAGATAAGTGCCAGCTCTTCATCGAACGAGTCTATGATGGCGTCAATATCTGACACGTTCATCTTGATTGATTTGCGTATAAACGCAAGTAAATCCTGCAAGTCTAGGGACCTGCTAGCAATAGTTCTGTAGATTGAGATAGTCTATTAGCAAAGTTTGTGAGAAAGAGTTAATGGGTGTTGGGGTAAGATGCCGTGAAGTTGCTTGGCTCAGCTCGAATCACCTACCTATCTCCCTAAGAGCCATACATCCACCACTGGTCCTCGTATCGGGTGGGGCCTACGTGGCCATTGACCTCATGCACGTTTCGTGCAGAGGGGAAGACAGTAGGAATTCGAACAGGGCTAGAGCCAGTGCATTGCAAGATTCACGGTATGCCTCCGTAATTGGTGAAGTACAGCCTAAAAGAGCAGTGACTAGCAGTAGAAAATAAGCACGGTCAAACAAAATTCAAATTCATCCAATCATCACTTCACTATTTCGCTACTAACAACTCTTACGATAAAGAAAAGCAGAATGAGCCAACAAATGATATTGGCATGGATGAAGATGCTCCCAATTCAGACTCCTCTGCCTCCCACAATGAAAAGGTGCCCCCAGTCATCCTAAAGGAAAAGCAGAGATGGACAGCCTTAAGAATCATCATGGCTAACATACAGATAAACTATTCCAATGCCAAAAACATAGACGAGAGCATTAAAATTCAGCCCGCTACGGTGACAGACTACAAAAACTTAACAAATGGACGCTAGAGGTCGTGTTTTATATTTGAAACATTATATATTAATCTTTATACAGAATAACTAAAGGTGTACTTTATATATTTTCATAATTTTAAAAATATTTAAAAATATTTAAAATATAAATTTTTAATTTTATAGTAGTTATATGTTCCACAATTATTGAAAAAAAAGAAGAGTTAACGCTAAATTTAAAAACGAAAAATTGAGCAAACGTGTTATGCATGACGTCACATCTGTTTCAACCAATCAAACTACTTTCTTGGGCAATACAATAGGAATGAACTTAATTGCTTACGAAAAAAAAAAAAAAAAAGATGAAGATTCAGTTGAAAGAGTAGAATCCAAGCTATAAATTAAATAAATAAACGAACACCACGAAGTCAACATAATTCTTATGACAGATTTTTAAAATCGGTGATCCCATCTCTCCTGGACTTCCCTCATTTCAGTGTTTTTGCGCTACAAGCCATCGTCATTATAGAACAGCTAAAGTCAGCATTTTTTTCAAGACTGCCTCGGGGATCCAGGGTGAGTGTCTTGTGCTGATGTGAGTGTTCGCAAATGAAACTCAGTCAAGTGACTTGTAGTACTTCATCCATCTCGAGTTTAAAAGCATTTTGCATTCCAAAATGCTCCTTTACAGATTGATTATTACTCTTTTTCTTAGTCTAGTAACCGTTCTTTGCCTTATTTTCGTATCAACATGCAGTTTCTAGACAAAGGATTGTTGTCTAGATATTTTGTGGTTGCTGGAGAATTATTGTTATACTTTGGTCAAAGTTGTGTACTTTTAATTTTTTAATTAAATTTTTAATTTTTTTTAATTTTGATATTTTATCCAAACACGTATACACTGTACTTACAATGTGTATGTATATTTCCAAAGTTGCAGCACCCCCCACGATTTCAAGCCACGAACCGCCACTGATTATGACAGCATGTCAAGTGCTGACTATCATAACGGGTTCAAAGTAATGGAAGGATATCCTATGAACACGCTCAAAAGGACCGCATTTTGCAGGCGATAAGTCAAAGCAGTTTATAAGTGTTTTAATTGTCTTCAAAAAAATTCTGCATCGGATAGTTTTGACTAACCCTCTTAGAATTTCATTATTCATGCATTTGTGTTATTTCGTTTTATAGAGATCACTCAACTCCTGAATTTCATTTCCGAGGCATTGGAATCAATAAACTGGACGAACAATGGAATAGTTAACCTGCTACATTACTTTCTTTTGTACAGGGGTATTTTTAAATAAAAATTGCACTCCTGAAAGGCTAAAAACCTCATTTAATACTAATGGCTAAGAGATAGATAACACTGAAACGCTGCTTTCAAGTTACAAATGGAATAAACCTAAAATAAACTACTGTTTATATCAATAAACATCCTGTCCTAACTCAGTCTGTAGTCGTTAGAATGATGTGGGTTCAAATCCCTTTTAAAACGCGTGGAATACATAGGACTTTGCAACTAAAGGTGAGTTAACTAGTCTCATGGAGAAGTGACAATTTTTCTCCAATTTCTTTTGTTTCTAAACTGTACTAAAGCCATTACATGCTCGCGTCATACAGCTCGTTGCTTTGGTGTGATTTCAATTAATCTCAGTCCTTTGAATGAATACGGAGGAATGAATGTGTCTGTGAAATATCTATCCGATAATAAAATTTTCTAATATTATTAATCCATCTATGGTAAACTATCCCGGAGTACAAAGGCAGTGCCTGCAATGTGGTTCATATGATCACGTGGATGGTAACTGCCCCAAATCTAAATGTTTCAACTGCATGGAGATCAGACATATCACTAATGAGTGTCTCAAACCCTGTCAGAAATGTGAAAGTTCTGAGCACTGCGTTACAGAAAATAACTAATAATGGCATTTTGTGTTGTCGTATAGGGTTTATATCTCCAAATAATTATTGATAAATTGTACCTATAACTGAACACACCAAACTGATATATATTGATGGTAAAATAAGCCAGTGTTACTTAGAGATAACTGAATAGAGCATTGTAAAGTCATACTGAGTATAGAACACAGCTGTCTGTACAACACAAGATAATTGGAAAATACATCTAAATGGATAACAAAGATGAACGTTCATTTTAACGTTCCCATGACAACTGTTATAATCTCATAAGTTCTCGGAGTAATTTATTTTTTTAATTTGAAATTAAATCATTTAATTATGAAATAGTAATTACTGTATAATATTCTCTTTAACTTTATAATTTTAAATTAAGCTATTTTAGATTTTTTTAATTTTTTTATTTTTTTTTAGCTATCATATAGTATACCAAACTAAAGTTCACTTATAAAAAATACAGTTCTTTTGCACAGAATCAGAAAGCTCGGGTGAGGCTTGATGAAGGGTGATTAATACCTTGGAGGGTAATAGATGGCAATGCTGTAGCCAATGAAGTCTTAACTGAGGCTTGGCTATTGCTGTTACCCTCCTGCCGTGATCAGAGCTTTAATAGCTCAATAACACCTTATCCCTACACTGTCCTCTACAGATAACGAGGAAGATGAAAAGCATTCTTGCTTCGCCCCTTTAAGCCAGTCCTTACTATAAGGACTATAAGAAAGCTCCAATTTCACTAGCTACAAGTAGGAATCGATAGTGTTTATGTGGTTCTTGATTGTGTCTTCTCCATTCACCTGTTACTGTCCGACCACACATCCGAGACCGTATTCTGGCAACCTGCCAAGAAGAGTCAATTCATGTTGAAGGGGAAAAAGAAATAAAGGATGTACGAATTGGTCACTAACACGCGAAATCACGTGCTTTATACTTAAAATCTTCCTGTCATACAAGCAAAATAGTTACCACTTTAAAAAACTACGATGTTCACAAAAGTCCGCGGTTAGCCTAGTGGCTTTGCGCTTCGCAACCATATGTCTGAGGGAAGGAGTGTCCTAGGTTCGATTCCCGTCGACGACGTGTAGAACTGAAGGATCTTCCTCAGCCATAGCCAAGTTAGCCGGTCTTGGGCGTGGACGACAGGGTTTTTTCTCCGGTTTATCCTGGGGTTTTTTTTTGCTGTAAAGCAGGCATACCGGCCTTGAGAACTCAACACTAAGGACATAGGATACACCGGGCGTCGGGCTGACCACCTGATCCTGTGAACGGTTTGAAGTCCGATGATTAATAAACTCTCGACACCGCAAGAGGGTATAAAGGAGATGAGATGAGATGGTCATAAAAGAAAAGTTAATTTTCCGACGTGTAATAATAAACAAACTCATCCCACAAGACGGATTGATTACCCTAATATCGGAATGGATTCTCCTTTTTTGTGACATGCGTAGAAGTGTCGAAGGGTCTCGAATCTGTGGTCGTACAGTATCTGTTACAGCTCCATAGACTTTTTCAAGATTTTATTTTCAAGGATCTGCAAAGCTTTTCCATCTTGGGACTGTTAGGCTCCAGATTTCAGTTCCATATAAAACATTCGGTCTAATGATTGACTGGTATAGGTCAGTTTTAATACTATTTCTTCGAATTTTCGAAGATAATAAATGATGTAGTGAATGATAAGATCGATTAAAGGCATATATTCTGGCTTGTATTTCTATACTAATTTTATTATCTCGAGTAATCAATGTTCCAAGATATTTGAAGATGTCACTTTTGAATTTCAGGTTATCGATGATAAATTAGTCATTTCTCCATTGAATGTAATTTCTGCATACATTTAAATTATTCACCTTTATCCTGGTTGATTTGTAATCCTAGTTTTCAGCAAAAGTTTAGAGTTTTCTGAATATCATTGTAATGTCTTCAGTACTTCCCCCAACAAGGCATACATCGCCTGCATATGCTAATATTACTGTTCTGCTTGTGTTATATTTTACAGTTTCTCGAATACATTTTTAAAGCTACATTAAAAAGGATAGACGAAAGGGCCTCTCCTTGCTTCAATCCTGTCTTAATATCAAAAGATTCCGATCTCATCATCTAACACTCCTCAAAGGCTTTTTTTTTTTTTTTAATTCTATCGTATGCTTTTCGAAAATCTATAAATAAAATATGGACCTGCGCATTATATTCCCATCGTAATGATGATGACTGGAAATTCATTTATATCGAATATAATAAATTGAAAAAAAAAAAAAAAGACTTTGAAGGTTTCCATTTGGTCTGGTTTCTGATGACATCATACCGTTTAAAATATCTGTCCGTTAATTTAGAATTAATAAACGGTAAACTTTTGGATAGAGAGCATGTCTTTTAAGCAGTGCAATTCCAATGTCAAAGTCTGTATTCGCATAAACTCTCAGATCAATTTTGGAAACTTTTTAAATTTAATAATTTGGCTATAGAATAACAATGCATTTATAATATTATTCTACTTTTATAACTTAAATTAGTAAATTAAAGCCAATTTAACATTTTTTTAAACAATTATATTTTAAACCATTTTTTTATATTAATATAACTATAATAAAAATAATAATTTTCATACGTTAGGTTTAAATCTATAATCAGAATTTTTCTTTTAAATGAGTTCGTAATTCTGATAAATAGTCTTGCAATTCTGGAGGTTCGTGTGGGTCCAGACGTCACATCATTAACGTTTCAAGGGGGCGGAGAAGATTTTTTTTTTGGCTCCACTCCAAGCGTCAAAATACTCTTTTTACTCTTGGCTGGTACACAGATTTACAGCGGTCATAAGGACAGTTTCTAGTTTGATGTCGCCACTTCCGCTAAGTAGTGCTCACTTCCGTTTATTCCCTCTTTGCAACGTGTCTCATTCTTTTCAACCCCCGGTACCCCCCACCCACCCGCCTCTTTCGAGGGCATCAAATCCAATTGTGAGCTTCATGAGTTGGCTGGCATAACAACAATAGATACAGATGAGTGAGTCAGGGATGGATGTCGCTTCCTAACAAAGAGAACATGGGAGGGGGGACATACAAAAGCATGAGATTTACAAGGTCTCCGAAAACGTAATATAGTAACGAGCCCAATCGACGCAACTACTCTTTTTTTTTCTTTTTTTTTTTGCTATAGAAGTCAGTATAAAAGCAGTACATTCCCCAACTACGTATTTAGTTTCTTCAACATTCGAACTTTCAAGGACATGCTAAGCATTATCAGTGATTTCTATTTTCTGTATTTAACACACGTGAAACATCCAACACCCATCAATACAGTCACTAAAACTGCCTTGTCGATTTGTGTATGTGAGGTTGTGGTGATACTTTATTTACATTTGACCTAATGGTCGCTAGATGGCGTTCGGAGTCAACTGTGGGTAAAACTTGGTACTATTATGAACTCCATTCGGAGTGTGAACAAAGAACTTAGGATTATACAGTATCAGTAGCATCTAGCGTGCCTTTTTTTTTTTTTTTCTGTTCTCCATGACCTCCTCCATTTGTTGCCTAGGTAACCGATGGAAAAACCAGCGGACAAGCATCAAGGGTCAGTGGCCTGAAGTCAAAAGGGTCTTCTGTGTCCACAAATTACGACGCATTTATTATACGGGTTTATCTTTGAGTTCTGTCAAAAAATGGTCAGAAAATAGCTCTGTATGAAGTGTAGATAACGTAAAGGTGCAATGGCCAAATATAAAGTGGTATTCTTGGTTGTTTGGCATTAAAATATCTTCGGATTTATTCGCAGTTTAGGCTTTCATAGGTAGAGATCGAATCCAAGTGTCTCTTTAGGATAATAATCGGAATCCATTTGATCAGAATGATGAGGGAAAAGCTGATGTAATCGTGTGGTGAATCGTAAATGATAAAAGGAACAAAAAATGTTGAAACTCTTTTGCCAAAATAACAAAATCGAACTTTAAAACAATAAAATGTAAAAATTAAAAATAAAACCTTTCTCTTGTAACTAATTTTTTTTTCAATCCGATTAGAACTGAATCGCTACTATTATTAGTTCAATAACATTTTCCCTTGAAGTGAACTGAACTTTTTAAATCCGATTCAAGGATTGAACGAAATTTTTTCAATCCGATTCAAGGAAACCGAATCGATTTTTTTTTCAATTCGATTCTAAAACTGAATCGGATTGAAATTTGATTTTTTCTTTTCTTTTACAAAATCTTTAAATTATTTTCCTCCAATTACAATTTGTTAACCTTCCATCCGCGTCCAACATTTTTCCAGTAGAGGGCGTCTCATGAGATTAACAATAACTTTTGAAGGAAAACAATGATCATCCATGCAATGCCGCACTTACACACATGACTCAAGTTACTTAAGAGATCATTTCTTTTCTTTTTTTCTTTTAAAACCTGCTTCAAAAATTCAATCGAATCTTGGATTGTCCATTCTGCCACTCAAACCCGAAGTTTTTCCTTTCTCTCAATCTTTTTTTAAGCGACTCCCACTAACAAAAGCTTGAAATCCATAGTACATCAGTATAGTTGGTGGATTTGAGATTTTTTAAAATTAATTTTTTTACGTTTTAATTTATTTTTGACATACTCCGGGAATCCTGCAATTGAGACCAAAAGGAAAATTTTTCAAACCACTTCAGACCTCCAATAAGCAAGGCAGTGGTCTCACACCGACATAAAAAAGAATGTAAACTAAAATAATCTCAAAATATACAGTTGTGTATTGATGACTTAATAATGAACCATAAATAACAAATAAATACGTTTTTCTATAGTTTCCCCTCAGTTAACTAATTATATTTTTTTTCTCTGAAAGCACAAGTGTTCGTAGATGCTTACGAAATCTTCCATGACGTGGTTTATTTATATAGCAATGTTCGTGCTACAAGGTGCAGCTAGTACTGTAGAAAACCCCGATGACTAAAAGTAAAGGCTTGCGCCACACACACACACACACACACACACACACACACACACACACACACACACACACACACACACACACACACACATGAACAAGAAAAAAAAATGGTTGAGTGAGTGTTTGTAATTAACTTTATATTATTCCATGATTGCATCGAGGATGGAGGAGGGCAGGCTGTTGAGGCAGCATCTGACCGCACGTACTTAATGACGGGTGAGTTATATGGGAAACATTCATGAATTTTGGGACGAAATGAGAAGCCATGTCGCTACAATAATTAGGCCTTTTTTTTTTTTTTTTTTACTCCCTAGGACTTTTTTATCGGTTAGTTTATTCAGGAGAGATGGAGGAAACCTCAATCTTAGATAATTACAGTGTGCCGATGACGTCTTAGTTAATATTTCGTTTTTCTTTTGTTCCGAAGAGATAATATAAGTTTACCAACAAGGCTATGATGTGATTGTCTTGTTACGATGTGTTTTCGTTCAAAACATGCAAGTTCCGTGTCCGGTGACCTCTCTCTTTGTCCCCTCCTTCTTTACCTCCATACTACTCTATAATTTAGATATATAGTATGGGGAGGAGGCTTCTAAGATAATTAACTGACACCGAACCAAATTACTGACTTCACTTTACACCCATCTGGTTACCTTGACAACAATCCTTGATGTCCTAATTTGACTCACCATGCATCGAAGGGTTTTAAACTTACTTCAACTTTGTCTATCACTTAATGAAGTACTTAGGTTTTTGTCCTTTTCTTTTTTTTTTTAATACAATACTACTTGAAAAGATAAAGCGCGCTTTGGCCTCCGTGGCAATCATGTCTTTAAATTCTATACCATGGACGCCATCCTGTAAGAAACAGGCAGACACGTGTTGTCCCAGACCAGCAGTATGACAAGGAATTCAAATGCAAACAGAATGCGTTTTGCTTTTAATAGAGACTCGATAATTATATCACATATTTGCTTGATTACAGAACTATTCCTTATATCGTAAGACTTTCTTTTTTTGTTTGTTTGGTTGGAATGCAAGGACATTTCTTTATACTTTTTTCTTAATTTGTTTCTGCGTAATTTTGAACTGCGCTTTGAAATTGGTTTCAATTAGTTCTAATAACATGTGATTAAAAAAAAGAAAAGAAAATACAGAGTCTGACTAGGTGGGGGGGGGGTTACACTGTTCTGTTGCGAGTACACTTATCTCGGATAATTTATGTCTTGTATTTCATTGTTGATAAGTGCTTGTGTTTCATTGTGGGCATTTTTCCATTGTCGAAAAGATCTCGGATAAGTTATGGTTTGTATTTCATTGTTGATAAGTAGTTGTGTTTCATTGATGGCTTTTTTTCCATTGTTGATGAGATCTCGGATAAGTAATGGTTTGTATTCCATTGTTGATAAGTGCTTGTTTTCATTTTTGGCTTTTTTCATTGTTGATGAGTGCTTGTGTTTCATGGTTGGCTTTTCCATTGTTGATAAGTGCTTGTGTTTCATTGTTGGCTTTTTTTTTTCCCCATTGTTGATGAGATCTCGGATAAGTAATGGTTTGTATTTCATTGTTGATAAGTGCTTGTTTTCATTTTTGGCTTTTCCATTGTTGATAAGTGCTTGTGTTTCATTGTTGGCTTTTTCCCATTGTTGATGAGATCTCGGATAAGTAATGGTTTGTATTCCACTGTTGATAAGTGCTTGTTTTCATTTTTGTTTTTTTTCATTGTTGATGAGTGCTTGTGTTTCATTGTTAGCTTTTCCATTGTTGATAACTTTTGTTTTGTATTTCTTTCCTCTTGGATTCATCGTTAATACGTTTAATTAAGTCTCTTAAACTGACTTCCTCTGCTATCTCTCAAAGGAGTCCATCTTATTAATTTCCTAAAGAGTCCAATCATACAAAAATGTAGAAGTAGATTCTATTCAAATAACACGTCACAGATTTCGTAATGAGAAACTTAAAAAAAAAAAAAAATCGGCTGTGCCTCAAATTCTTCAAATCCCGATCTCCAGTGATAAAACTTTTTGCAGTAAGGTGACCTTCCTCAGTTGCTTTCCCCACCCCCCGTTCCGATTATTGGATATCAGGTGCGATATCCAATAACACTCTTACTCAATAATACATTTACCTAGCAGACAAACGTCATCATCATCATTATCATCTTCCTGCTTCGTATTAGGTCCAATGGCCTCTACTCATCTTCATTTGAAAAGCCCATACAAAGATACTTCACTTCGTAGACGGGATTTGAGCCGAGGTACGGAGGCTCCAACAGACAAATGTAGATACAAAATCTTTGACGTTCCTTCAAAGATATAAGTAATGCAGAAATCCTTAATATTATCTTGGAAACTCGTGCAATTTTTATTAATGCATAATTAGAGTATTTACTCACAGAATTTGCATCAGTTTGTCTTGTTAATGTCGTCCACCTTTGGAGTGTCGTATTGGAAGAGTCGTAGGATGTGCAACTCTTTTCATTCACGTTTCTAAGGGATCTGATCGACTACATCACAAACTCTTATCTTCCGGATTCACGCCCATCAGTTCACAATGAAGCACCCAATCACTCATTCATATAATTATAAACCATTTTGTTCTTCTTCGAATGCTGACATATCAAATTACTGTTTTTGGCTCTTCTCTGTGTGTTATCGATCTTCCACTGACTACAAATCCTATCTGCTGATGACATAAACTTTGCGACGCTTAAAGAAATCCTCCAGTAATATAAATAAATAAATCCGCTAACGCCTTTTATTCTCCAAAAGAAGTAGAGGACATCATTTAGCCTAAATAAATTTCGAAAGACCGGTGGAAGTCAATTTCTACCGTTAGCAATCACTGACAGCTGATCTAAGACTATTAATGATTTTTATGGGCATCCTGGGAAGAGAGTAGAGAAGACAACTGCGGTCATCTCGTGGTTTCAAACCTTAATGGTGTATTGTCCAAAGTAATAAACTAAGTTTATGAGAAAAAAAAAAAATTTTGCGTGTTCTTCGCCCATTTACCTTTCTTTGTAGAATAAGAGAGAAAAAAATTTGCTGACTCCTTATATCTGTATCTGTATGTAAGAATGTAATGTTTATACTCGACTAAAAAAACCTGTGACGTTTAGATACTCCTTAAATCTTACATTTATTCTCACTTATGAACAGCTGCTATTTTTTGTGAATTCGAGATTTGAAGCAGATAGTGTCGAGCCTCTAGTGAACCCCGTAGCCCGACACCGAACAACGAGAATCATCTTCCACCAAAAGACATTCCCATGCCCACGTTGAGATTCGAAACACACATCCTGTTGAGTGCAAAGCAGAGATATTCACATACTTACAAACCCCTGTCTGATAAGAAACTCTCTTCCACATGGGCATCGAACATTTCAGAATGCATTTGTAAGAATTCTAACGATTTCTTTCTAAACTACTCCAGTCTTATCTTGCTAAATACTATGTGCTTGTGTGGTCATTCCTTCTGTTACTTGTATCACTTGAAATGATGTTCCCAAACGCTACAGTCAAGATCTCCTTAACAGAAGGGTTATCTAGATTTTCTTAACCTAAAGACTATTTTTTTTCCCCCGAGGGAACTTGTTTTCCTCGAAAAAAGTCATTTCTTACCACAGAAGACCTTTTTTACAGGGATATCGAGACTCCACATCCCTTGTAAACCTTTGATCTACTGTACAATCTTTACCGTTTCGAGGTGCATCGTCTTATATACTCAGATAACGAAGGAATAATTATGCACCCACAATTTGGAACTCATAGGAACAAACAATTTTATATTATTGATAACTTCGTATACGTCTAGGACATCGCCCTGTTACAGAAAGGCTCAAGATGGTTTCATCACGCATTCAGAGCAAAAAAAAAAGTGCAAAGTCAGCTACTGAAGAACCTCAATAGACTTCCAGATAACCACCATCAGTATTAGAAGCATCTTTGATAGAAGTGGCGGAGTTAGCACAGGGACCACATAAAGTGCCGTATCGATATAACTAGTGTTATGGACAGGAAGAAGACAAACTCTGTTGAGATTATACTGAGCAATAACTATAAGATGTTTTATTCTTATTATAAGTGATCAGGGAAAGGTGGGAGTAGCTACAGCATTCAACACTAAACGCGAAGAAAATGAAACTTGAATGACCGGCAGTTTCAAGTAGAATGATGTGGGCAAATTCCAAAATGGGGAATTGGACGATGAAACTTATCTGTCCCTATGGTTCCAAAGTATAAGAGTGAATAGGGGAACTGCAATAGGCATGGCTTACTGTTGAGTAGGATAAAAATGAGTGCCCCAATTGAATAGGGGGGGGGTGATTCTGGAAAGTTGAAGAACTTGTCTCAGTTGTGAACCCAAAATGTGCCAGAGGGAAATGAAAAAAAGTAAGGAAATTTTGTGAATGAGAAAGAGGGGAATGTTAGAGTTATCTTAGCGTATAAACAAGTCTCAACACAACTGCGATTGTCCCTTGTGCCTTATCGAAGAGTAACCATATCTGCTCTTGCGCTACTCGTGAATCACTTGAGGTTTTTGTAGCTAGAGGTTGTAAAACCCTCTCGAGATTTACAGAAGAAGCTTAGTAAAGCATGTTGGAAAGTGAACGATTGGAGATAAGACATTTTGCATCACTATAATTCTCGATTTTCATAAGCACCACTGAAACAACTGAACAACTTATCCTTTTAAGGTTGATGAGTAAATCGTGGGGACACCTGTAACCCCCATCGGGCGCGTCCCCTGGTGGCGGATCGGGGTAGGCTCGTCATAGTTTACTATGAAGGGTAGGAGGGAAATAAAATACTTCCGCGGACCAACAGGATAGCACTTCCCTCATAGGCCGGTCTGGGGGCCTCGAAGGTGGCAACCCCACCACCAGACTCGGGTGCTGAAGGCTAATCCCCTGCACATCTTAAAATTTCACTCATTAAAAGAAACAACAAAGAGATAGCCGAACTGCCTAAATGGTTAACGAACAAAGATAGAAAAAAGGTACATGAGATACGGAACATGGAACGTTAAAAGTCTACATAGAGAAGTAAACGAATTAATAGATGAATTTGAAAAATCAAGATTGGATCTGCTAGCAGTCACAGAAACAAAAAAGAAAGGTCAAGGTTGCCAGAAAATGAAAGATGGGTATATACTTTTCTATTCAGGGGTAAACCCAAGAGAATGGGGAAAACAAGGGGTAGCTTGCACAATTAAACCAGATCTCAAAGAATATATTACTAAATGGCAACTAATAAACGAAAGGTTGTTGACAATCACTATAGATTTTAAATCAAACAACCAAGTATTCACTGTAATTGTTGCATATGGCCCAAACGATAATGCTAATAAAGAAATTAAAGATGAATTCTTCGAACTCTTACGAAAAACAATTGAAGAAGTTCAAGGGCATATCATACTACTAGGAAGTCTTAATGGCCGGGTAGGGAATCAAGTAGATGAGGAAACGAAACAAGTGTTGGGATCACAAGGAGAAATAACCCGGAATAATAATGGAGAAAGAATAATAAATCTTTGCCTTACAAATAATTTAGTAATAGCGAATACTATGTTCAAGCATAAAGAAATCCATAAGTTTACCAGGGAAGAGCCCAGTAGAAACGAAAATTCTATAATCGACTACGCCATCATAAGCAGATCCTTTGAAGTATACAAAAAATGCAAGAGTCTGCAGAGGTCCTGAAATAGGCAGTGACCACTGCTTATTAGTATTGGAAACAATCCATAAAATAAAAGTTGAAAAATGTAGAAAAAGTAGCAAGGAAATAATGGTTAAGATAAAGAACTACAAACTAAAGAAAGAAGAAACAGTCATTGAGTATGAAAGTAAAATAGAAGAGAAGATGAAAGAAGTAGAAAAGAGATATATGAAGACCAAGATGTAGAAAACCTATGGTACAGGTTCAAAACACTTCTTCTGGAAACAAGCAAAGAAATTTGTGGTGTATCATTAAATAATAAACAGAAGAAACATAAAACACCCTGGTGGACTGAAGAACTAAAAGAAGAAATTAAAAAGAAAAATAAATTGTGGAAGAGATATATAACATCAAAGCTGCAGGTTGATAGAGAACTATACAACAACCAAAGAAATAAAGTTAAAACCTTAGTGAAAGCAGAGAAAAGAAAATGCTGGAAAGACTTCGGACATACTTTAGAACAAAGTTTTAAAGGAAATCAAAAACTCTTCTATAATGTTTTAAGAAGAATGAGGTCAGAGAAAGAATGCCCCATAAAGTTTATCAAAAATAAGGATGGAAAGTTACTCACAAATTCCGAAGACATCATGGAAAGATGGAAACAGTACTTTCAAGAATTATTGGAAGATGCAGGACACGGAAAAAATAGAACCCTAAGAGCAAGACACACAAGCAAAATAGAAGATCAGAGTGAAGAAATTCATGCAAATGAACTGTTAGCAGCAATAAATAAAATAAAACTGGGCAGATCAGCAGGCCATGACCAAATAACACCAGAAATGGTAAAGAATTTAGGAACGAAAGCCATAAAATTTCTTTTACACCTATTCAATGTTGTATGGAAAAAGAAAATTATTCCCAAAGACTGGGAAGTAGCTATAATAATCCCTATATTTAAGAAAGGAGACAACCGCAAATGTGAAAACCATAGAGGAATTTCGTTTTTAAGCAAATAGAGGACACACTGGATGAAATGCAATATGGCTTTCGAAAAAATAGAAGCACACAGGATCTTATCTTCAGTCTTAGACAAATATCAGAGAAAACATTGGAATATGGAAAAGAACTACATTCATGTTTTATAGATTTTGAAAAGGCCTTTGACCGAGTTCCCAGACACTTAATATGGCAAACATTAAAGAAAAACAAGATACAAGATAACTTAATAGCAGCCATACAAAGCCTCTACAAAAGTAATAGAAATTATGTGAGAACCTGTTAATGATAGATCAAAAGAATTTGAAAAAAATGTAGGAGTGAGGCAAGGTGTATCCTCTTCTCTTCATCGTAGTAATGGATGAAATTTTAAAGGCATGCCAAACAAAAACAAAAAAAATTCCACTTAGGATACAGGAAACTGAAAGAAACCAGGATTTCACACGTGGCTTTTGCAGATGATGTAGTGATTCTAGCAAATACAGCTGAAGATCTGCAGTACAATATCAACATTTGGTATGAAGAAACAAAGAAAAGGAATATGACCATAAATATAAACAAAACTAAAACAATGATCATATCTAGAAACCAACAAAAACACATAATAAAAATAGAGAATCACCAACTGGAGCAAGTCCACTCCTTTAAATACTTGGGATCATATATACAAGAAGATGGTAGACTAGACACAGAAATTAAAAACAGGATAAGCTATTCTATGCAATGAAAGGCCCACTCCTAGATAAGAAAGAAGTCACCCAAAATACCAAAATGGCAGTGTACCGTTCAGTGTTTCTACCAACATTAACATACAGTTGTGAGTCTTGGTGTTTAACAACAGGAAACACAAATAAACTACAAACAATTGAAATGAAATATCTTAGGACAGTGGCGCGAAAAAACAACTAGAAAACGAATAAGAAATCAAACTATAAGAGACAGCCTTCAAGTTGCACCTCTGAACCAATTCATAACACATGCCCAAATGAGGTGGTTTGGACATCTTAATCGAATGGAAGAAGGAAGAATAGCAAAAACTGTATACGAAAGCCAGAAAATAGGAAAAAGAAACATAGGCAGACCCAGGAAAGGTTAGCAAAAGGAAATTAAAGAAAAATTGGAAAAGAAGGGAATTAACTGGAAAGAAGCAAAAGAACAAGCCTTGGACAGGACGACATGGAAATCTCTTTGGCAAAATCTCGACGTTTAAAAGCACAAGAGATCATAGACGAAGAAGAAGAGTAAATCTTCCCCCACCCCCATCAAGCTAACACTCGGGACCTCGCAACACTTTAAGAGGATCAAATTATTTTCGCTTTTTTTGATTCTATCATTTTCTTCATAGGTGTTGAAAGCCAACACCTAAAGTTCATATACCTGTCTGGATTTAATTAAATAAAAATAAATAAATAAAATAGATATCCTTTACTTTTTCACTTGTCCTCCTTACAAATATCATCGGGGAAAAAAAGAAACAATGGACCTTGGAAACTGCATTGCAAAATCCAAAGAAAACTTGTATTCAATTCAAAATCGGAAATGGTCTTCAAGGATAGAAAAACGAAGAGTTTGTGATGGATATAAGAAGTTATCTGTGAAAAGAAGAAATCATATGGGAAGTTCCCTTAATAGAATAGAGAGAAAAATATAGAAAGATTCAAAAATATGGCAGATTTTAAAAAATATACAGAAACGAAATAAATGCAACAAAATATTCTGAAAGCTAATAAGATAACTTCGAAATTAAAGAATGGAGTCAATAACCCTTTAAAAAAATTGAAGATTGCAGGTAGGAAAAAAAAGTCATCATCAGAAATCGGATATATTAGATGGAAGCTGCAAAAGATGATATTCGACCACAGTATGTGATGAATCATGTGAAGCTTCAGACTCCACTGAGAATGCTTGAAATATGGAGATGCACAACGAAATTCAGAAAACTCTATTCCACATAGATTAAAAGGTTGAATTCCAGATAACCAGAGTAGAACTCTTGTAGTACACGTAGAGAAATCAAGAGAATATAACAAGGATCTCTATTTAAGTTTTTTTAAAAAAAAATAATAATAAAGATCAGGAAAAGGCTTATTAAAGGTGGCAAGAGACAAACTGCTCAAATTGCTACAGTAATATTGCACAAATGGGACATTATATGTCCCATTTACAACACAACTTAAGTTGTCAATTACTTCAGTTGCAAATCAGGGATTAGAATGGAACCAAAAGCAGAAAAATGGTTGATGTTAAATCAGGTGTGAGAAAAGGATACGTGCTAACTCCACTCTTATTCATCATCTATAACTCAGAGTTTTTCAAGGTTGGGCCGAGAGTGAGGTGGAAAAAAACCATTTAAAAATATCTTACTTGGTAATTTGGTTATCAATTAGCCAATTCTTTGTGGCAATACTTTACTTTGAAACTATAATCATAGCTAATTTTCATGTCCGTATCTTCAATCGTTCTTGGAAGGATGTGTTTAAAATTTATGAAATATTTAAGGGGAAAAAGTATAAATGTTCGGGAACCTCTGCTCTACATGGATCGCATTCGAATAAAGTTGCATTAAATCTGATGTCTAAAATGGAGATATTCAAACTTAGCTCTTTATTCTATCCAAGATGATGTTATACTTCGGAATAAATCAAGTACGCGCCTGCAAGATTCTCGATCTAAATCGAATAACTGTTATGATCAATTTTGTATAAAAATCCACAAGAAAAAAAAAAGATCAAAAACTATGAAAATAAGTATGGAAACTGATTACGTTAAATGCATTCTCAGTAGTGAATCTATAGGAGAGGTTATACGTATTTTTAATGTTTAACGTAGATGGAAAATTAAACATGGAAATAGATAATGGAATAAGTAAGGCTGACATGGTGAGAAGTCAGTTGAATAAATGTATTTTAAATAAAAGAGAAATCAGTCCTAAGACCAAAGACAGTAACAACAGTGCTCACATCAATTTTAACACAGCTGAGATTTAGTTTAAAAATAAAACACTTAATCAAAGACTTTGGTTTCACAAATATGAAAGAGAGTTCTTTGAAAATTAGCGGAGTTTTAATCCGATGGTACTTCTAATACTACCTGCAGCGCCAGTTTGATTGCTACTGTTATGCCACCTAGCGAGAAAAACATCGATGCGTTCACACTTGAGTTCATTTCTGAATACTCTACTACATCTTCTATAGAGAAAACAGAAATAATGAGGATATACGAAAAGATTAATACAAATCTTCATAAATATACAGAAAGATAAATACAGATATAGAACAATTTAAACAAATAGATGAGGGCTAATAAATACTAATATATCAAAGATATATATACGGAAAATGTATAAAAAGTGAAATAGCAGTCTAATACACGTATAAAAAGATTAGCCTATTATTACGTGTCATAAAATGACATATGAAAGAATAATAGCAACATGAACAGATACTACACTTCGCTATTGGCCCATAACTAACCATACAAAACACTGATTCAACTCATTATGTTAGCTCATTATGTATTATACATAAACATGTTTTATGTAAATCAACTACATATGACTTTTTTTTTGAAAAAAAAAAATTGAATAAACTGATTAAAAACAGTCGAGACGGAAATAATGATTTTGTTCACCAAGTCTTACTCAGTCACATTAGCTCTTAGCTGACATTAATCACTCTGCCATTATTACCAAGTACCTTCAATGGTTCCGCCCAAATTTCTCGTCTTTTCCTTTTTGCTTTAGTCTTTTTATGCGACCAAGAAACTGCAAAGGATCAATTAGTCCACTTACCATAATTAAGGTTCATTGCCTGATGCCTAGTCTGCTCGCCAGAGGCCGCTACTAGATTTGCACAAACAATAACAATGTAAATAAAAAAAAGTGACAAAACCCAATCATAACGAAATAATCATTGTCGTTAATCTAAGACGAATATTAATAACTTTAAATCTGTTAGCTTATTCGTACACGTTAATAATATTTGAAAATGAATTACGGTGTTTCATTTACGGAAGTGAGACTATTTTTAGTTACGAAACTATTAAGCGACATAAGCTCTAGTTCATTGCTTTAAATTATTAAGTGTTTTCAATTCATTGCGTATTTCCGTCGCGAGATGGCACTGTTGCTAAAACTGCTCATTTCGTCTGCCAGAAAAAACGTTGTATTGTGATTGGCTTCCTGAGCTTGCATTTTTTTTTTTTCTTTGTCGCATGCATAACTTGTATCTGACTCAAATTGTCTTTTTTTTTCGTCTTTATTTCACTTGCAATCTGAACTATTCGTGGATGCTATTAACTGTCAAAGTATCTTTTTGTCTTACGGTAATTTAACAGGTTCTTTATTTACATTTTTCTAACCAGCAAAACACACGATCAAGGTGTCAAGATTCTAGTATTGAATACAATGGAAGTGAGGGTTAGCCACAACCTTTGTTGTATTACCTTCCGCTCTATTACAGCTTCTTGAATCCCAGGCTAAAGCATGAGCCATCCATCTTGTTGGTAATCTCCGAAAACTGCATTGACTATGTCCGCAAAGAGCTATGCTTGGATTCAGGGTACCTCAGAGCAGTCTAATCAATAGCTCCACTCGGTGTGTGTGTAGAATGAAGCAGAACAACATACCGTGTGTGTGTGTGTGTGTGTGCGCGCGCGCACACGAGTGAAAGAGAGGGAGAGTGCGCGTTTGTGTTCGCCACTGTAATGGTTGTTGGGATGATCTGAGCGAGATTGGTCGCACAGCATCTATTGATGTGACCAGGGCATACCCACCCGTGGTTGCTAAATGCATGTATTAGCTTCAAGGGAAGGAAGGAAGCATTTTTTGAAGCGAAGAACATAGAATAAATGTAAGAAAGAGAGCTCGGCATGAAGTGTCTGTATATATGAGAAGCAGAGGTGGTGGGAGTTTGAGTGTCACTTCATGTTACTCTAGGGAGGCGGCTATTTGTATGGGTCAACACTCACTGGGTTCACTTCGGCAAAACAAATTGTCTGAAATTAGTTCGTCCCCCTAATGAGACGCTACAGGGAGTTGTTGAATACGATGTTTACAGTGTTATGAATCATAGCTGAGGGGTCATCGTCACGACAGAAGACAGACGGAGTGTCGGAAAACGGTTGTATGCAAACAAGTGATTATTATCTTCTGTTAGATATTTAACAGATTAGCTATTACAAAGAACACTAGGTGGCGCTGAATTAGCTTCTCGACATTCGTTATCCTAGAAGTCTAGTTCAATTTCAGTCAAACATTATGAATGAATGACCGCTTATGACACGCATCAAAAGTAATCTTCCAGTTATTTTTATGAATTAATTATAATACTGTGATATAAAAAATTAAAAGGCGTATTTAGTATTTTAGAGTTTCATAAAAATATTTTTAATTATTTAAAGTTTTGCTTAAAATTAACAAATAAAATATAGATTACATTATTGTTTCAAAGAAAAATAAAATAATTTAAATGAAAAATATATAAAAGTAATGTGTATGACGTTCCCTTCTGTCAAATTAACAAAACAAGGCATATATCTATATATAAGGCATCTTTGAGAGTAATTCGTAGTTTCTGGCTCTTAAATGCAAAATTTATAGCATTAACTCTTGGCTGCAAACCCCACCCCCAATCCCACACGATGACACTCAGGTTTAATAAATCACCAAGCTCCTAAAATACACATAATATCGAAGTATTATGTTTTGTGTTCTGGGTTATGGAAGTCATAACCAAACTAGTTCAATCATCGAATTCTTGATTCTCTTTGATTTAAAAAAAAAAAAAAAATGATACAGAATACCACTGTTAAAAACAGGTAGAAGTCACCTTTTGACCCAATTCGGCTGGTCTAAGTATTTACCGATGTCTTTAGGCCTTTGTGCATCTGTTGTCGGCCTTCTTTATCATGTCAACCTCGCCCCCAATGCCATGAAGTGGAATATGTTGCTTGTTTTGCTAAGTTTAAATCTGAAAAGCTTTCAGAACGGTACAATCCCTAACCCTACCTTCACCTTCTTTCTTTCCATGCGTGCGAAAAATATAAACTATTGAATTTCAAAGACACCGGCATATACATCTTTATGTGACCTATGTTCTAACACATCTATATATAAAAAAAAACTGTTAGGCATAGGTGTTAAAAGAACTATTCCGTAAACTAGGAGAATGAGATGGGGGGGGGGGGCAGAGATCAGGGAAACGTACGTATCTGTATGCTACATATGTATTAAAAGTTCCGTATTCTATTTGAGTCCTGCGTAACTTTTCAATAATACATTTGGTTTGGGTGTTTTTATCTGGTTGGAAATATATTGATTCCTGGCTGATAGGGAGGTAGGCCGGTGCCCTAGAGAGGAATATAAATACAAGCTTACGACTTTCTCTTGCTGGCTGGGTCCTAAGAAGAGCAAGTCTATGGAAATAAGATGTTTGGTAAAAGATATCAGCCGCAAAATAGATTATAGCAAAACACAGCAAAAATGGATAGGAGACAAACAGAATATTAGAGTAAACGTATTTAATCCCTTTAGGGATCGAAATGTGTGCAGTTAATTCCTTCTCTCTAAGATGGATATCTTCACAAGCAGGTGTACATCATTCAGAAGCTTGTTTTGTTATGTTTTTAAATTATTATTATTTTTTTTTTAATATTCGGTACAATGTTGTGCTGAATTATTGTGCAACTTCTACGACAAAGATATGTAACATGAAATCTTTTCTTGCGTCATATTCATGAATCAGCAAAATCTGCACTTTTCTCGGGAGAGCTGCTCCTATAGGAGAAAAAAAAATTGAGCTGCTCCTTTGCAAAGAAATCTGATCTATAGGAGAGAAATCTGACTATTCCCGAAGGACTAGTTCCTATAGGAGATGAATCTAATCTCCTCCACTTCTTCCTCCTATAAGAACTGTTCTTATAAGAGATAAATGTGAGCGGAGGAGCTCTTTCTATAGGAAATATCGCAGAAAATCTCTCCTATTGCAAGATATCTATCATACCAGAGCTTAACACTCACAACATAAACAATGCATTCTACTCACCCATCACTCTGTAGGTAAAATAGAATAGAATAAAATAAAATAAAAAATAATAGTTTTCACTCTCTTATTCACCAAGGAAGACCTCTAGTTCTTATCCCTTCCCTTTGTTCTACTATCTGAAAAATCCCCATCATATCCATCTGGTAAATATCTCTCAAAAGCTTGAACGTCTCAATCATATCACCTCTACGCCTTCTTCTTCCAGGCTGTAAGATCATATGACTTCCAACTATCCCCATAGCTGACCAGTCCAATCTCGAAATCATTTGGTCAACCGCCTCTACACCCTTTCCGAAGTCTCTTCGCCCCCTCAAAATCCTAGTGTCCAGATGTGGTCTAAGCAGGATCTTATACAGTTGAATGAATACCATTTTATGCTGTTTAATGTTTGTCTTAATATTTCAATACTCCAGTGAGCTGTTTTAATCACCTTTGCAACATGTCCCTTAAATTTGAAATATCGATCCACCGTAACCCAAAGAAGCCGTGCTTCCTCAACTTCCGCCAGTCTACTTCCACATATAGAGCATGCAGCATCCAAAATTCAAAACCTTACATTTTGGGAACGTTAAACTGGTATCTCATTCATCTATCCAAATTTCCAGCTTATTCAGATCCTCCTGAAGAATCACTCCATCAGCATTACTCTCAATAACCTTCCCGAACTCCACGTCATCCACAAACACCTAAATATCTCTCTTATTCCAGTAACAATATCATTGATATAATGATATAACACATGTTAAATTGAACTAGACAAGGGAAGCGGATACACCATGATATTTTTGGATTTTGCTAAGGCTTTTGACAGAATACAGCATGGAAGAGTTTTGATTAAATTAGAGAATATGGGCTTGAATTAAATATTAGCATCGTTAAGAGGATGGCTGACTCACAGATATCAAAAAGTGGTGTATGGAGGGATCTGAGTCTGCAAGGTTTAAGGTAACCAGTGGTGTACCATAAGGATCAGTGCTTGGTTCACTGTTATTCAATCTGTACATTAATGATATTGGGAATGATTTGACAAGCGACATACAGCTATTTGCTGATGATGCAAAGATAGGTAGGGTAATCAGGAATGCTGTTGATATGTAGTACTTGCAGAATGATTTGAATAGGCTGGGCATGGGAAAATGAATATCAGTTCAATGTCGGTAAATTTAAAGTCATCCACTTCGGCGTGATTAGATATCCAATGTTGTATATTATTTGTGAGATTAGGCTAGAAGGTCCCTAGTTTCATCAGTTTCTTCTAATCTTGGGGTGTTAATAGATAGGAAGTTGAAGTTTAGGGGGCATGTGGCAAAGATTGCAAATACAACTCAAAAGATAATTGCAATGCTGAAACGAACGTTCACATGTAAAGATAAGGATGTTATTTTGCCTCTTTACAAGACCTTGATAAGATCTCACTTGGACTATTGTGCGCAGGTTTGGTCTTCTGGTTTGCGGTGTAATTCTCATACAGTGGAGAGAGTACAAAGGAGAATGTTAAAAATGATACCAGGATCGTGGAATACTGATTTTGAAGACAGATTGAGAATTTGTAGATTGCAGACACTAGCAAACAGGAGAAAGAGGGATGATATGATTGAGACTTACAAACTTCCGAAAGGGTCATACAGGATTTCAGTTGATGGAATTTTTCACTTTATGGAGGGTGGGGAAGGACAAGAGGGCATCCTTGGAAGTTGAGAATGAAGGCTGCTAGAAGAAGAGGAGTGAGGACTAGATTTTTCTCTCATAGGGTGGTGCGTGCAATGTTGTGAGTGCAAGCAGTGTGAATGAAATCAAGAATAAGTATTATAGCTGGTGTGTGTGTGAGAGAGAGTAGTATGCGGCCTCCCTCGATGAGTCCCTGACTCCCTGGAGGTGTCTCATGGCCTGTTCCGGCCTTAGTAGTCATCGTTGAATCGTTTAAGAGGACGTCCTGGTTTTCTTTTTCCTAATGGCTTGTACTTTAAGGCTTGTTTTGGTAATCTTTCTGTTTTCATTCTTTGAACGTGTTCCATCCATTTATGTTTATATTTTTTGATATTTTCTATTACTGGTTCTTGGTTTAATTCTTTCATAATTTCTTCGTTTCTTTTTTTGATCAAACGATCCTAGCACAGAGCCTTGTGGAACCCCAATAGACTTTACCCTGCTCTACCCCTCCATACACAATCCTTTGATATCTATCAGACAACCAATTGCCAACCGGATTCACCAACTTAATATTCAAATTCATAAGTTGCAGTTTAAATGTCAGTTCATTGTGTGGCGCTCTACCAAATGCTTTCGCAATATGCTGAAGTAATTATTGAAAAAACTGCAATTTTTATTTTTAATGATAAAGTTAAATATGATTGTTGACGTTACGTTGTGGACGTGCGAAGATAGAGAAGAAAAAAACGTGTTGACCTGCAACTAGAAGATTTGTTGATCGTTTTATCATTTTTTTATGTGTCTGGATGGAATAGCCAACATTGCAGATTTATTTATTTTTTTTTATTGTGATGTCAAACATAGAAGGTAATTAAAGAAGTAATAGAGGCAATGAATGGAAAGAAATTAATTTGTGAATTTGTGAAAAGTA
Organism: Typopeltis vanoorti; assembly: GCF_054136105.1. Taxonomy (NCBI): domain Eukaryota; kingdom Metazoa; phylum Arthropoda; class Arachnida; order Uropygi; family Thelyphonidae; genus Typopeltis; species Typopeltis vanoorti. The sequence goes on from NC_143562.1 coordinate 58,325,416, forward strand.
TTCAGTAGACGCTGTTCATGTTTTTAACAGATTTGGAAGAGAACGAAGGAATTGCCAAAGATTCTTATACCATAATGAAAGAAATCAAACCGTTATAAATTTGATTGTAGTTTACTAAAGAAATTGTAGTCTGCTAACTAAAGAAACTCCTTCTTGACTTTTCTTAAGCCGGTTCCCGAGTTAGTTGATCTCTGGTGTAGGCAAATAAGTTTTTTTGACCTTTAGAAACTGTGGATCTTAACCCGCAATTCATAAAACCGTTAACCTCACAGTTTCCGACCATAATATACTAGTTAGGGATTAGGATCATGAGATGGTGGAAGTTTTCCTACTCTCACCTCCTAGCCTTCAAAATCATCGGTAGTTATGATCTCAACTATCGGTGAAGACTAAAGGGGTCCTTATTTGATTCCGATGAACATTTTTTATGGAAATGTTCTGTTGCTGTACTTAATCAATAATAATAATAATAATAATAATAATAATAATAATAATAATAATAATGAAATTAATTTTAGGTGCAAATATAAATATCCAGTTTCTTCTTTGACTTTCCGAAAATCTTTTGTAGGTTTATTTATTTCTTTATTTTATTTATTTGTAACAATTTCGAATTTTGCTAACGACAGAAGTGGCTCTGATCCGATTCGAGTTTAGATTGCATTCGATTATTTTGAATTGCAGAAAACGCTTAATGAAACAGTGATTAAGTTGAGGGATGGTTAGGATTACATTCACAGTAATTAAGGCTATGTAGAAGGTTGCATGCTTTGTGTAAACTACGTGTGTTCTTCTGGCCAATGGGCCTGTTTTGTGGGACGATAAACTCGATTTTTGGGATGGGAAAAATCCTGCCCCCTTTATATTAGACCGGCTAAGTATATTTTTATTTTTATTAAAGATCCATCCTTATTTCGTGGCTTTATTTTCATATTTTTCATCCTTATTTCTTTCAAGAAAGAAAAACAGAAACTTTGAAAGGTTCCACAAAGGTGTTCGTTAGTAGTGAATCCAGGCTTAAGGATTTAACTGGATCAAAATTTGTAATCGGAGTTGACCAATCAAGAAAAAAATGAAGAAATGGTGAATCATTTCATTTTCGCTCTTTTATAATGCAGAATAAGAAGATGCAAAGAAAAAATCGAAAGACTGATGAAGTTTTTTCGGCATTAGATCGCTACATGAAACTTGTCACTTGTATAACATTATTAATGATGAAAAATTGGAAACATATTATAGATGATTGGATGGCAACTAAGATAATAAAAACTTCGTATGACCATTGAGTTATCTGCTAGATTGCCTGTCATTTGATGAGAGATAAAAAGCGAATGTTTCGGAATTAAGCCAGAGATTCTTTGCATGCTTAGTTGGCCGAATTGGTAGCGTCTCTGCTTACTAACAGGATGGGAGTCCGAAAATCCCACTGTGGCCACAGATCTTTGTGAATGTCTTTAGGTTGGAGATGAATTTCATCACCCAGTGTGAGACTGCAACCTTGTTTTTTTGGGAAACCTGGGGTGGTTCTAGAGAACAGAGTACTTTTCTAAAAGTACTGTGTTCGTTCTCTAGAACACAGTTCCCAAATTATTTAACCCTCCACTACTTACGGTAGTAATGTTTACAACCATCCAACAATCCAAAAAACAAAGCAAAAAAAATAGTTCTAAAACAGTGACTTAAGTCATCGATGAGTGACATGGCAACTTCATTTGAAACATTCAGTAATGACGTCATTTCATGTATGAACTGTCAAACAATTACTGGTAATGATAACAGTTCCCGGATGAATACCCTGCAACTATTGTCATTGGCATCGCTCACCAATTACTGTGGTTTAATCTCATTAGGTTTTCTTAAGATGTGGAAAGCTGTCTTCTCCTGATGTCATCCTCAAGCTCTCCAAGAATTGTTTAAAATGATTTCATCCACTAAAAAGGCTGTTTATGAGCCCGATTATTACCTGTGTTCCTGGTGATCATCCTCATGATTTCTGTACGTTATTAAATGATCAAAGGTGTTGTTGATGATGATAAAGAGATTGTCATAGTTCAAGAAGACGAAGAAATCGTTTTTGCCTTAAAATGAAGAAGAAAAGTTTTTGTAGTGATTGATGACGATTTTGTTGAATAGATTGCTGCTGATAATGAAGAAGTTATTGTTGATGATGATGTTGCTATTGGAGTTGTTGTTGATGATGACGAAGTAATTTATGATAGCGATGATGGTGAAGATGGCGAAACTGTTGTCGATGATGAAAAATTTTTTTTAAAAAATTAATTTTAATTAATTTTTAAAATTTCAAACAACCAAAATTTTTTCTTCTAATATAAATATTATAATTTTCGAAACTGTAAGAACGAATCAAGACTTTCAACTCCATAAGCCTAATATCGATTTTTATCTTAATAGCGTCTTCTTCCTTACATCATTCTAGCAACTTTTCCAATGGCTGATATACTTTCGTTTTAATAGCACGAGAAAGAGAGAAGGAAAAACAAGCAGAGCATTGTCTTACCTTCGCAGATTCAAAGAATGCAAAGCATTATCGTAAGATGTAACTTACAGAAATCTAATATCTTTATTCTCACTCGGAGAAAGAAGAAAACGGCCGTTCGCTTGACTTAATAATTTCATTAGTGACTTTAATAAGCACGTGCAAGCTTATCTGTCAGTAATAATAATCCACTTCAGAGTTTAGAAACGAAGCAAACGCTAATCACCAATTCGCCTCGAAAGTTTCTCGTGTCTTTAGAGACTTTAATCTTAATGGAAACATTCCCAGGCGGCGCCCTTGCCAACATCCGATATGGCGAGATAGCAGGTGATGTGTCATTAGTTTGCCAGAATTAAGTCGCTCTCCGGCCCCGATTTGAGAAGGAAAGAGACAGAGAGAGAGAGAGAGACAGACAGAAATAGAAACGCTAGTTAGCCCCGTTGCTACTGAATCCAATATCAAAAAAAGGTTAAAAGAAAAAAGAAAAAAAAAATCGCAAAAGGTTCATTTGATTCGATGTAATCCATCTCCGAATATCTTTCCAAGGATTGTGCATCGGATAGTAGATTTGACTCCTAATACAATCATTTGAAAGAGTTAGTCGTATTTCAAAGAAGTATGAAAAGATTTAGGAAAGGACGGATTGCTATCCCGACTTATCTCTCTGACAAGTATCGTCTAAGCAAACACTATCGCCTAAGATACTTCCGGTAATCGTGCTACATAAATTCACAATTCTATAGTTAGTCATCAGAGTCTGTTCGATGACTTCAATATATAAACTGAAGAACATCCCTAAGGTAATAAACTCAGACAATGATATACTGTGTGCTGACATAAGCATTAGAATATTAGTCTAATTCAGCGGAACGTAATTTGCATATCTCTGTAGCATTTGAGTTCGTTTTTAAGCCTTGACCATTCCACTACCCTGAGATAATATGAGTCAATTATTTTGGACTATTCTTCTTCCAACATGCGCACCAATCCATGAACCTTTGATGGATACTGGTCTGTTCATCACACAAGGTTCCATTTCATCTTAAAGACTTTCGGGCAAGAATCAGAACACAGGTACAAGCCATCAAGTTTTTTCAAATCATTTTCTGAGACTAGATCTCAGATATGACATGGTGCATTGTCATGTTAAAAGAGACGTGGATTTTTGCCGTTAAATTGTAACAATGCAGGAACCATTGCATTATCCAGAAATATTTTATATTTGTATTCATTTCATTTTATATTTATATTCATCCTTCCAGACACTATGAAATGTGTGAGTGCCATAAGAAAACAGTTACAAATGCTTGCGCCTCTACCACTAAACTTCTCATCGAAAAATAATACACTCAGGCATTCACCACAGCTACAATCGCCTATCCAATGAAAAGAGTGTGACGTCATTCATAACTCCACATCACAGACTTCCAATGCTTTACTCACCACTAATGATGTTCTAATATATGCTTGGATTGTACGAATTGTTCAATCAAGAGGATATAGTTCTTTAAGGAGTGTCCAACAATGAATCTAAATCTTCGTAAACTCTTTGGAATCTTGGTTGATCGTTTCATCAGACTACCATGCTTCCGGACATCCTTTGGTCTCTTGGGTTTTCTATGTTTTTCTTGGTTAAGTTGACTGGCATTTTCATTGGCTACACTATCCTACAATGACTTCTTTTTTGAAGGCGAATTCTTCAGGGGTCATTGACTATATATAGATAAGCCATCTATTTATCCTCAATGACTGAGTCGGTATTGATGGCAATGCCCTTTGGTCTTTCAACCAAATGCGTCTCTTTTATCTTCCATCCACGAAGGTCGCAAACCTATAGTGCTTTAATATTGGGGCTAAGGATTTTTTTAGGTTAATTTCGTATATTTTTTTGTATTCTACATAGTCTGGAAACCCCGCTATAGAGACCAAACAATAAACTTTTTCAAGCCATTTCAAATCTCCAGTAAGCGAGACGGTAGTCTCACACCGGACGATAAAATTCATCTCCTATCTAAAAACAATCACAAACATCCATACTCACGGCAGGATTCGAACCTGCAGCCTGTTGGTTGTAGAGATACGCTAACCACTCAGCCAACCAAGCTTGCAGTTTCTTATATCCATCTCGATTCTGTATTTTTCTCAGTTAATTACTTTTTTTTTTTTTGCTCTGAGAGACTGATTTGACTCATCCTTTATTCAGTCATCCACCTTAACAGGTAGATGCTTGACCGGAGGATAACGTAATCTCATTGTATACACTTCAACTGTTAAAATTCCAATTTATTTTTCCTGACACATTCAGTGTCATGATAACCCTATTTTTATCCCACGACTGTACATTTTTTTAGGAAATGTTTCCGATAATCTGTACTTCTCAATGATGTAGTGTCGATATTTATTTGCAACCGTTTTCCATTATTTCCAATTATTTATCACTCAATCTATAATCTGTGAACGATGTATTTGTATGTTGAGAAGATGAATTACTTTTGGGAGAAAATAATGGTGCGTTGATGTCTGTGTTTTTGTCCCTCGTACCTGTTATAGACATTCGTCTCCGCTGTATAATTACATAATCAATTGTCCATAATTTCCCTTTCTGTCGCTGCTAGTGTCGACCACTTACATTTTCTATACTGAAGAGATCAACTCACGACTGCACACTGAAAAGAAGGTGGTAGTAGGAAAAAGGGGTTTAACCTCCCCCCCCCTCTTCTTCCAACGTACAGATCGTTAAAGAAGTTGCTGAAATTGCATAAATTTCCCATGTCGTTAGAATCTAGCATTTAGAAGAGAATTTTTTTTTTCCTCAAGTGATAATAGGCACCATAGGTGGCGCTCTAAGCTGTCTGTATTGGAATGATGCCAAAGTGATTTGAAACCAGTGTACTTTACGACTCGTGTTCATATCAAAATCATTAAAGGTTTACAATAGCCGAAGGCAATGACAATTCGGTGTCTGTGGCGCCCCCTGGTGAGGATGTCAACAACTAGAGGGCATATCTCCATTCTTCGTTACATCCCGATAGGGTTCGTCTTTTGGGTTTTCGCAGTCCATTTTCTTCTTCAACAGATCTTTGGATCTCCGTAAGTGATCCTGATCAATGATTTTTTTTTTTTTTTTTAAATTGCACGGTATTTTTCTAATTTTTTATATTTCTTTTTATTAATTTTTACCTGTCCTTCCATCCTGCTTCAATGACCAAACATGGAACTTTTTAAAGTAGTGGGTAGTTAAAGTATTTTTAAAATACTTGTACGTTGCAATAATTGAAATTATTATAAATTTATAATGATTGCTAATAATCATAAATCTTACTCTATATTATATGTTATTATACACTTAACATAAAAGAGGCAAATTTTCAACCCATTTTCAAATTATTTCAATTGAATAATATTAAAATATGCATAATGCACATCTGTTGAAATTCGTCTTAAAATGTGTTTGTAACATTTACGTTGTAATAGCATTTTTATTGTTACGTATTAAAGCAAATTATATAACCTGGATTTGAAACCATTCATGAAGATTTGGCAATTTTCCAAATGCTTTTGCCTTTCCTTTAGTAGTAACTCTTATGTGGAAATGCCTGGTTTTTCCCTGCTAACAGGAAAACAAATTACACGCAAAACATACAGACAACTATACAATCTTTATTCAGGAATAAAATTTAGGCATTAAGAAACAGCTTCAGTCGTAACTAGCTAAGGTAATTTAATACTATCTAGCTGAAGCATGCAAAACGTTCAGGATTACAATTTTGAATACTTTTTTTTACCTTGAAAAAAAAAAAGTCCTTATATAAGGACTGGCTTAAAGGGGGGAAGCAAGAATGCTTTTCATCTTCCCCGTTATCTGTAGAGGACGGTGTATGGATAAGGTGTTATTAAGCAATTAAAGCTCTGATCATGGCAGGAGAGTAACAGCAATAGCCGAGCCTCAGTTAGAACTTCATTAGCTACAGCATTGCCATCCATTACCCTCCAAGGATATTGGATTGAATGAATCATCCATAAACATAAATAAAATTAATATATTAGTCCTTATAAGGACTGGCTTAAAGGGGCGAAGCAAGAATGCTTTTCATCTTCCCCATTATCTGTAGAGGACAGTGTACGGATAAGGTGTTATTGAGCTATTAAAGCTCTGATCATGGCAGGAGGGTAACAGCAATAGCCGAGCCTCAGTTAGAACTTCATTGGCTACAGCATTGCCATCCGTTACCCTCCAAGGGTATTGGATTGAATGAATCAATCACCGCATCTCACCACCAAAAAAAATTAATATAATATTAGGAAGTCTCAATTAGAATATGAGGATATTATAAACTCTTTGGTGTGATTTCAAAACTCTAATAAAAATCAAAAATTTTTAAGATTTATTTTATTTTCTTAAAAAACTTCTATAACTTTTATTATCCTATTATATTATATATTAAATATTTTAAAATTCGAAAAAAACAAATACATAAGTTACAAAAATTCATTGGATTACAATTCTATTTAGATATACTTCAAGCGATAATTGAAATATTACAAAAACGGATGCGCAGAAAGGTGCGCAAATAACCAAGCATTCAATATGTTTTTTAACCTAGCATTCAATGTATTTTTATAACGCTAAAATATAACGAATAGCTAAATTTTTTGTAATACAATAACATATTTATTCTTTATTTATATCCATTAGTATATACGTTATCTCTTTATAATATGTCTATATTAAATTTATTTTTATAACGTTAAAAACGCAAAGAAAAAAAGAATAAAAACAGAAATACAAACACAGACATTAGAAAAAGCGAATCTAGCAGCGGCCATATTGGAAATGAACAAACGTGCAGTGAAAGCAAATAGAAACTAGAAACTTACAAACTAAAATAAAAACACAACTTGCGTATTTATATCCAAGTAGGAATATTTAGCTAGTTTTTACACTCCATATTCCATCCTTATGGTCTATGTATGTTTTAATATCCTCATCTACTGGTATTACATAAATGGGGAAAGAATAAATGTTGACAATGTGATGAAGGGGAATGGGGATGGGTTGGTTAAAGAGAGGGAGGTTGATATATTAAACTCTAATGTTACGCAGTAGTTGATAAAGCGGCGCATAAAGAATCAGTAGTGCTTTAAATTGCGTACAAGTAATAGAGATCCGGTATGGAAGTGACGAAATAATGAAAGGATTCCGGAAAATAGATGGACTGGCGGATGATAGAAGACACAAGATAGGCAGTACGACACGGACAAAATGCACTTGCAGATACGCCAGGCAGAGATGGAGGAATAAAAATCGTTTCGGATCAACTTCGCTAGCATCCGATAGCTAAAGCCTTCCTCAACCCCCCCCCCGGCAGCGTTGCATCTCTCCCCCCCCCCCCCATTTGATATGAGCCAGGGAAAACGTTTCCATATTTGCATTTCTTTTTCTATCTTTATAGAGGAAAAGATAAATCACTTCTCTCTGACGCGATTTATACTCAAAGCTTTGAGATGAGACTGCAGCCACCCACGTGGGAGGGTGTGGCGTTGTAGAGCCATCCTATGATTGTCTATAGATGAGAGAGAGAGGGAAGCGAGCTTTTCTTTGGTTGCATTTTCCTCCCAACCCGGCTTCTGACAATATAATCCTAGTTCCCCCCCCTACTTCCGGCCATACCAATACTCACAACGTTCCACCATTGTATGACTATACAGGAAGAACCACCCAGTTACCGTTATCAAACTGTAGATGCATCTTTCTCCTCCTTCTCTAACCTCCCCCCCCCCCCCAGTCTTCAGTTCTCCTGGATAAGCACACTTTTCCTTTTATGTGTGGCTTGGTTTCTACCTGCTATAGAAATTGAAAATGTCGCTATATTCAACAGCCTGGTTTCGCTTTGTTAAGAACTAAAAAAAATCTTTTTTTCCCTAATTCTTTAGCCAGATAATCAACGATTATTTGAAGAGGGATAAAAAAATGTAAAACCTTTCCACCTTTAGAAAAAATAAACAAATAAAATATTGTTATGTTCACAATCCATATAATTACTATCATATTATTATATTATAGCCCAATATTTATATATTATAGCCCAATATTTATATATATTATATATTATATTATAGCCCATAAATATATGTTGGACTATAATATATAAATATAAATATATAAATATAAATATTTAAATATTGGACTATAATATAATATAGTCCAATATTTATATAGTCCAATATTTATATTTATATATTATATTATTATAGTCCAACATATATTTATTATTTGCAGCGTTAAACTACAATGCGACTAATTAAAATTTTAATCTCAATGCTAATCAAAATGCTTTTTTCATGTATTTTTTATATACAAATAATAAAATGGTGTATTATTATATTCTTAAAATACTTTGGAAATAAGTAAACATTAAAAACGTTTTACATTTCTTAAAAAAAAATTAATTTGATACAATAGAGTCGATTTTTTTTTTTTGCAGCAATTTCACTGATTTATTATATGAATTAGGACCACCCAACTTCTTGACCATAAGGGGGGGGGGGGGGCACACACTTCAAATTTGTTTTATTTGTCCGAATAGCAAAAGCAAATAAATTTAATATTAGACAAATTTAACGAATAAGAAATAGACTTTCGTCTATACACAACAATAAATAATGATAATTATTAGTAAAATTATAAATTAAAATAAATAGGAATAATACATTTAACTAACTGTAATAAAATTTATTTTTTTTTAACAAATAGCGTTCTTTTTATGGAATAAAATAACATGAAGATTATGTGTTACCTCACTAGTTTAATTTAATACTTGTACACTATAACAGAATTATAATTTATTGTAAACAAAAAATATCCCAGAAAATCACTGGATCACAAAATTAAACATAATATAAACATAAAAATTAAAATGCTTTCTTTATATATTTTATATATACAAATAATAAAATGGTGTGTTATTATATTCTTAAAATACTTTCGAAATAAGCAAATATTAAAAACATTTTACTTTTTAAAAAAAGTAAATTAATTTAATATATTAATGTATTAATTTTTTTCCTTGATCTATTTCTGTTTCTGGCTTCCAGTGATGAGACCTCATTAAAAATCGAATCGGGTCCTGATGATGACTCTTCAGAGCATTTATTATACGAAGTTTTTCTACAGTGTATGTATATATAATAAATTGGCATATAATTTATTATAATTTATAATTTATTTTATAATTATTTATGGTTATTGGCATCCCCCATTTGCCTCCGGCTTTCTCTGTTTGAATGCATCCCGATGCCAACATTCTCCAACCATCTCCACTAGATGATCCTCCTTCCATCTTTTCTCTGATCGTTCACCCATTCATCTTCCTTCACATGGATGCCACTGGGTGATTTATTGTCTTTGTCCATTCATCGCTGTTTATCCGAGTAATATGTCCTCCTCATCTCTATTTTAATTATATATACTCTATAAATATACTGTACAGGTTATTTATTCTTTTTTTCTGTTTATAAAGTTTAAAACAGTTGCGAGCAAATCATCGACACGTTTTAAATTTATTGTGGAAGGGCTGTTGTTATTTGAGATTACGATGGAAGCAACTAGAAGACCATGAGGTCAGTTTTATTAGATTTTAATTTGTGTGTGTGTGTGTGTGTGTGTTCATTCTCTGTAGCCAGTTTTCACTGTTTTTGCGGATGAAAAAAACGAGTTTCAGAAAGAACCCCCCCCCGCTAGCTCCGTGTAAAACTCAATCATCTCGGTTGAAAAGCTCATGTAAAGTTTTTTTTCTCATTTTATATAGGATTCAAACCCAAATATTTCCAACCAATGAGCATCGATGATATCGACTGAGATATGGACGTTCCTTTGATGTGCCAAAACAGCAAAACCTTCATCAACCAACGACCTATCTTCTGTTCAATCTGAATTGCTAGTTTTCTAGTCTTGAGGTGGTGGGTGGATCTTTGTCCCTAAATTTCTCAAAACATCATGGAATTGCAAGGGATCTATTATTCTAAGGGATAAAATACCTCTAAAACTCCTTGTGTCGGTACAGAAAAGAGAAATTTGATTGATTTATGGCCTGAATCTCACCGATGCACTTCGCTTTCTTTTACAGCGATGTTCAGTTGTATCTGTTAGCATTTTCCGACAAATATTTCAGTATTCAATGTTCGTCATAATTGGCATTGGTAATTCCCCTACTCAATTCCGAACTCAAAAAGTAAAAATTTTCTTATTTATTCATTCATTCTCTATTTTATCTTTTCGAACATTCTCCTCTTATGTATTTCCTAAAGAGTAAGATTTGCAGGTCTTCAAATTCAATGTTGACAATTTTTTTTCTTCTTTTTCTGCTATTTTCTGTCCACATACAATACTAGCGTGTTTATATAGATTGTATGTTGAATGTCTTGTGTTTGGATAAATAAATAATAGAGGCGTTTTGCGTCTTAGGCGAACTCCCCATCTTTGCAACCCAAGGGCACCGTCGTGTTTACAACGGTTATGATTTTAAATTTCTACGGACTCATCAGTGGAAATCCAAAACATGCCCTACATAATCAACTTGATTAATGAACTTAGCTTGAACGGAAAACTATCTTCTGTAAGTAATATTAATTATTAAAAATAAGTAAAAATATGGGGACAATTCGAATATTTGTTCTCAGCAGTAAAAAAAAAAAAAAAAAAAAAAAAAAAAAAAAGATAAACGGCAAATGTCAGAATGTAATCACGGTCCTGATTTCGCTTTATAATCCACAACAGTCGACGATATTTGATCCATTAAAGTCCAGAAATAGCACAAAAGAAATTTACGAAACCACAATGTTTTTTTTTTTTTTTTTTTTTCAGTACTTTTGGTTGTACGCCACATTTAGAGATATACTAGAATACGTAGATCATAATGCTTGATTGCTTCTCATAAGTAAGAATATTGGAAAGAACCATTAGGAACACAATACACCCGTTAAGACAAAACAGACGGAACTCCATCCAGCGCAATTGAAGATCTCAATTAGCAATAAGGCATACTCGAGTAAGTGCCCACAAACATCGGGGGGGGGGGGGTGCCAAGAAATTCCAAAGGAAGATGTATTAGCAGTTAAGAAAGTACTTGACAGCAGACATTCGTGAAATGGGAAATCCCTGATGTGGATATCATCCACGGAACAACCCACTTAAAAACACAAGATTCAAACGAAAAAAAAAAAAAAATGCAGTAAGAAATCTCCCGTACGTTTCCGAAAACACAAAATAGCCTTCCAACCGACCAACAATAAATTTCTTTTCCCCGCACAACTCTCAAGTGTGTGCCGCTTACAAGGGGGGAATTTATGACCGTAACCCGAGAGTTTCACCGTGAAAGTTTTGTCGCAGTTAGTATATACTCATTAAACCGGTCTGGATCTGGCAAAATCGTCCTTCAATGACTCGTTTAGTGTCAGGGAGGGCCGAAAATCGTGTTAAGCACAAATCATGTTTGCATTACAACTATTAGGAAGGAATTGGACGATGGCAGCGGCAAATTTGTTTCCGAAATTCGAAACGTTAAAAACACGGAGTGTTGGCTCCAGCAAGGAGAATACGTAGAGGGGAAATGACGGATCGTAGATGACCTAATTATTGTGCAAAGATAAACGATTTTTTTTGCTTATTTGTAGACAGAGAATGATAGTGATACAATACCATTTACAATCCCTTAAGACTCAAGGGAGGGTGGCGGAAATGTTAATAATTGTTATTATATATTTGTCGGTAAAGAATCTCTAGTTGTCAAAATATCCAAACCCAGTGTGAAAAATTTTAAGCATTTATTTTTATCTGATTAATTAACTAAGTATTTATCTGACAATTTTTAAAATATTTTCTGATAAATTTCAAGCATTTATGTCTTCTTTATTTTATTTTATTTTAAATAAAATAAATTTACTAATTTATTTATGTATTTAATAAGAGACATATTTTGTTTTTATTTTATTTATTTTAATTTTAATTTAATTTATTTATTTTAAATTAACTTTTTTCATTTATTTTATTTTTTAATTTAATTTATTTATTTTAAATTAACTTTTTTAATTTATTTTATTTTTTAATTTAATTAATTTATTTTAAATTAACTTTTTAATTTATTTTATTTTTTAATTTAATTTTTTTAAATTTACTTTACTTTTTAAATTTAATTTTAGTTTTTTATTATTTTTATGCATTTACTTTTTTTGTATGACATCTTTCAGTTACAAACTTTCTTATCTATAAAAACACTTGACTAACACGTGTCGTAATTCTTAGATAAATACGAGTAAACTATTTTTTTTTTTTTAAGGCATAACCACGGAACAACTAAAACTGTATTTTCATTCATTAAGTTTTCATTTACATGGATGTGAAGTTTCACCGTTCTCCACTAGAGATCTCTGAAATATAGCGACGCAAATGTCCAGTGAGGAAACGATGTTAGGCTAAATAGCATCGAGTTGAATTTAGGGACACCGCAAAAGATGAAGACATGAATAATACTGCCTCGCACAAGGGAATAAACGACTGAAGATTCACTTGGATTGGTTTTACTGCCTTAGGGTCACACCATGCAGTTCAGGCTTGTTTCCATGTGAACTTTTATCTCTTCTCAAAACTGAAGAATTATTTACACTTCATAGCTGACTGTCAAATCGAGACAGCACTAAAAATGGCTTTCTTACCACCTTTTCCGTTTACATACAATTCCGGGATCGGAGACATTATAGCACGTTCTAGCAGGTCAGTATTTTCCGGGATACTCTTATTGATCCGTGTAGCGTCTATATTCGCCGTTCGAAGTCATTCAGGTCACGACCTTTGCCCATTGTCACACACATGAACGTGAATACTGTTTCCGTAGGCCAGTGTTTCTCAAAGTGTGGTACGCGTACCCCCGGGGGTACGTGGCAATTTTCGGCTATGCATAATTAAAGGAGTCATTATATTTTTCAACAAACAGTTCAGTTAGAGACAACCGGGATAAAACGGCACTAACAAATGAATCACATCCCCCTCTCCAACAGAAACTGCTGTATAGACCAAGCAAAACCATATGTTGTGGGTGCAACATATGGTTTTGCTTGACACCACCCCTGTCGTTAACGTGTTAAAACTAAGAAATTTTTAGTGAATGTGTTTCAGATATTATGGAATTCGGTTGAAGGGAATTAGCATTTCAACTCAACTGTTGAAATACTAATTTGTCTTTGGTTCGCGCGATCTTCTGTTAATACCGCACCAATCATATGCAGTTCTTCGCTGCTCTACGTATCTCAAGTCTTTGTAAATTACTGGTAATTTTTGCTTGAAATAATGGGAAAGAAGATGACGGTATTTGGGTAGATGACTTTGACGATGCACACAAAGAAACTGTTCTCGATGCCAAAAGTAGTGATAGTGCATAGGAGCTTCTTGGCTGTAAGCAACAAGAAAACTTGATATTGCATCTGGATCAAATGAAATTGATAGGAGTGTGTCGTCTGCCATCTCTAGAGAACCAAAATTTAAAAATAAATCATATTTTTTGTTTACATGAACATATGAATTCAAATAAAATAGATATTTAATTTTAATTAATATTTTAATTAATTTATTAATTTAATTAATTAATGAATTTATTTTTTAAAATTAATTAATCAGGGGGTACTTGGTAATAATGAAAATTTAAGTAGGGGTACGCGGATATCTGAAGTTTGAGAAAGATGGCCGTAGGCAATGCACTGCCTATTTATAGTCAACGTGTGATACGTCGGCTAAAGAGAACCACCTGAAGATACGACTGACAGATGGATACCATTCAGCATGAGATGTATCTATGTTGGTCATCGAATGTATATAAAAGTGATATTTCATTGCAGTCACCTATTTATACGCACCCCTTATTTTTATGTTAACCGAAATATACACTATGTTACAAAAATTATGCGGAGACATGTTTTTCTTTCTCTCTATCATACGTACCGCGTTGCTAGCGACAAACCATAACACTTGGGTTCAAAAGGATCAAAAAGGCACGTTAATGTAATGGTGGTTGTATATTAACTGAGTTGAATGTCTTTCAGAAAAGTGCAATTATTATTATTATTATTATTATTATTATTATTATTAAGAAATACCTCCGGGGAGTCAGGTACTCAGCTAGGGAGTCCATACTATTCGCACCAGCTGTCGTACCGGTTCTTGAATTCATTCCCACTGCATGCACTCACAACATCATGGTAGTGCATTCCAATCAAGTACCATACTGTGAGAAAAAAAATCTAACCCTTATCCCCTTCTTTGCGACCTTCATTCTCAACTTCCATGAATGCCCTCTTATCCTTTCCCCACCCTCCATAAAATGAAAAATTCCATCAACTGAAATCTTGTATGAACCTTTCAGAATTTTTTAAGTCTCAATCGTATCACCTCCTCTTTTTTTCTGTTTTGCTAGTGAATGCAGTCTACAAATTTTCAGTCATCCTCATAATCAGTATTCCACAATCCTGATATAATTTTTAACACTCTCCACTGTATCAGAATCACTACGGAAACCAGGAGATCTGACCTGCGCACAATAGTCCAAGTGAGGTCTTATCGAGGTCTTGTAAAGAGACAAAATGACATCCTTATCTTTACATGTCAAGGTTCGTTTCAACATTGTCATTATTCTCTGAGTTGTATTTGCAATCTTTGCTACATGGCCCCTGAACTTCAACTTCCTATCTACTAACAATCCAAGAACCTTAGCCTCATCAGTTTCTTCTAGTATAATCCCGCCAATATAATACGACATTGGATATCTAATCACACCAAAGTGAATGACTTTACATTTACTGACATCCATTTTACATGCCCACAATTCCAGTCTATTGAAATCATTCTGCATATCAGCAGCATTCCTGATTACTCTACCTATCTTTGCATCATCAGCAAATAGCTATATGTCGCTTGTCAAATCCTTTCCAATGTTATTAATGTACAGATTGAATAACAATGGACCAAGGACTGATTCTTGAGGCACACCACTGGATACCTTGAATCTTGGAGATTCATCCTCCCCATATGCGACTTTTTAATATCTTTCAGCCAGCCATCCTCTTATCCATGCTAATATTCTATAACCCAAACCTATATTTTCCAATTTATACAACAGTCTATTTATTATGTTGTTGATAAGAAATAGTCTGAGTGATAATGGTAAACTGGTGGAAAAAGACCAGAACAGTACTGTTTGGGATGGGGAATTTCTCTCTCGGGCATTACTGGATACGCTCACCTAGGAATTCGTGGGATTTATAGCTGCAGAGATTCTTACCATAATGTTACAATATGTGTACGTCAATCTCAGTTTTCATGGAAGGTCTGCAGTAAAAGTAAAAAAAAAAAAAAAAAAATTCTGTTTGACTTGTGGTACAGGGCTTTCCGAGACCAGCCAGAAATTACAAATCGGGATATACTTAGTCTTCATATCACATGCTCACGATGTTTTCAGGTGAGGGTAGCCCAGAAAAAGTTCTTTTCCCGATTGTATCATCGTTTCGTAGTTTGGACTACAATCACCCTATTGTACTGCTTAAAAGACGAGTGCCCCAAACCTTCTAGTGATATGCTGCGCCATCGTATGTTGTCTAAGTGATTGTGGTTGTGGAGTGGCTCTGTTGAAATGATCCAATTGAGTTTTGTCAAGAAAAAAGTACTCACATAACGCCTTAGATTGAGGAAAGGGAAATACAGTTAGACATAAACTTCCGATCTGGCCCTTATGGAACAACTCTAGGATGGGTAATAACGTCGATGTCTTAAACATAGAGTAACCATTCTGGTGGTAGAATGGTTCCAAAATGCCTGCTCAGCATTTATGTATATAAAGATAACCACCGAAACAACGTAAATAGAGTGCGATGAACAGTACTACTGTAAAAGAAACTGTAATCGCTAAATAGCGGGCCTGAGGATAGTGACACACCGTATAAATCACCATCGGCATCCACTTGAGAACGCGCATGATTGTCTTTCAAAAGTGATTTGCTGGCGAGTCCTGTTATCGCTGACTAGTGATGATCTTCCAAACTGGTGTTAACAGGATAGTTCCATTTGGTGACTCCTGTGTGACCTCTTGTAATGCAGAATAATGGTGCACTATAACAGTACTACGACAGTTCGGAGATCCATTTCCAATGGCAGGAAGACCAAGACGATTGAGAGATCCCAGTTTTTTCTGCTTAATCATCTGTTGAGGTCTTCATGGAAAAAGCTTAGTTCTCAACCTGTCCCTTGACCTTAAAGATTAGGATCTATTACGGTTAAAGACTTAACGGCATCACTCTCAGGATCATAGGAAGAGAAAAGGATTCCATCGGGAGGTAATCCATAGGACAGAACCGTATATATAGCTCACGTATTTTCAGTGGATTGAGATTGAATCATGTTTTTGCATCCACGGTATGGGTCTCGTATAGTAGGATATTTCTACTAACAGACAAATCTGGCACTACAGATGGATGGATTTTCTAGTAAACAGCATTTTGTTCTTTTAGAAATAGCAGTGGACTCAGCACATCTCGTGGGAACATTCCTTGCACTCTGGAAGAAGAGATACTTTGAAAAAGACAGGCCAGCAAAGTCAAGCATAAAAGATTGTTAACAGATTTCTTACAAATGAATAATTTTAATTTTTTTTTCAGATATTAGGAAGTTTTATAATTTTTTCATCTAATTCTATACCTAATTCAGGGATTGTTGCATGACTCTTTTCTTGGGGAAATCTTTTCTGTCTTGTACATTGGTGATGGTTCAAATTTCATTATTGCCAAATAATATCGATGGTTTTCGGGACTGCAATAAATAATCACAAAAGAAAAAAAAAAGCAACCAAAGCAACTGTAATAGTAGCTTTAGCATCCTAAATGCAAATACGCACTCAAAAATACCGATTCGGTCATCGCACTTCCTCTGACGTCACTTTTCGGAAAGTAGTATATAAGTTTTTACTCTGTTTTTGGCATGCAGCTATCTCCTGGAGGTAGGGACTTGGCTAACAGTGTGCGCGTCAGAAATGGTTACTATTTGTGCCTTCCAAGTCCGTGAACAAGATCACGTGAAATAATTCTCAGAAATGACACCAGATGACGTCAAAATGGTGGTATGCAGATAACTTGTTTTAATAGCCTGCGTTTTAACCCCATAAGGGTTGACTACCAAAAATATATCACGGTTTTTGGGGTAGTTGGTGGTTCCTTTTCCCCACCCCTAAAGATAAATAAGATGGTAGAATAGAAATCTATAAACAGAACTTTGAGGGAAGCCTTTATCAACGTATTGTGAGAAATACTGCCAGAAGATGGTTTGAAAACACACAAATGTTACATGATTGCAATGTCTGCTTTTAACAGAACATTGTTGTTGTGTTCCACACAATAAGATGCTACCATCTGCAAAAGTTTTCCTTATTAGGAGTCGCCCTGAAAACATTTTTTTTCTTCCAACTAATGAATTAAGTCCTCGAGCAAACACATTATTTAAAAATCATTCACTCCTGAACTATTAACACCAAACAAGCAAAAAGTTTTTCGCGAGACAGTTATTCTGTTGTCTAGACAAGCACAGAAAGTAGTCTAGACATTGACGATCATGCGCAATGAGATCCATGATTCAAAGAAATTGTAACAATGTTCGCGCCTATTTTGAAACAACTAGGCGAAAACGAAAATACTTAGCATTATGAAATATACAACCACTGATTTCCATAGCAACCATTATTTTATGCTGAGCTCTTGCTTCTTTATATTGATAATTAAAGTTTGTGTTTCATTTATATATATATTGGCTAAATGGGCAATCGAGAAGTAAAAAGGTGTTGAAAGAATTCGATTGATGTTTTTGGAATAATATCATTATATTTTCAAAAATTATGTTTTTCTTTATCATGTATTCACAATACACATTATAATATTAATTATTATTAAACTTCAACAATATAAGTGCATAATTATAAAAGCAGTTTCCTAATCGCTCGCAAATTTAATTTCTTTTAATTCGTGTTTTCAGTACATAACTTAGGATTGGATGGAAGATGGTAGAGGTTCACAAAAGCGAAGTATACTAATAGTTTTTATTTTAATAAAAGAATGTTTAAATACTAAAATAATGTAGCTTTTAATGGAAATATTTATTTTAATTCTAGGCTTTACTCGTTTTTTAAGGAATAATTATGGCTATATATTAGTTGGATTTATCAATTCAATTTCGCTGCAAATACATCTGCGTCTCCAAAAACATCATTACAGAAAAAAATAAATAAATAAACTTAAGTAAAATAAAAGTACCACAAGAAAAAAAAATCTAAAAATATATATAATAATTTTAGATTCTCAATTACTTTACTCTTTCTTCCTACACCATTATTTTGCTCTTGTATAGATTAGACATAATGAGGAAGAGTGACTATTTTCTAAAAATTTATATATTTATATATTTATAAGTACTTTTATCGGTAAAACGTTCTGAATTTGTGACCACAGTTCTGCTATGTTAGGCTTAGCTTTAAAAATAAGCGATACCTTAAAAATCTAATTAAACTTCCGGAAGGAAAACACACAGAAGGAGGGAATAAAAAAAAATGTAGTTTCTTTGAGAACAAGATACGTCCTCTTTTTGAAAAGTGAAGAAAAAAATTAATTAAGCGAGTATTCAAAGCGGGACAAATGGCCACCATAATCTCTTGCATGTTCACCTTTCCCGGCTGCAAGAGGTTGAGATTAACAGATCAATTATCCACCATCCATAAAAACTAACAAAACCCAATTTACCATGAAGAAAGGTGGGGTTATTAAAAAGATTCAGTTTTTTTTTTTTTTTTTTTTTTTTTGTACTGCCACAAAAGACTTGTTATTTTCATGCCACCCATCGCTATAAAGCAGAGGTACCTAATGTGACAATTTCTTCCCATGCTCATATGAACATACGCATAAAAAAAAGGCATATTATTGTTGATGCTTAAAAGTCTTATCTTTCATCCAAGCATTTGAGAAACTAGCTTTATCACAATTTTCTTTATCAACAAGGCGTGTAGGTTTTTTTTTTTTTCCCATCATTCTAAAGTGACGAAAAAAATGAGAATTTTTGAGCACGTTGCTAGCCCTAATTTTCTCTATTCCTAGTTTACCTGTGCTAGATCAACCGATACAAAGCTGTAGTTAATGTCATTCCTAGTTGTGATTAATAAAGAGTTGGGAAAAAGAAGCAAAACATAGAGATGGTTGTTAATTATCACGAGACTTGATGCTTTTATGAAAATATTTGTTTTTATTTATTTTTAATTAGTGACTATAGTAGCAGGCCTATAAAATAAAAATTATTTACAGTCTAATCTTAAAAACTGAAATGTATGATAAGAAATATTTGTTTTAAGAATGTTAATTCGTTTCATAATAATAATAAAAAAAAAAAAGACTTAAGGATGTTGAATGAATTAAAACAGACCGAAATGGGTTGAATTTTTTTTTTCTGACTGTTCTTTAGGGCTCATCTATAAATTACACGATGCTTTAGATGAAATCAAAGGGGTCAGTTTTTTCAGACAACAAACCAGAAATCATGGAATACCTTTGGTGATAGAAAGAGGTATTAATAATGGATGTAGCAATGAGATAAATAAGGGACTGTCTATAAATTACGGAACTGATTGTTGAATTCCATTCAATCTTAATCCTGGCTTTTTACTACAAAACAGTAGTAACTCGCGTTTCCGCGAGTTACTACTGTTTTGTAGTAAAGTAGCATCGCTGATCTAACCAATTTTCGGAGATTGACGGACTCGAAAAGAAAGAGATAGAGTTTGGGTTTTCCACGATGAGTCTTCGGACTTCATGGAGGTACTGTGCAATCATAATAATGGAAAAAGCCCAAACGATTTGTCAGAAGAAATACTTCTTACTAACTCCAAACTGATCATAAAATGACCCGGAACAAAAACTGCCGAAAAATCATTGAAATGATTTTTATTGATTTGTTTTTCACATTGCCCACCAGAGGTGATTTTTTTTTTCGAAGAAAACATTGTCATCACTCAAATATACGACTGGTCTATCAGCAAATTTATGTGTTCTCTGGCAAACACTTAACACCTATTGTATTTTAATTGTCCTTGACGAAAATCGCTTGTAGAAGTCTGTAGACAAACTGAAATGAAACTTGGCTCGATTGCCTTTAAACTCAAGGTTAATGGGCAATTCCTCAATGAGCAACTTAGAAAGTAGTTAATGCTTGTTTATTTGCATCAATCCATTTTAACGGCTAACAAAGAATGCGACCGATTTATCAAGGCCGATAGTAATGTCTTTCATGAAGCCAAAGTGGATGGTAAACAGGACATACATCCTTAAGTAAAACGCACTTTTAATGAAAGACCTTCGTCCACTATATTTCAGGGTTATCCTTAATTAAACTCACAAACGGACCTGATTCGCTGTTTACACTTCAAAGAAGATGTGGGAAGAAGTAATTGTGAATAGTATGAAGGAAATAGGTGCCGTAAAATCAATTATGTTATTGCTTCATCGAAGCAATTTAGATTGTTTTTTTTCCCGCAACCTAATATGGAGTTCAGTACATGAGCAAAGTCGATAGAACTGCGTTTGAGAATAAAAGAGTGGGTAGATAAGTTAATGAGAGTGGTTAGAGATAAGATTTTGAATATAACTTCTGACTGACACCTGTCGAATCCACACGTAATGACTCAAAAGAATAATCAAATGAGATTTCGAATTATGCAGGTATCGTCATTATCCATTCGGATCAAAGGTTAAAAGCTAGAAATTAGCAATTAAAAGTAAAATTTATTATCTTTTTTAAGTATAATTATTAGTTATGCGCTTTCCCTACTCTAAATATGCTAGTCACTTTTTTGTTATTATTATTAAATCGCAAACACCTTGATGACGGTATTTGGTCAACATCCATGAAGTTTACTGAAACGGATGAACGCCATTGCACTGAAAAGAGAACGAATGAAAATAACTTTATGTGTGATAGTGATTGCTCAACATGGCCATGTGTTTGGATGAAGAGGCAGACTGATGGAGGCAGTGTGGGTGGTCGCAGTATATCATCTTAACCCGATCTAAATATAGATATTCGTTCTAACAGAAATTTGAGTACTGTCAAGAGAGAGAAAATGAAAGAAATAAAGCAATGAATAGATAGAACGAATAAACATAACAGAAGATATCTTAGTGATTTTCAAAAGCAATTGTCTGTTCATCATGCTGGAATCTTTTTGTTTGTTTGTGTGCGACTTGTTCAACAAAATCACCTTTCGCGTAGCCCTCTGTGTGTGTGTGTGTGTGTGTGTGTGTGTGTGTGTGTGTGTGTGTGTGTGTGTGTGTGTGTGTGTGTGTGTGTGTGTGTGTGTGTGTGTGTGTGTGTGTGTTCAGTCGCTTACAGCGAGTGTCCGACGTCTTTCGACGCCCATCTTCTGCTATTTCTCTTATTACATTTAAATGCCGTTTGCTCTCATTCGATAAATCTGCCACCACTCGTGTCCGTTTTTCTTTTCAAGTTTTCGTCCCCATCCACCCCCTCTCACATTCTCAGACAGATTGGAGACACGCGAATTCTTTTTTTCTCCAATTATAAGAAATCTCTACGTGGCTACAATCGTATCATGATGCTTTTCTGTGTGGCAAACGTTGACATTTGACAGTATCAAAATGGAGCTGGAATAAACGAATGCACGTGTTGGAATAAAGATGTCAACGGTGTGGTCGTAACTTCTTAACAAAGAAAACGACGTTAGCATTTATCGAAAGGGGTTATCTAATCTATGGATTAGCCTAAACAGGTAAGATTGGTAACGCATTAAGAATGGGAAGCTATGGTTCCTTAATTTAAAATGAAATAAATCTTGTTTTCCGAAAGGGAGTAGGCGAAGCTCATTTAGTTCTTTTTGATGATCGTTAGGCAGCCAGTCTCCTCTCGTCAGCCATCACTAACCGTGCGCTCAAGCGATCTATGAATCAAGACTTTCAGAGGAAAGATTAAGGCAGACAAGTGAGGCCATTTATTGGCCATCCATCAGTGACTTTAACAGGCACTCAAGCGCCCATAGACTTCCAAATATCCTTGGATTTGTTAACCGTAATACGAGGATAAAGTGGTTACCCCTATGTCTCCAAGTATTCTGGTCTGTAAATTGCGTGTTCTACTGGCCAGTCTAATGCTTTGGAAGCCAACGTCATTTCTACAGGGTTATACAGTCAGAAATTATGAAAGATATATGAAAGGACAACCTAGATGAGTCATCGTTATTATAAGCTTATATAGTTCTTATCATAAACAATAAATATGCAATACATTTAATAATTTAAAATATAAATAATAAAACAATTTTAATAAGAAATAATCAATAAAATTTAAACGGAAATAATTTTAAAAATAAATAATAGTAAATAACTTTAAATATAAATAATTAAAATATTTAACACCTCATTTTTTAAACAGTTTAACACATTAAATGAAAGTGTGATATTCACTTCACTTTTTTTTATTGTCTTTGGTTTCATAAAAATACTTCGCATAAGATGGATGCAATATCTCTTGAAGTACAGTGCTTTATGAGTTAGTGACGTCATAATATTTTCTTCCATCCCCTGCACTTTCCCTCCCTGTTGTACCAAAATAGACTGATCCATTCATAGCCTCCTGTTAACAGACTACAAAGATCAAAACAAGAAAAAAATAAAAATAAAGAAATGTTGACGTCTCAAATACCTTCCAACTGGCATTTAGGTTAGCATTTCTAGTACGGCATCACGTGGCTTTTCGGCACGTTCCTAATTGGGTAATTGTCATCGTTGATCTACGTCATACCTGATACGATGAGCTGTCAGCGTCGATTATTGTCTTACTGAAGAAAACTGTCAGCCATGTGAGTTTAAACAGTCATCACTACCCTGTTTCTTTTTCCTTTTTTTTTTTACGGGGGCGGGATGAGGGGAAAGTTTTTTATTTTATTTTTTTTAATCTTTAGACGTCTGGCTCCTACTTCATGACATCTTTGCTATCCTCTTGACGTTAACCAGCAAACTTAGTTGCAAGTTCCGAAATAAAATCGACCTTTCTATCACCATAGTAACCACTTAAGTGGCCTCAGCAAAACACGTGTTTGGTTGCCCGAACTGGATCCCGTTGTTTGCGTATGCGTGAAGTGGTCGCGTTTCACCCGGTCTGTCTTGACCGCAAAATTGCCTACCTAAATCCGCTTAATAATCTGCTCAACGTTTTGGCATTTGTCTTTTAAGCCCATTAACAAAAGAGCAGAACCCGCTATTTATCTCGCTAGCTTTTGATGCGATAATCATGCACGCCACCTTGCGGCCGCATACCAATCACTGTAATAAAAGGCGGTTTAGCCACAAGATACTTAAAGCTGTTGACCTTGCGCGCGCTTCAAGATAACGACTACAAATTGGTAATATATATATAGGAGCTAGATTCTTGATGGGTATTAAGATGGCTCAGAGGCAAAAAAATTAAGAACCGAATGCTAACATAAAAACATTCTTTAATTGCTTTTTTCTGACTAATGAATTAAAAGTAAATCGAAAATAAACACGAATTAAATTTTCGTAATGTAAAATAACAACAAAAGCTACTTTCCTGAATAATGTAAAATAACAACAAAAGCTACTTTCCTGAATTTACTTCTTACTCCTGTTTAATTTCAGATAAAATTATGTTCATATTTTTATGGTGTATTAGAAATATGTATTATTATTTTCTCTTTTTCTCTTATTTTTAGATAAATAACATAAAATAAAATTGCGTGATAAAAATAAAATACTATTATATTCAAAACTAAAAAATACTGCTTTTTCAAAAGACGATATTTTTGAGATCTGAGTTTGCGCAAAATGTAGAAATTTAAATTAAGTAAATATTAGGTCTCCAAAGTCAGATTTGTGGAAATTTTAAATTACTTTTCACAAAAAAAAAAGTGAGTACTTGTTGATCTTTCAGAATTCAGTGAAATATTCCTCAAAACAATTTAAAGTTAATAGATATTTTTGAACGAATTATGTATTAGGATCTTACAAGTTGGCTAATTATCAGAATCAAAAGTCAATTTTTGAGTATGTTATTCATAAATAAAAATATTCGATAAATATATATTATTTTTGCATTTATTATGTATTGCATTTATAATAATTTAAAGCTATTCCGTTGCAGTCGATGATATTAAATTACATTTTTTAAATTATATTTATTAAAAAAATTGCTACTATCGCTGATTTTAATAATTCGATGCATAAAGCAATCCTATCACTAAATACTACACAGCTCATTATCTACCTCTTTTAATTACGTTATTTTTAGAAATTAGTTGTATTATTGTTGCTTCTTTTATGGTGGTACTCGAATTTCGGAGAGAAGTTGTATTCTCAACTTGGTCAAATTGCTGGAACCATTGCAATAGGTGTCTATAGAAGAAGAAGAAAAAATTATAGTTTTTTTTTTTTTTTTTTTACTAATTTCAAACTTTTCTATCTTTTTTTATTAATTAAATTCTAAGCTTCAGGTGACATCCTCTTGAACACCTCTTTGAAATAAAAATTATGAAATACTAATAATTCAACCTGAATCGAAATCCTTACTACACATCCTAGCTGCTTAATTAGACACTTTTATTTTATTAAGTACCGCGTTTAGCCCGAAATACGGGACATATGCAGAACCGCATATGCCCTGTTGGAATTCATCTTCGTCTTAAACATACGAGGCTTTCACAAGACAATCCTTTAACTGGTTCAGATATGATGGAAGAGGACTTTTTGCTACCGGATCTGTTTTTCTAACACATCCTATTCGGAATTTGTGGTGGGCAGGGAAGATGGTGGAAGTCGCTGTCATGCTCGGAGAATCACTACTGAGCAGTCTTTGCGCGATGGACAGTAGCACTGTCGTCCATGAAATAGATGTCACTTGCTGGAGAAAAAGTCAACATTGTAGGATGGACCAACAATACAGAGGACCCGTTCCCTACCAACAGAACATGCCCCACGCTATAACACCACCTCCAGAATCTTGAGTTGTGTTTACAAGGCAAGCTGAGCTCATTGCTTCATGGAGCTCCAGCCATACCCTCTACCTACTGCTGGTAAAGAACAAGGTGTACCGTGAGTCGTCGGACCACATGACTTTTTTCTACTCTTCCAGTGTCCAGTTACGGTGTTCCTAAGACCACTATAGACGAGCTTTCTCCGGTTCTTCGCAGAAATCAGGGGCTTCCGTATAGGAGTGCAACTGCCAATATCAATCCTCTTCAGTTCCCTGCGCATAGTTCGGCGAGATATGGTCTGGAACAGCCATCGCTAAATTCTTCGGTCCATTGCTGCACACAGTTATTTTTCCACTGATTAAACACCCGGAATATCTCACTTTTTGAGAAACCAATCAGCTCTGCTATTCTTAAATAGTTGTCTAGAACACGTGATGACGCACGTGACCAAGTATTTTGCATATACGCTGCGTAAATGATATTTACGTACATCTGCATCAATTCAAATTCAGTGGCCGGTTTGTGCAGGTCGTAATTTTAATTACGAATGACTCTTGTGTCTTGAGAGGTCACTTGACATGATCGTCAAGTGATCTCTTAAGACAGACATATTCATCCCGTTCACAATAAATAAATATTTAGTCTTAAGTAGTAGATAAGGTTATCAACAATAAACTTCGGCCAGCTAATCAGTGACCATCACTACGGATTCTGCCATTGAAGATCCCCAGCAAATCTCCTCACCTACAACCCCCACCTCCGGACACATACCATGGAAAGGCTTAAAAGGATATGAATCAAGGGCTTCTCAACAAATTGCCGTTTCATGGTCTGCTTTCCACCACTTTGTGATTTTGTTAGTTTTCTATCCGATCATTCGCCATGTGTAACGGTGGATGACATCCCTTTCTTCACATTTCTCTATTCATTACAGACGTTTCTCATTAACGATCTTCTCTCACTTACCTCAATCGTTTATTATTTGTCAGAAGCAGTATTTGAAAATTACCGTTTTTTTACGTAAACTGTTTGCACTGTAAAAAAAATTCTTTGTGATTTTACACCAACAGAAAGAGCGTCAGAATAATTTAAATAACTCAATTTTTAATGAATATAAATTAAATATTAAAATAAAAAAATAATTTTTTAAAATATTTGCTTTATCTTTAAAACTATAAAGATATTATCGCAGATACTTTTCACACCATATTTAAAATAAAATAAGAAAATTTTATTTTTAATATGGTGTGAAATATTTCAACTAATATCATAACTGTTTATTTAGGTCTCTCTATTCAGAAAATATTTTTCTTGGATTGTTGAGCCAACAAAAATTAAAAGAAATTATATGCTTGAATATATCATTTATTTTTAACTAAAACATAAATAATTATTACTTTCCCCACGGGTTGAGGTTGATTATTATTAGACATGAGTAAGAAGAACTGCAACAAAACAATTAAAAATGATAATCAGAGACGGATTAAATACAATATCCAAACGTTTTTCAAAAACTCTTTCATATACAAAACAGTAACGCAAACAGATTACACGTGATATAATTTTAACTGTCAGAGATTGTACGTATGGCTGTTTTATTGTTTAATGTGATAGTAGCATTTTCTTTTCGTTGAAAGTAGAAGTTCTAGAGGTTACAAGACATTCGTATAATTTTAACTGAAATGACGGCATACAATTGACCGTCCGGGAGAAGAAATCTGAAAATATCGCGTACTGTCTTTTTTTTTTTTTTTTTCAGCAGTGTGATTTATCTTTTACAAGATAATTCGGTGGTTGGAATGACTCTTTCCATGATCATTACTTCTCAATGCTATATAAATAACAGCACTCATCCACCAGACTGGGTACGATCTTGATAATTAATTAAGTCAGCAATTAATACTGGTGTCATCTGCGACAAAGAAAGCCAAACGTTTTAAAAGTATAAGAAAGAACGTTGAAAGCCTTTTGACAAGTGATTATTTTATGTGTAAAAGCAGTTCGCATGTAAAAATACCTCACGATATCTTAACAGGCAGCAAAAGTATAAAAAAGACAGAACTTCTTAAGAAATAGAATTAAGAAAAAAATTATCTTTAATTATCAGATTTCTTTCTCTCTCTCCCCTCTTTTTTTTTCTTTCATCTCATAATTATTTTAATCACTTCTAGTTGGAACCAAGATTGAGATTAACACTTGAAGGAAGCTTGTCAGGAATTAGAAAAATAAAATAAGATTAATTAATTTTAAAATGTCGGGGTTTTGCTCCCTGGACAAATTCATCGGACATTAGTTTTAGTGGCAGGGGTGAGTAAAAAGCTTCACTTCGCTACTAATGTAAGAAGAACGTCTTCGCAAAGCTAACGTATGTCATTCTAAAAAAAAAAAAAAAGGGTGATTTTCACCCTCCGGTGTAACGCCATCACTTTCCTGATGAATAAAATAACGATCACTTTAACCAAATACAGTGGCATAGCGATGTAATAGTGGGATGAAGGGGATTTTGACCCGAGGCCATTCTACAATGAGAACTTGTTACGTCACTGCCTAAACGATAATGATGATTGTGAAACATGCTAATCGTTCTTATCAATTAGGACATCTAATCATTAGGATATCGAAATAAAACA
This sequence comes from Typopeltis vanoorti, assembly GCF_054136105.1. Taxonomy (NCBI): domain Eukaryota; kingdom Metazoa; phylum Arthropoda; class Arachnida; order Uropygi; family Thelyphonidae; genus Typopeltis; species Typopeltis vanoorti. Next base: position 58,353,609 of record NC_143562.1, read on the forward strand.
ATTTAGTTCAAAACATTTTTTTTTTTGTTCTTCAAATGGTTATTTTTAAAATGCTAAACAAAGATTGAAGTAATGAGTGAATGATTCGTTTGACTTTAATAGTCTTAGAAAGGGTTTATTTCAAAAATAAAAAACAAATAATAATATTTTAATATTGCAAAAGAAATATTTTTTAAAAATAATTAAGAAAAAATATTTATTTTAAAAATTAAAAAATAATCAGATAAAAAGATTAAACACCTTTTTCTAAAATACATAAATAAGTTATTAAATTATTCCAAATTCTTAATGATGATACAGCAATCCAATACCTTGGAGAGTAATGGATGGCAATGCTGTAGCCGTTGAAGTTCTAACTGAGGCTCGGCTATTGCTGTTACCCTCCTGCCATGATCAGAGCTTTAATAGCTCAATAACACCTTATCCCTACACTGTCCTCTACAGATAACGGGGAATATGAAAAGCATTCTTGCTTCGCCCCTTTAAGCCAGTCCTTATAAGGATAAGGAATGATGATACATTTCATTTTCTGAAATGCAAATGAAATGAAATGATAATACTCTAATCTACCCCAAGAAATTCAAACTCCCAGGTTAGTTATCAGTGATTTTTTCTTTTGGACTGTTAACCACATCTCACCGTCTGTATCTGTATATATTGCGTGTTCTTTTGGCGTTTACCTGCTTTGAAAAACCCAAATTTAGGGAAGGGGGGGGGCTCTATTCTCTTATGAAACTAGGTAACTCATCACGTGAATGAAAACATCTGATAAAGGTTCCTCAAGTCATAGACAGAATTCGAACTCTGATTTTTCGAACCAAAACGGCTCGTCTAAACCAACTAAGACATGTTGGTTTTCTGCTCACTTAGTATATAAGATAATAATTTGCATTAAAAAATAAAAACAAAGAAAATAACTTTTGTGTTTTACGACTAAAGGTATATATATATATATATATATATTCACATAATAAGCATTGTTGACAACCTTAAAATGGTTTGCTGCCTCTTTTTCACAACAAACTACCATACATGTAACGAAATACGTCTGGTCTATTTACACAATGTTAATGACATCACTTAAACACCCAAAATAAACAAAGACAAGTACCCAGAGAGAGAGAGAGGGAGTATTTAGATTGAATAAGTCCAAAAGATGTTTTGGCCACTTAAACAACCACGCCCTCTATCGGTTTTACTTCTCGTTAAGTCTATAACGTTCTATCGTAAACATTGCTAGATTCTATCATAAATACAAAAATAAGATATAATAATAATTTAACGATTTTAGTTGCAAATAATAAAGTACATATGATATTTTGTAAGAAATTTTCATCTAATAATAAAATAAAGAACTTCTTATTTTATTTTAAGAAGCAATCTTATTAATTATACTAAAATGCTTAAATATTAACTACACTTTTTTTTATTTAAATCTCGAAAATTATATAGGAGTGTCACATAATACTTATAATACTTATATTATATCTCCCGTGTGGTGGCCGGGATAAGAATAGCACCACCGCAAATCCATGCGTTTCGTAAGAGGCGACTAAAATGAGTACCCAGGGAGGGTAATGGATGGCAATGCTGTAGCCAATGAAGTTCTAACTGAGGCTCGGCTATCGCTGTTACCCTCCTGCCATGATCAGAGCTTTAATAGCTCAATAACACCTTCTCCTTACACTGTCCTCTACAGATAACGGAGAAAATGAAAAGCATTCTTGCTTCGTCCCTTTAAGCCAGTCCTTATAAGGATAAGGACTTATTTATATATTATTATATATTGTATTGAGAAACCATTCATTGCGGTTTTGAATAATTAAATAACTATATATAAATAAATATATAATTAGATAAATATATTTTAGGAGTTGTTTCAATAATAACTTTTAAAAAGAATTCTCCCAAAGATTTCACGTAGTTTTGTCTTTAATTTGTTAGGTACGAAGGTGACATTTTTATCCTAGTGCGTAAATGTTTTACCTTATTAGATTTAATGTTAATATATCAAAGCATATCACGCATCCTGAGGTCTTTCCTCATCATCATTCACTAAACTTGTGAAAGTCAACAATAAAAATGATTGATCGTAGTTTCCTGTTTTCATTTGTTTCGTTTTTTTTTTGCACTATCACACCAGCGGCGTTTCCGTTTTTATTTTTAATTTCTGATAAACACGAACCCTTCCACTGTTCTTCATAATAATATATTGCTCTATATAATAAAATGTTTTTCAATCAAATATGACATGACAGATATGCTTCTATTCTATGGCAATTATAGACTCATTCTGCGTCTATTGACTCCTTCAACAGGTGGTAGAAGAGTCAATGTATGTTTTTCCTGTTTTGTAAAAGATATTAACGATTAGTGAAAGGATTTTTTTTTTAAATTAATTGTTTACTAAGCAAGTTAAATGACCAAAGTGTTCGTATATATTTAATATCTGGGCATTTTCATTTTCAATAATTTTTTTCAACTGTTTGTTCCCAAGGGATTTTGCAAATTGTCAAACTACATTTCCTACACAAGTGTAACCCGATTATGCCTTTGTTTATAGTATGTATGAACAATTCTGCTGCAAGAACTAATTAGCTAGCGCACTGTCTCTTCTTTACATCTAAACAGAGTCGGCATTTGCTATCGATATCTTGAATCTTTGTCCTGATTGCTTTTATCTGAAGACTTGTTATTATATTATTATTAATACTAATTTACTTAAAATGTAAAAACTTATCCAACATTTGATAGCATTCTAACTTTTAAAAACAAAAGTCCTTATCCTTATAAGGACTGAGAGGCTACAGCATTGCCATCTATTAATCGCAGTATCTCACGGTCGATTCCAGTAAGAAAAAAATTATTTTATATATCTATATGTAAAATAAATATAGGTGTATTGAGTTGATCGGTATTTTTTTCTGAAATACTTCTTACTTTTATAAATATTTTATTTTCTTAAGCAGTGGAATATAAGAATAAAATTGATTAAAGAGAAGATAAAAAAAGATTTCAATAAACAAATAAAACAAAGCCTTCTTAAAATGCCATTTACAGAAAATTATCAGGAGAAATTTGCAAAGTTCAGTAACCCGTTTAGTTTAATGTTAGTGTTCTTCAATTCCAGATGTATGGGTCAACTTTTCAAGAATATATCATCTCACCGAGCCTGGAAGCCGTTGTAGGAACAAACTGTTTAAATAATTAGTATAGTAAGCAAAGTCCCGAAGGCAATATTTGGCGCAAGTTTCCTTGTGTGCATGCATTATTCAGCGGGTGTATCTCTTAGTTTCTACAACTAAAATTAATAATTTGTCTTTGGTAATGATGAAGTTTGCTTAATTAAAATTAGAAAGCATTTAATTAGAAGCTAATTATAAAATTGTAGCCAACAGAATTTTGTGGTGAAACAGCTCTCTTTTTGAGAACAAAATATTAGCGCAAGTTACTATAAAATTCGCTTCTGGGATGCCATTAGAATTAAACAATTTGTTGAATTCATTTAACACTTTAATTTTTCTTTTTCTGAAAATAAGATCAAAATAATACCTTAACCGAATTACATGAAAAAAAAAAAACTTTCATATCAAGCATTTAACTGACTTTAATTTACGACTTTTCCACGTATGGACGTCCTTATAAGGACTGGCTTAAAGGGGCGAAGCAAGAATACTTTTCATCTTCCCCGTTATCTGTAGAGGACAGTGTAGGATTAGGTGTTATTGAGCTATTAAAGCTGTGATCATGGCAAGAGGGTAACAGCAATAGCCGAGCCTCAGTTAGAACTTCATTGGCTGCAGCATTGCCATCCATTGTCCTCCAAGGGTATTAATCACCGCATCTCACGGTATCAACGTATGGACGACGCAGGACGCAGGACATATATGGCGCAGAGGGTGAAGCTTGACGCTTTTCATATTCCCTGTTGTCTGTTTCGGGAGCAGTGATGGGAGAGATTTGTGAGCTATTTTAGCTCGCCCTGAGTGGGCAGAAGTGGTTCTTCGTCGTTGAGTGTTAGGATGGCTTTCGGTCTTTTATGTTTCCAGTGGTCATTACCGTCATAGTTTCTGGCTTGCTGTCTTAGTTGGTTTGGATGGATAGATGTCTTCATAAAGAATTTTTCTGCTAGGGAGCGTAGTAGTGGAGAGAGATGTAGGGGATATTTATGTCCCGGTGGATCTGGGCGTTCCTGATGAACCACGGGGCGTCCAGAATCATTCACAGGCATTTGTTCTGTAGTCTTTGTAGCTCGAGGATGTTTGTCTTGGAGGTATGGCTCCAGGCTGGGGAGGCGTATATGACTGTGGGACGGATCACTCTCTTGTACAGTAGTATTTTATTTGTTGAGCTTAGTTTGCTGTGTCTGTTGATCAAGGGGTATAGCTGGGCGATAACTTTTGAAGCTTTGGTGCATATGCTCTTGATGTGGCTGTTGAAGCATAATCGCTTATCGAGATATATTCCGAGGTATTTTGCTTCCGTTTTCCAGGGAATTTTAGAGTTGAACAGGGTGATGTCTCCTTTGGGGGATGCTCGTCTTCTTGTGAAGAGTATCGTTGTACTTTTTTGGAGGTTTAATTGTAGTCGCCAGTCTTTAAACCATTTTTCTAGATTCAGGATGGTGTCTTGTAGTTTTTTGGTGATGAGAAGTGGTTGACGAGATCTGGCTAGAATAGCCGTGTCATCAGCATAAAGGGCGATGGTGGATGTGAGAGGATTTTGAGGGATGTCTGCCATAGATGTCGAACAGGATCGGGGCTAGCAGTGATCCTTGAGGAACTCCAGCGAGGATTTTTCGTTGGGTTGAGACTGTTTCATTGATTTTGACTTGCATCCTCCTGTTGGAGAGGTATGATTTGATCAGGTGTATCATGTTTAGTGGAAGGTTTGCGATGATAAGTTTGTAGAGGAGGCCTTGGTGCCAGATCTTATCGAAGGCTTTTGAGATGTCTAGAAAGACGGCTCCGGTGTGCTGATTCCAATTAAATCCTGCGGTGATGTATTCTTCCAGTCTATGGATCTGTTGAGTGGTGTGCTGTGATTTTGACGGAAGCCAAATTGTTTTTGTGAAATGATATTTAGTTGGTTGACATGATCTTGGAGTCTGATGACGATGATTTTCTCTGCTACTTTCCCTAAATTGGATAGCAGGCTGATGGGACGGTAATTTTCAGGTAGGTGTGGGTCTTTGCCTGGTTTGTGAATTGGGATGATGTCAGCTATTTTCCATGACTGGGGGGAAGTGCTGCCATTTGAGGATGGAGTTTATGATGTTTGCCAGATGTGCTATGGCTTTGCGTGGTAGTGCCTTGATGACTTGGTTAGTGATGCCGTCGAGACCTTGGGCTTTTTTGATCTTGAGATGGTTGATGATGCCGATTATTTCGGTAGGTGTGGTAGGCATTATAGGACTCGGATTGACATCGGGACGATTTACTGTCAACCTGACTTTATGATGGATCTTGTATACGTGGCTGATGTTTAGGTTCTCATATGCAGGACTGCATTGTTTCTCTAGGTTTCTTGCTATGGCTTCGGCTTTGTCAGCATCTGTGTATGCAAGGTGCTGTTCTGCTTACAGAGGGGGGAGGGATTTGCGCTTGATCCTGAGGTTGTTTAGGAATTTCCATATAGAATGATCTGCTGTGGAGATGGAGGTGAGCTTGTTGTCCTATTGTTGGTTCCTGTGGTTCTGAAGAGTTTCTCGGACAGATTTGTTTAATCTGTTGAGGACTGTTTTGTCCTGAGGAGCACAAGTGTTGTGATATCTTTTTCTTTGTCTGTTTTTTTTCCTTATTAAGTCCATGATTTCTTCCGGGAGACGATTTTGTTTGTGGGTAATCGTGGATACTGTGGCTGCTGTTATGGCTTTATTGATTTGATTGGTGAGGTTCTTTATTGCCGTGTCTATTTCGTCCTTGGCCTTTATATGGGGAACCGGACCAATGTGTTCTGGTAGCACTTTCTTGAGTTTCTCCCAGATGATGGAGGTTTGGGGGGGGAGGTGACTGATCTTTGTTCCCTAAGTGAAGTAAGATTGGGTTGTGGTCTGATGATAATTCGTTCAGTGCTTGAATGCTGTGCTGGTATTTGATGTTGTGCAGAATGGCGATGTCTAGGATGTCGGCTGTGCCAGTTGGGCTGTGGTGGGTTGGTTCACTGGGTCCTGTTACGACAGCGTTGTTTAATCCTGTGTAGCTGAAGAAGATACGGCCATTTTTATTTGTGGTTCTGCTGTTCCAGGAGGGATGTTTGGAGTTTAAGTCCCCAGCGACGATGATGGATTCATTTGTGCCTAGTACAGCATCCAAGTCAGAAAATAGCAGGGTCTTAGCAGGGGAGTTGTAGGCAGAGTAGATTTTAAGTCTTCCAGTTGAATTTGTGTGGACTTCGACACCGGTGAGTTCTAGGTTGGAGGGGTGAGTATTCCATTGTGTCTGATGCAGTTCCTGATAAATATGGCTGTACCACCACCTCTGTAGTCCAGTCGGTCGTTTCTGTATAGTGTGTAGCCTCTCAGTTTTGGATTGTCTGCAGGTCTTAGATGAGTTTCATTAATTAGGATGACGTCAGGGTTGTATCTGTGAGAGAATTCTTGAAGTTCCAGAGTCTTGTTTTTTAGGCCATTGGCGTTCCAAGCGGCGATCTGCAGTGAGTCTGGCATTAATCTAGTTTTATTCATTAACAAGCATTGATAATATGGTTTGAGTTTCTTTTAGAAATCTTTTTGTGCAGTTTGGTGAAGGGTTTGACTTACTGAAGTCTTGAAGCATGTTTGCCAATGAGGCTGTGATGACTGTTGTCATGTTTGGAAGAATTTGGTCCTGCTGGATATATTTGGATGAGCGGGCTACTTCGGCATATGTCCTGCTTCGACGGTGGCTTTCCAGACTGTTGGTATTTTCCACTTGTGAGAACTGGTATTTTGTTGTCTTTTGTTGCGTGTCAGGCAACTGGGGAGCAGTCAACTCAGGTGCCTGTGGGCAGGGTTCAGAGATCTGTTTCCTTTTGTTGTCTGATTTATTCTTAGGGTAGTGACTGCAGCCTCTGTAGTTTGCCGGGTGAGGTCCTGGGTTTTGAGCAGGTTGCTGTGGGGTGGTTTTGCCCACATTTGAGGCATTTGTAGTCTGCTCTGCAGAGTTTCTGTGCGTGTCCGTACTTCTGACATCTGTAGCACTGGCCTGACGAGGCTCTTTTTTCTTAGTGGTTCTGTTGTGATTTTCAGGCCACAGATCGTTGTTAAGTTGTATATGTTCGTGTGTGTGTTAGGTATCTCCACGAGTACTAGGGGCATTGGACTCTTATCAGCCCGTAGCATTCTGCTGACTTTGACAGGTGGTAGATCATGGAGGTAGAGGTCTTCAGTAATTTCATCTGTGCAGATGTTTTCTGTTATTCCCCTGAGTACAACTTTTAGGTTTTTCTCCGACTTCAGTGAGTAAGTATGATATTTAATATTTGACTCGTCCATGGTTTTTGTGAGGAGTCTGTAGTCGCTTACTGTAGTAGGCTAGATTTTAACTCCGTCGTCTACGTTTTTTGCCCAAGAATAGGCAATTTGGTGGTTTTGCATAATAGGCCTAAGAGCCGTCCACGTGGGCGTGGACGGCTCTTAGGCCTATTATGCAAAGAGCTGACCTCCCCACGCCCAACAACGAACTTTTTCGTTGTTGGGCGTGGGGAGGTCAGTATTGGGGCATCTTCTTCCATCCCCTCGTTTATCTGAGTCTCCGCTGTTTTACGTTTTTTCCGTGCATGGGTTTCTGTATCTTGTTTTGGAGTGGGAGCAGAGATTATCAGGTTCATCTTCCCTTCTTCCCCTGATGTTGAGTTGTTCCCTTCTGTGGAGTTGTCTGTCGCTGAATATAGGTTTAGAAACTCTGGCCACTCTACCTCAAATTTCTTCAACAGTTTTTTGAGGAGGTCGAGCGCTAGGTTCTTATCCAACGATTTGGATAAAGTCATCGGGACTTAAACTGGTCATGTTTGAAATATTCAAATATATGCTTATATGCTTACCTGAGCTGGATCTCAAGGATTTCCGTATAGCGTATATAAACACAAAATATAACACACTAAAGGACTATCACGAGACCGCAATCACTAATTAACAACACAATCATCAGCTACTTGATTACCTTCGCTTTCCGCTTATATCAAAAATCTGATCTGAATCAACACTCCGAATTATTCATAACAACTATTTAAATCACTGATCACATATATAAACTTGGCAACCGCCATTACGCACCAGCGCCCTCCAACGTATGGACGAACATAGTTTTAAATTTACAATAATATTTATATTTGGTAATAAAGAGGGTGTTTAGAAATTTCGGAAAAACTTTTAGCAATAATTCATTATTTTTAATATTTATACATCGTATTGAATTTATAATTAAGTAAAACATTTAATTATAAAAATATAAAATGAAACTGTAAAGTATAAAGACAATGATTTAATACATAATCAGTAAATCACTGTTCAATTACATAAGCGTATGTTGAAGTAATGTCTGATCTTGATTCTGTATTTATTTTTCGTTTCTACTGCACCATTACCAACTTAGTGATTTACCCACATACTTACTTTAAACATTTAAAAAATGCACATTTTTGGTAACTGCAATTTTCTATAAAAAATTTAAATCAATTTATTTATTTATTTTTATTTTATTTTATTTTTGTATTTAGAAGTTAATTGAAAATAGGTTATAAACATTTTTATTTATTTTTTCATGTGTATAATATGTAGTATCTGTCGCTGAGTGTGTAGAAATGGATTACCCCGTGTGGTGGTCGGGTTAAGAATAGCGCAGCTGTAATCCATGCATGTCGTAAGAGGCGACTAAAATGGACACAGAGTTTCGAGAGTTTCGCTCTCTTAGGTTTCTTCCAGAAGCTTGCTCCCGGTGAGGGGGACTAAGATTTCGGGGGGGGGGAGTTTCCCTGACAGAGCATTTTGAGTCTCCGGGGGGGGGGATTTCCAGCGTGGCCGTGCGGCACCCTATCGGTGGATGCCCTTCCCTGGAATATGAGCGGCTCTGCTCGGTGGTAGAGTGGGCCAACACTGAGTTTGATGATCTTTCGGCCACTGTTGAGTGGTCTAGGGATTGTTCTAATTTTTAAACACGGCTTTACTTAAATATCGCCGCTGTAACCCATGCATGTCGTAAGAGGCGACTAAAATTGACGCAGAGTTTCGTTCTCTTAGGTTTCTTCCGGAATTTTGCTCCCGGTGAGGGGAGGCTTAGATTTTGGGGGAGGGGTTGCCCTAATAGAGCATTTTCAGTCTCTGGAGAGGGTGTTTTCCGACGTGGGTGGATGCCCTTCCCTGGAATATGAGCGGCTCTGCTCGGTGGTAGGGTGAGCCTGAGTGGGCCAACGCTGAGTTTGACGATCTTTCGGCCACCATGGAGTGGTCTAGGGATCGTTCGAATTTTTAAACAGGGCTTTACTTAAAAATCGCCTCACTGTAGCCCATGCATGTCGTAAGAAGTGATTAAAATGGGACGCAGAGTTTCGCTCTCTTAGGTTTCTTCCGGAATTTTGTCCCAGTGAGGAAAATGTTGACCTGAGAAAGCATTTTGAGTGTCTGGGGAGGGTGTTCTCCTCCGTGGCCAGTGAAGGGCCTTGTCGGTGGATGCTTTTCCCTGGAATATGAACGGTTCTGCTCAGTGGTGGAACCAACGCTGAATTGGACGATCTGTCGGCCACCATGGAGTGGTCTAGGGATCGTTATAATTTTTAAACAGGGCTTTACTTAAAAATCGCCTCACTGTAGCCCACGCATGTCGAACGAGGCGACTAAAATGGCAATGCTGTAGTCAATGAAGTTTTAACGGAGGCTTGGCTATTGCTGTTACCCTCCTGCCATGATTAGAGCTTATAGCCCGATATTACCACATCCATACATTTTTTCTATAGACAACGGGTTATGAAAAGCATTCTTGCTTCGCCCATTTAGCCAACAACAACAACAACAACAACAAAAAAAAATGGATTCATGAAATGCATATTTGAACTCATCGCTAAATTTTGTCAAGTCATAGAAGTAAAGCTATAAGCTTCAAAAACAAAGAAACAAACAAAAAAAAAAGAAACCGGAAGTGGGTGTAATGTAACGGGTGTTTTGTACAACACCAAGGTAAACTAATTCTGGTGTTTAATTGATATTTGTAATTCCAAGATTTCGATTACGACTGTGTAAAGTACAAATAGGTCGCGAGTTTAGGAGGCTCCATCTCATACTTTTTCATGTATTCTTGGAGGAATTAAAACAGCGATGTAGCGATTATTTCTCGCTTGTTTCAAAATTGGCGAGATCCTATATAATCTTCAAGCAATTCGTTAAATTAAAAGAAAAACAAAACAAAACATAGAAACGGAACAAGTCGGTGGCAAAGGACAGAGAAATCTTGTAATTTTTCATAGAAAATATCTATGCTTATTCTTACTAGCAGAGGATTTTTCCACTACCGTATTGAGGATAAGGTGATTGGCCCTATCCCTCCCAGTGTGTCCTATTGTCTGTAGGACATGTGTGTGTGTTCTCGAGAGGGTTTGTCTGTTCTGGGGCACGAAAAACCCGAGTTTCCAGGTGATAAAAACCTTACCTCCGTATGAGACAGGATAACTCGCCTTTAGTTGAAAGAGACCAGATAAATTCCTCACGTCATGGACAGGGAACGACCCCCCCCCCCCAGGTCTTTCCGACCAAAGAGTTTCTTCTATACTGACTGAGCTATTGAGGCTCAGCAGTTCATCATTAGCTTTCTATAGGATCCGATTTTCATGCAATAGCCTTGAATAGGGCCAGACAAGTCACCAGTTCTTGATGACGTCCGCATTTCCTTTTTTCCACTCAAGTGAAACCTGTTGTTTATGTAGATGGCATAGTTGGCGACCTCAAAAACATGAATCCACCCATCTTTCTTCCGAATTCGGGACTAACTGCCCATTTCGATGAAATTCGAGTCAGCTCGAATTTCATCGAAAAAGAGCGCTCACAATTCTTGGCGTTCTTTTCTCAAACATTTCCCAATCCTCAACAGATCGAAGAATCGAAGTTAAAAACTGAATCAGTTAAAATCCAATACTGAAGAATCGAAGTTAAAAACGTGCTTAACTGGGGTAGTAGTAGTAGTGCTTTGCATTATATGATTTCTAGCATATTCTCATGTCATCAGAATTACACATATTACGGACAGCTCACCCCCCACCCCCACCACACACACACACACATATACACACCTGCAATATTTTAGGCAACAATCAGCGGAACCTTTAGAGATGAGTATGGGGAAGCCAACGTCATTTCCATAGCCCTGTGGAAATGACGTTGGCTTCCAAAGCATTAGACTGTCCGAAGGAAAACCGTTATAGGTTCGATCTAGTCGCAAACTAGAACTTTTTCTAGACTAGGCTTTTTTTTCCCCAACAAATATTATATCTATTATGGCCAATAGATGAGCCTCTGTAGCTCTGTCAATAGAGACGAAGCCCTTTGGTCGGAAAGACCTGGGTTCGATTCCCGTCAGTGACCCGAGGAACCTTTATTGGTCTCTAAAGATGGGACATACATGGGTAAGGGGAGAAAAGGGAGTTTGTACTCAATGTTTTTAACTTCTTTACGCCTTACTTATCCTAACCTGCAAATAAACAACATTGTCTTTAAAAAATTAAAAAAATAAAAAACTTACTGCACTTTAAAAGCTCTGTCTCCCTCACGCAGAGAGAGATCTATTGGCGAACTATCGTATGGTTAATTTGGCACTCGAGAATAATCGAGGGGAAATGCGCGCGCGTGGAAAATGCTGTCTAGCCGAAAGTGTGGAATACTTCTTTTGTACATTGCCTTTGGCGAGTTGCATTTGACATCGTCTCCCTGGAGTCATAAATATAACACAAGAGGCCTCGTAGAGTTGCTTGATTTGGACATAATTCCAACTAAACCAAACTCAATGAAATCAAATCCTCGAGAAAAATTTTAAAAAAAAAGATTATCTGCTAAACGTTTTGGAGCTAAAATATCACATTTGGTTGAAGTGATATCTCGGACGATGAAATGTTTCAGATTTTAAAGTCTGAAAATTATTTTTTAAAAAAATCTATTTTAAAGCTTAGCGAAATCTGTGCAACGAAAGCCAACTCGAGGTTTTAGCTAATTAACTTACGTCAAGGGATCAAAGACCATCCCTAAGTTTCATTTGACTTATCTATTTCTTCCTTTTAAATGTGTAATAAGCGTCATTTGGATCCTACCTAATTTAGCAAGTGGATTAGTGAGGTTGGACATTCTCGAACTACCTAAAGAAATGAACCACTCAAGACGCCTTTTCTGCATTTTGAGTATTCTTGAAATATTGGGACAGAAAGTATGGGCAATATCCTGCTTCCTTCATCTACCCGTTCTCCATCAAATAAAGCATCCAATATGGACATTCTGCGGCTATTTTGCCGATGATCATGTATCATGAAATTTTCCATATTCATCGTATATTACTCTTTCGCGCAGGCTTGCACATTTTACCCCGTAAACTTCCGTAACCAATAATCCCGCGGAATAGGTGGGTGATTCTTAATCCCGGTAGTATCCCATGTCTGTCGAAGCGTGTGTTCACAGGGCCGGTTTGCCTGCTTTGCGGGAGGAAAAACCCCAGGATAAACAAGGGAAAAAACCCTGCTGTCCACGCCCAAGATCGGCTAACTTGGCTATGGCTGAGGAAAATCCTTCAGCTCCTCACGTCGCCGACGAGAATCGAACCTAGGACACTCCTTCCCCAGGCATATGGTTGCGAAGCGCATAAAATAAGTAATTTTAAGTCAGAGGTCTTCACCCTTTCAAACAGTGTGGGCCGCATTAAAAATTTGAATGAAGCCCGCGGGCCACTAAGCTATACTGCGGTATTTAGAATTGTAAGATGCTTTCCAGATTCACAAAGAACACTGTGCATTTGGTACTTTACATAAAATCCTATAAAAATAAACAAACTCAGCTTTAAGAGCTAGGCAGGAGTCGGGTTCATGATAAGTAAATACAATCAATACTCGGAAAAAGATAATTTAATGAAGAAAACATTCATTTTTTTACAATGTCAATGGGAAACTTGGCAATGCTTTTCCTTGACCAGCTTGTCGATGTTGGTATCAATGTTGGAAGTCGCTATGCGCAGAGTATTCTCGATGGACTTCGAGAATACAGAATGAAGCATGTGGAGTCACATGCTTCATTCTGGAGAACTGCTCACATAAGTATGTGCCTCCTAACAAAGCGCACATCTTCAAAGCATGCCGGCGAAGATTAGGGAATGCGTCCTCGGAAATGCAGTCTTTGTAAAATGTTAGCAAGGGCACATTGAATAATTTTTCTCTCAAAGAAGAGTTGTTTTGGAGTTCAAGCAGCTCCATTGGTACCGAGCCTGGCATTTCGGCATCACTGACACCGAATGGCATTGAAAATAAATCCAAAGAAGACTGTTGGTTACGAAAATCACTAAATCTCTTTTCGAATTCACTTCGTACACGGCTATAGAGTATTCATCAAGAGACGAACAGTTGGACTCAGCGAGAAGTTGAAAATGAGTTGAGTCTTTTTTTTGCGAGTTGTGCCTCCTAAAGTTTGAGCTTGGCCACAAAAGCTTTGATGTGATCAAACAGAGCGTGCACCAGTTGATCTTTGGATTGTAGCCGCGTATTTAGGTCATTCATATGTCGATCACAAAAGCAAAGTCTGTCATCCACTTCGCATCGCTAAATTCCACAATGAACTGCTGTATTTCGCTCCTTAAGTCAAAGACTCCTCGACCAACGCACATCACTATAATGAACCACATCGCCGTGATCCGCTTCGCACTCTTGGGTCAAAAACTCTTGGAACCGACGATGATTCAATCCTCTTGCCCTAATAATGTTGACGACAGTCACAATAACTTTCATGACGTTCTCAAATCCAATAGTTTTCGCGCACAAATTCTCCTGGTGGATTAAACAGTGGTAATGGACGAAATCTTTGCCTTCTAGTTCCTGTTCTTTCCGTAGTAGCGCAACAAACTCTTCGTTCTTTCCCACCATAGAGCAGGGGGAACCATCAGTTACCACATCCTCCAGGTTGGTTAAGCTGAGGTCGAAAGGCTGGAGCTTTTTCTTGGCGACTTCAAGAATATCAGTGTCCTTCGTCGTTCCCTTCATAGGTCCGAGCGCAAGCAGTTCTTATGTCACATTAAATTGTTGATCAATGCCACGGACAAAGATAGCCAGTTGTGCTGGATCCTTCACATCTTTGCTCTCATCTAAAGCAAGTGAATATGACGTATATTCGGAAGACCGTTTTTTTTTTTAAGTTCCTTCAATGTCGTTGGCAAGTTCTTCGACACGTCGTGCTACAGTTACCCCTGACAAACTTGTTTTTTTAAACACTTCCTTATTATTTGGGCACAGAATATCCCCAGCAGCGATGAGACACGCTTTCACAAACTCGCCGTCCAAGAAGGCTTTTGATTTTTTAGCAATTTTTTCAGCTATTAGATAACTTACTTTGACGCATGCTTCCCTCTGCCTTTTAAACGTATCCTGCTGGCATTTAAAATCAATTTGGAGACGGTGAACGTTGTCCACACAAAGCTGCCCTTGAAGGTGATCGAAATTGGACGTATGCTTTGTCTCATAGTTTCGATTTACATTGTATTCTTTTGGTACTCACACTGACTCCTGACAAATTAAACACACTGGCTTATCGTCGATCGGCACAAAAAAAAAGTACAAATTGCTATTCATTAAAAACCCGACAAGAATCACTAGATTTACGCTTTTTACTCGTAGATGCCATAGTGATGGAAGGTGAACCCAAAAAATGATCCCAAATGACCGTGTAACGGTTATTATCCACTGAATATGTCTCACACTAATGAAAAAAGTCTGGCAGTATAAAACCACAATAGGCTATGGCTGACACGACGAACCTGCTTGCGCTTATACACGAATATCCCACTGTTCACGACATACTGACTGACTGTGGATGAGATCCTCTTGTATTTATATGAAAATAACGAAGTATCGAGAACCTTCGAGATGTATCTGGAAGGCACTAGACAGCGCACTCGAACAAACTACTCCTTCAGCCATCTACCTGCGACGTTAGTACTAGTACTTAAGTACCGCTTGGCGCTAGTGGATGGCTGAAGAAGCATGTCTATTTAATATTTATTTTTATAGGATTTTATGTAAAGTATCAAATGCATAGCGTTCCGTGTGAATCTGGAAAGCACCTTACAATTCTAAATACCGGAGTATAGCTTAGTGGCCCGCGGACTTAATTGAAATTAATTTTTATTTAATCGCGTTTAAATGTTAAGTTTTTTCAAAATGGCCTTTGAAATATTTATAATATATAGATTTTTATTAGATATAATATAATTTTTAAAAAATATGTAATTTATTTCTAAATATTCAGAAACACCATAATTTTAATATGTACATAAAAGTATATATAATAACAAACACATTAACATTACTACGGTGGAAGAACGAATCAATCGACCGTGAGATGCGGTGATTGATTCATTCAATCCAATACCCTTGGAGGGTAATGGATAGCAATGCTGTAGCTAATGAAGCTCTAACTGAGGCTCGGCTATTGCTGTTACCCTCCTGCCATGATCAGAGCTTTAATAATAGCTCAATAACCTTATCCCTACACTGTCCGCTACAGATAACGGGGAATATGAAAAGCATTCTTGCTTCGCCCCTTTAAGCCAGTCCTTATAAGGACTATAAGGACATTACTACGGGATTGATTCATTTAATCCAATACCCCTTGGAGGGTAATGAATGGCAATGCTATAGCCAATGAAGTTCTAACTGAGGCACGGCTATTGCTGTTACCCTCCTGCCATGATCAGAGCTTTAATTGCTCAATAACACCTTATCCACACACTGTCCTCTACAGATAACGGGGAAGATAAAAAGCATTCTTGCTTCGCCCCTTTAAGCCAGTCGTTATAAGGACATTACTACGGTTGGAGTTCAAAAGAGAGAATCGACCGTGAGATGCGGTGATTAATACCCTTGGAGGGTAACGGATGGCAATGCTGTAGCCAATGAAGTTTTAACTGAGGCTCGGCTATTGCCGTTACCCAGCCATGACTAGAGCTTTAGCTCAATAACACCTCATCCACACAGATTTTCTTCATTCAGATGACGGGATTAAGAGTCAAGGACTCAGTCCATCTCCCAGTTCTTTTAAGAACTTTAAGAATATACTGTGGGGGTGGAATGTGATTGGGGGAATCAATCAACGGTGAGATGCGGTGATGATTGATTCATTCAATCCAATACCTTTGGAGGGCAATAGATGGCAATGCTCTAGCCAATGAAGTTTTAACTGAGGCTCGGGTATTGCTGTTACCCTCCTGCCATGATCAGAGCTTTAATAGCTCAATAACACCTTATCCCTACACTGTCCTCTACAGATAACGGGGAAGATGAAAAGCATTCTTGCTTCGCCCCTTTAAGCCAGTCCTATAAGAATGCACAGTATGGGGTGATTGGAATCGACCGTGTGATGCGGTGATTGAGATTAAAACCCTTGGGGGGTAATGGATGGCAATGAAGTTCTAACTGAGACTCGGCTATTGCTATTACCCTCCTGTCATGATCAGAGCTTTAATAGCCAATAACACCTTATCCCTACACTGTCCTCTAAGCCCCTTTAAGCCAGTCCTTATAAGGAATATGCACAGTGTGGAGTGAGTGGCTTGAGGAGTCCTTTTTTAGGACTTTCAGGGTAACGAATGGCAATGCTGTAGCCAATGAAGTTTTAACTGAGGCTCCGCTATTGCAGTTACCCAGCCATGGGTAGAGCTTTTAGCTCAATAACACCCCATCCACACAGATTTCTTCATTCAGATGACGGGATCAAGAGTCTAGGACTCAGTCCATCGCCCAGTTCTTTTAAGAACTTTAAGATGCACAGTGTGCAGGAAGAAGACCTTACCCTGGGAGGGTAATGGATGGCAATGCTGTTGCCAGTGAAGTTCTAACTGAGGCTCGGCTATTGCTGTTACCCTCCTGTCATGATCAGAGCTTTAATTTAATAGCTCAATAACCTTATCCCTACACTGTCCGCTACAGATAATGGGGAATATGAAAAGCATTCTTGCTTCGCCCCTTTAAGCCAGTCCTTATAAGGAATGCACAGTGTTCCCCCTGTGGTTCCCGGAACAAGAATAGCACCAATGTAGCTAATGCACGTCGTACGAGGCGACTAAAATTGTTACCCAGGGAGGGTAACGGATGGTAATGCATTAGCCAGTGAAGTTCTAACTGAGGCTCGGCTATTGCTGTTACCCTCCTGCCATGAGCAGAGCTTTAATAGCTCAATAACACCTTATCCTACCCTACACTGTCCTCTACAGATAACGGGGAAGATGAAAAGCATTCTTGCTTTGCCTCTTTAAGCCAGTCCTTATGACTATAAGAGGTAAGGAATGCAGAGTGTTGGGTTAAGTTAATCGACCGTGAGATGCTGTGATTAATACCCTTGGAGGGTAATGGGTGGCAATGTTGTAGTCAATGAAGTTCTAACTGAGGCTCGGCTATTGTTGTTACCCTGCTGCCATGATCAGAGCTTTAATAGCTCAATAACAGCTTATCCCTACACTCAATAACACCTTATCCCTACTCCACAGATAACGCGGAAGATGAAAAGAATTCTTGCTTCGCCCCTTTAAGCCAGTCCTTATAAGGACTATTAATAAAAAAATATTCACAGTGTCAGGTTCTGAAACCATCAATTTCAGAAGTTCATCCATTATAAACATTATATGTATATAATGCTTATATATAGTAATAAGATATTTACTATATAACTTTATTAATTCATTCGTCGCAAAACTTTACATTTTTAGAATATAAATACATCGAGGTTTTATTTTTTTTTATCTTCTGTACAAATAATGCACATTGTAGTACAATTAGATATATACTAAACCATTATATTTGAATTCTATATATCGAAAGACATTTATTCTAAATAAAGGATTTCGAAAAATATTCCTCTATTAATATTCTTAAGTTGGAAGAGTGCCTTAGATTATGGTTTATAAGTCATTAATCCAATAACGTCTGTTCATTTCCCAAAGGAATAGCTGGCAAATTTTTTTTTGGTGTGTGTGTGTGTGTGGAAATGATCAGTGGCTGCTTTCAACTCTCACCAACACCGAGGCTGGATACATTCTCGTGGCGTGCTAGATAAAAGGTGATTGTTCCTAATGGTGATTAGCATTTGTTCGAAATGTACCAGCGTGTCCTAGAGTCGATTTTGCAGAGTTGCAGGATTAAAATCCCGAGTTTGTTTCGAGATGCGGGAGGCTTAATATGCCTCACCCAAAGATCGAATAAGAAATCAGCTTCAAAAATGGACTTAGAAAAAGTTATTGTAGGGGGTAATAACTAGAAATAAACCTACGATGGTTATTAGACAGGTCAGGGAAGTTACCACGAAACTATTAGTTCTGAAACATTCAAACTAAAAAAAAAAAAAAAATTAAAAAAACCTGTTTTTTTTTGTTGTCGTTATGCTTTCCAAATTTTGAATTCACACCTCTTCCAGTGCTTCCCAGGACACTAATTTTGTCCATTAAAATTTTATTTATGTTCTAAACTATTCATTATGTATTTTATGATCCACTTCCAATTTAATATCTGAATATTCCGCAAAAGTGGAGTACCCGGATGAAAACAAACCATCAAAAAACTTAAAAGAGAAAAATCTTTCAAAATTTTCCATCAACTCTTAAAAACAAAATTATAATTCAGTAATTTTATCGAGTGAGAAATTAACTAGTGTTGCGTTGTAGTTAAATCACCGGCAGCTTGCATCCCGCTATAAGAAGCCTCGCTTTATTTTGTTGCCTGCGCCAATCAGCGGATGACAAAGCATGCCCTAACACACTGGCAAAAGATAAACTCGTTTCACTGAAACCTTAACAGAAACAGTAGGCTGCAGAGGATTTAAGCCAAACCTTCCTCCCACATAACGAGGCTCAAATGACTAAGTAAGATTTAAAGAACACTTTCTCCTTTTATTGATTCCTTATTATTAAGTAAAAACGATTGGTTTCCTGTTATCAAGACCCCCTCACTGAGCGCGCGCCGGTAAGCTAACCATTTATCGATCCAGAAGCTCTCTTTTGCCTTGTCGCTGGCGTCGAGGGTAACACCCGAGGCA
This sequence comes from Typopeltis vanoorti, assembly GCF_054136105.1. Classification (NCBI taxonomy): domain Eukaryota; kingdom Metazoa; phylum Arthropoda; class Arachnida; order Uropygi; family Thelyphonidae; genus Typopeltis; species Typopeltis vanoorti. The sequence continues at coordinate 58,372,840 of NC_143562.1, forward strand.
AAGCTACGAGTTATCAACCTCCCGTGCGTCTGTGTGTATGTGATACACTTAAAGAAGGGAAAATTTCTTTGGTGCGAAAATACACTTACGGCGGAGCAGCTCCAAAGAAAAGTCTGGAAAGAAGTTAAATGCTCCGACGAACCTTATTAACTGACAGGTTTGTTACATGCTTCTAAGACACGGCGATTACACGGAGTGTCATGTTTACAGATGTTTATGGCCCTTGTCATGTTTTTTTTTTTTTTTTATCTTTTATTATTATTGGTCTTACTTCTGCATTTTAGTTTAATAAAAACGTAAAAACTATACGCAAATTTTTTTTATCAATTAGTAAAGGTTTATTAATTCGAAAATTAATGAAGGAAATCTGATAATTAAATTATAAAAAGGGAGTTGGAATTATTAAAATACTTGAGTACGCTTGCTAATGTATTTATTTAATTAAATAAATATTTATTTATATACTTGGTGTTTTTAGTACCGAATTTTACAACCAGGTGTCCCTGGATCGTTTTACTACCATCATTTGCCGCTAGAGATCATTTGGCATAATCGTTTTAGTACCATCTTTAGCTGCTAGGCGGCCATTAAGAATAAATTGTTTATAATTCTAGTACCATAATCACCCGCTTGGCGGAGATTGATCTGTGTTCAGTAAAAATTACGTAACAATGATTGTATATCGATTCATTCAAGATGTGTTGTTCGTTCTAAAGAATTCTAATAAAATTATATAATTGACTGCGTGATTATGAAATTATATGAATAATAGTAGGCCTTTTTTTTTTTCGAGGAATAAAGATTGTCAGGGAAATAAAAAGGAATAAAATGTGATCATATTGAGCAAGTTGTGTAAGAAAAACATGTTTGCTACGGTGAAAATATTAAGGTGAAGAATTGGACCGTAGTAAGAGAAGTGGTAAACATGTTTACCTCTTGCGACTTCTCTTCGAAGCTTTCTGATGATTTCTCAAGAAAAAAAGGAAACAAAGTGATAGAAAGACTTTGACAAAGAGGAAAAAAAAGTAACGGAGTGATGTTTATATAAAGGAATCGAAGCATCGCCATTGTGTAAGTTGAGCGATGGGGTTTTTATTGAATTGAAGGTTTTAAGGGTGAAGGTCTTAAGAATGGTTGAAGGTTTAGTAAAGGTTAGGGGGTTTTATTTTAAATACTGGTTATAAAAAATACAGGCTGAGTCCCAAAAATTATTTCTTATTTTACAAACATTTATTTCATCTCCAATTATGGAATAAATAATTTTTTATTCTTCAGTAAATTATGCGATTTATTTTCGAACTAGATTTCAGTTTACTTTGTTAGTTATCATCGACGTGATGAATCATCAGAATATCGTGTTGATGATAACTCCAGAAGAACACGATAACAGTTATATTTGAATATATTATCCAATAATGGATACACGACCGCAGAACAAAGAAACTGCGCATCACATCAAATAACTTTTGCTCTAAAAATCCAAAATTTCTGGAAATAATAATATTCCGATGGCTGGCAGGATTTGTGCCTCAGTATCTACTATGAGTCGCTTTAAGATTTAATTATTCCTCCCCAAATAATGATTTCAATCTCCAAATGATAAGTGTTTGAGTTTCTTCTTCTGAGGAGTACCAACAAGTTCGAAACTCCAGTGTGACTTTAGTTCGATTGTGATTTGTTTTTAAATTTGATCTTAACAATTTTACGATGAAAAAAAAATTATAAATATAAATATATTTGCAATTGTATCAATGTTTTTAAAGTTTTTAATTTTTATTTGTTTATTTATTTTTTTTTAGTTTATGAGTGCATTCTGAAGCATCGTACAAAGTCATTTTGAAACGGTCCCAGGGGAAAAAAAAAAAAAGATTACAACAATAAATAGTTGTATTTATTTATATTTTAAATGAAAATATTTATTCTTATATATTTTATTTTATTTTTATATATTTATTTATTTTTATTTTTATTTATTTATTTATTTTTTTTTTTTGAGAAAAATTGAGTTTTATATATTAAAATGTTTTTAATATAAAATTTTAATATAAATATTAACAATTTATTGACTATTCGATAATTAAAACAATAATAATAATAATAATAAGGTTATTTTCTTCAAAGTTTCATACGCTGTTTGCTACACAAATTGTCTGTCATAATAGAGGGCGCTCCTATCCTTCCTTTTCCGACATTCAAACTAAAACTTCAACTTTAATTTATTAGGGCAAGACTTTTCTGGCCAGCTTTATTACAAGGAGTCAAGTATGTCAGAAAATGGTGGAGTGGCTCTGGCAAGAGCAACTCAGTTCATTGCCACGATAAGCCACGCGGTGCTTGAAATGAGGAAGGAAGGAAGGAAAAGTAGAAACATAATGAAGTTACTTGGCCAAAACTGATTTCATAACTAGAATAGGATACGCGTGCCACGCGATATAACACTTGTGTGAAATGGACAACAATAAACCACGTGCACGTGCAATGACGTATAAGCCACAATTTCGTTCATTTCACTTCAGTTGGTTTATTTCCGTTTTACTCTTTCACGTGACATTCACACCGCACGCGAGATAACAATGAAATTGACGAAATGTTTTGAATTAAACCTTAATTGTAGAATTCATAGAATTATTTATTCTTCATTTAAAATTCTAATTCTAAATACGAACTTTATAATTTATAACCGAAATTATGTACACATAGTTGCACAGTTTTTATTTTCATTTATTTATGAGAACAGAAGCGTGCGTTGAATTTTGTTCAGAATTTAAACTTAGTTTAATTCAGTAAAAAATACTCAATTATTCAAAACGGATTGCGTTTAATTCGCAGAAAAATTTGTCTCGAGTCTAAATATGACAACCATAAGGAGACTACAAATAAATTAATGATGAAAGTTTTCCAATTATTTCCTCTCTCGAATTTCTCACTGCATTTATTTGGCTAAAAATAAAACTTCTGTGCACTCATCTAAAGATAATCTCAAAAATTTCTTAGAGGTTTTACGCTTTATTGCTTCCAAATAATGTTTTTTAAAATTATTTTAACTCTTCTCGTTATTCTCCTCAAGAATGAATCTGTTCATCCTCCTCTCCCACTAGGAGAATGCAAGTATAGACCAGAGATGACTCTTTTCACAATTTTTGGCTACTGTCCAGAGTGAAACTACACAAGAGATCTGCTTTAGACCGACATCCATACTTAACCAAGTTTGTTTTGTGTCGACACTGTCCATTATCATATTCTCTGCCAACGAACTCGCCTCCTAGCTCCAATGAATATTTTTCCATCTCTGTTTTTGATTTATTTTTTATTTTTACTTTTGCATCCGACAATGATTGCACTTTTAATACAACAAACGACTGTGCTTTAACAATTTTTCTACTTCAGCAATGTGAATACAATTCACAAAAAAAAAAAAATATGGTCGACGTGAAATGGACAACAATAAACCACGTGTATGTCATGTAAGCTACAGTTTGTTCGTTTCGATTGTTTAACCACGTGCACGCGCTTGCCGTGTAAACGACAATTTGTTAAAGAACAGCCACATGACTGTTCTTTAACAATTCGATTTCAACAATATAAACATAATTGACATAATAGATTGTGAAATGGACAATAATAAACCACGTGCACGCGTATGCTACAATTTATTCATTTCACTTAGTTTTGTAGTATAAATAATCGAATGTATGGTTACTTTCGTTTTTTTATATTACAATTTTATACGTACCATAATATTTTGTATATCGATTCGATGAGAAAGAAAAAAAAAACAAACCCCTCTAATCTGAATCCGTTAATTCGAACTTCGGATTATCGAAAGGAGTCAGAATTAAACTTTGATTTATTCATAAATGAAGGAAGCATTTAGGGAATGTTAAACTATAAACGAATAATAAAATAAAAATAAAATAAATAAAGAGAGAGAGAGACAAAGCAATTGCTTAAGAAGAATTGTGTTTATTTATAAGAGTTTAGTCCTGGACATGTTCATAATCTTTGATAAATTATTTAGATTAAAGCACACGGTAATAAATCCGGCCCATGTTGCATTTGGAAAATTGCTGCAATTTGTCGCAGTTTACTACAAAGAGAAAGAGAGAGAGAGAGAGAGAGGGAGGAGGGAAATGGTTAGCGAGAGAGAGAACTCACGTCCTTTACCGGGGCTCGTTTTAGAACTTCGCAGCAGGCGCCCCCTATACCAAAAAATCGAAGCCCACGTGCGCTTGACTCAGTCGAGGGAGAAGGCTTGTCAATTTGTCACTGACAGCAAAGGACAATGCTCGGTATGGAGGTTAGCTGTTCGCGCGAGCAGAAACAACACAGCGACAGAATAGAGGAAGCTTTAGGGGGGTTAAAAGGGGGGAAAACATTAGGAGGAAAAAGCAAAGTTCTCCCTTTCTCTCTATCCCTCGTCATTCACTGTAACAGATCGGACAACAAAGTGCAAACAGTTGGCGTTTTGTTCTTGCACGAGAAGTACAGAAGAGAGAAATGCGTTGATGGCTTGATTTAAAATGGAGCTTAATGCGCTAAGTGTGTGTGTGTGTGTGTGTGTGTGTGTGTGTGTGTGTGTGTGTGTGTGGCTTCTCGCCTTTGCTAATTGCTCTCAACAGGTTGAGTCCACTTTTACAGCTATTCTTAAAGCCTTTTAAGATTATACCGTGCAAAAGTAATTCGATTTGATTTGAAGGAGCTTCCGTAGCTTAGTCGAAATCGGCGGATATCCTTTGGTTGAAAGAACTCGCGTTCACATCCTCCTCTCGGACTTGAAGAATTTTTATGAATGATTTTTTTCAACTGAGGGTGAGTTAACCGATCTTATGCGGAGTTTGTGTTGATTTTCTCCTCTTGGAAAAAAAAACAAACGAATTTTTAATACGGAAAGCACTAAAGGTGAGTTAACCGGTCTCGTACGGAGGTGGAGTTTTTTTTCTGGCAACTCGGGGTTTTTTTCATCCCACAAAACAGACAAATCGGCAAGAAGAACACACGCAATTTACACACATTGTATTCGCCCTATTAGATTCAGTTGCTTTAGCCGCAAATCCAAATTAAATAAGTAAATAAACAAAATAATCTCTCAAAACAGAAAACACATAAGAAGTTAACAGAAATAATACCTGACCTCAAAGGCTTAACTGGTTCAATGTTAATTTAAAAATAAATAAATAAATAAAATAAAGTTCAAATTAAAGATGACATCTTAGATTTTTCTTAATCTTGGTCTTATTATTCTTCTGCTGCATTGAGCATAAAATATTGCTACAAGCCAATGAGGATTCGAAATCTTTCCAAATAAGAAATAATCTTTAAAAAAAAAATCAGTAAATAAGAAGATTCGAATTATTACCATAATTTTCTAACTCACTGTATGTTCATGTCACCTGTTGCAATGTATTTTTTTTTTAAATTCTGTTTTTTCTATCCCTAAATGTATTACCTTATTTATCGATTCCCCCCCCCCCCCGCGATACATGCTGTGCTTATTTCTCTCGAACCCATTCATATTCCTAACGGCTGCTAAAGAGAAAACAGTTGGGCGTAGTGCCAACTTAGCGTCATCTATCATACCCCGGTTGAAATCCACTCAAATAGTAACTTCTATTTTTCACTTTTAGAGAGTTTATCGAGAAGGAAACTTCACTTTATTTATTTATTTATTTTTACATTAACCAAAATAGACAACTGTTTATATTCTGTGGGAATTCTTGACCACTTCTGTTTGTTGTAGCTAAGACGATCCAAGAAGTATTGAAGAAACATTAAATCACTACAGAAATCCGTATTAGGTAACTTCTGACCTGTTTGAGGAGGTCAGTTGCAACGCCCTCTGTTCGATAATAATTTAAACTACTAGTGCGTTGTAAGCAATTTATTTATTTTATTTTTGGAGTGTAGTCTAAAACCTAATAAACAATGGAAAGAATTTGTACTTAAAACAGCACGCCCACAGAGTAAATGAAACCTCCCCCATCCCCGGAAAAAAATCAAGGAAGAATAAAAAAAAAAATAAAGTATCCCACATAACCTGTGTATCAATAACACGAGCGGTTTCCTCAGGGTGAAAAAAATTCCGATATCTATCCACCTAATCATTTCAAAAGGACTAAGCTGGTTGGCTGAATAAAGCGGGAGTTTGGTATCATAGCAACGCCTTCTCGACCAGCATGCATTAGTATGATATTGTGACGTGGGATACCAAGATAGCCTAAACGGTGAGTATAGTTTTTGTCAATGTATTTCATCCTGACAGGGATAGGAACAGTTTGGGGTAATCCTGAACTCCCGAAATTAAATTTAAGATTTAAAACTCCGTATCCTCTTCCTTACACACACACACACACACACACACACACACACACACACACACACACACACACACACACACACACACACTGTTTTTATATGGAGTTTCTTACAAAACGTGATGATGGTGAACGGTATTTTATTCTTTCTCCCACAGTGAGTTTATTGGTAGATTCCCCCGCCCCCCCCGTAAGGATAAACTCTATAAAAGTAGACGGATGGCGCTAGTGGCGAGAGTTGAGTCGCGTATGTACTTAAGGTATGCAAATCATTGAACACACGGAGATTTTAAATCAACGGGAATGGTTGCTAGGATACGAACACCAGGAAGCTTTAAGACATTGTAATATACACCCCGTCCTACTGAATAACAGGGTGGGTGGGTGTTCGATGCGATCGGTTAGTATTGCCACAGCACAGTATTAAAGGGACTTAATGATAGTAGTTTTATGAAGGGAGTGTTCCCAGATAAAATGCAAACCACAGGGGAGATGGACATCAAATCTGTTTGTGGTCGGATAGTCGTGTTAGGAGCTTATGATATTACAATGCTTTTTGGTGTAAATCCCGGGATAAGCCACAGGTTTCCCGTTGGACAGAATCGCATCGAGTTAATTAGATGGGAATTTGTGTAAACCACTTTGCAACCTGTTGGAACCGATTTTGGTGAAAAGTTTGGGAAAACTATCGGCAGGTGTTCTACTTTAGGACTAGGGGAATTTAAACAGAGCAGCCTAGGGAATAAAATAGGTCTACGAAATAAAAAGATGGAGGAATGAAATTGTCGTTATGTTGGTTTAAGAATGTGCGTCTTTTATATCATAAATCAGTTAAAATCTTTTTCTCAAAGACAGGAGACATTTGTTGATACTGTTGACTCCATCGGGCAATCCAAAGATGAGAGGACAGTTTGCTACGTATTAGGCTTACTGGCCTGTTACAGAGCTGACTTAAGCCTTTCTAAGTCGTACCCGTCCCGAGCATAAAGGTGACTACCCCTATGCCTCCCGGTATATCCTATGACTGTAGCTCGTGTGTTCACAGCGCCGATTCGCCTGCTTGCGGGATGAAAATCCCCAGATGAACTGGCGGAAAAAACCTTGCTGTCCACGCCCAAGACTGGCTAACTTGTCTATGTCTGCGAAAGATCTTTAAGCTCCTCACGTTGGCGAACGGTAATCGAACCCAGGACACTTCTTTCCCAGGCCTATGAAGGTAAGTTAGCCGGTGGAATATGGAAGTAGCAAGGCGTTTTTCATCTCTCAAAACAAACAAACAAACCAGCCGGCGAACGTACACAGATAACAGACATAACATACTGACTTCATAGCATCAACTGGATCCGACCAACTCAATCCAATCCTTTAACTGTTAGGAGTGGGTTCGGTTGGTCAGATATCCTATAAGCTTTTGTGATTATATATTATTATACCTGTCAATGATTGTTATTATTTTTTTATCTGATTTTATTTTTCCTGGAAGATCAACTGTATCAAAGATTCCTCGTGATCTGAATTTAAACATTTTCAATTATATTTCTGTACATTCATGAGTGAAAACATTATGGCCACCTACTTAATAGCGTATTGGGCCTCCTTTAGTGGAGATAATCGCTCGGATCCGTCTTGGTATTGACTCCATATGACCATGGAAAGTGTCTTCATGTATTCTGGACCATCTAAACAGAATAACATCTCGGAGGTCCGAAAATAAACGAGGCGCTGGCGTCGACATCCGGATGCTGCCTTCTACATGATTCCACAAATGTTCGATGGATTCATATCAGAAGAATTAGCATCATGCGAGCCTTGTAAGGCGGGAGCCAGATCCATCGGGCAGTATTGGTGCCACTAATATTCTATTTCAGGACAACTGTGCAGTCTGCTTGACCGGAAGCAGGCTTAGTGTGATAATGTTTTGGCTCATTATTACGTTTTTATTGAAATATTTTCACCTTGTGCATAGATATTGGATAAAATTTATAAAGGTAACATAGCAGCGGCGGAATAAATAAAAAAAAAAAAAAAATCATTGATTTAAGGTGAATGCATCGAAGTCCTTTCAAGCGAAGGCTGTCTTAATAGTTGGTCCTTACTGTAAGTTCTTGTTTTTCAGATAATTATTCGTCATCTAAGAAAAGATTTCGTTATCATAATCAAACATTAGCTTTAAAAAAAGTTTTTAAAATAAACAATTGAAAAAAAAAGTAGCAAGAAACGCACACGGTGCTATTATGTTTTTTAATTGAATAAATTTCACGGCATCGAACCCAATGCATGGATTATTATGCAAAAGAATTTAAAAAAAAAACGTAAAGATTAAAAAAAAAAAATATATAATTAACGTGTGTGTGTGTGTGTGTGTGTGTGTGTGTGTGTGTGTGTGTGTGTGTGTGTGTGTGTGTGTGTGCCCAGTCAGTGGTCTTCTGGTGTCCAGTTTACTCTCCGACGACCACAATCCTGGGGTTGTTTTCCTGGTTATATTTGTTGTGTTGTTTAGTGCGAGACCACCAAACTACTTCCGTGTTCTTTCCGTGTGCGTTTCCGTGTTCCGCGTCCCCAATGAGTAAGGTGTGTGTGTGTGGGTTCTAAAGGGTGCTTCGTTTATCTTATAAGTTGCGCACGAGCAGTGTAGACTCCTTTTGCAGTCGATTTTTTTTTTTTTCTTTCTAGATAGGATTTTTTTTTTTTTTTCGTTTTCCACTCAGGATGTACCGAGGAATCTTTCTCAATTCAATTTCTCAATCTCAGTTCAATCTGAATTGAAGTGAATTTAGTAATGTTGTAATGGCGTAAAGGAGAAAAGATGGCCTAATAAAACTATCATTCTCTCTCTCTCTTTCTTTCATTCACACATATATCATCATCATATCACCATACATTTGTGTCTGTTCTGTATTTATTCGCATTTTGCGTTGCATTTTTTGTTTTCGTGATAAATTTCTTGTCCCTTTTACACTGAATGCTTCATGTAAATGGTATTCCCATGCCTGCTTGCCTAATGATACTGCCCCTTATAGAACAGGCTCCTCCTTGCTATTTGCATGTTCAGTCACGCTACTCATGTAACTGTTGATGAAAATGTTAAAACAGAGACATCTAATCAAAATGACCACAGTTCTGATCGTCTAAAACAATTTCGCAGTCCGTTTCCAGCTAACTTTATTCATACAGGTGTTTATTTGGCAGTTTTATGTATTACGTCGCAAGGAATAGATTTTAGAGACGTATTTTGGGTGAGTTTCATTTTTCTATCTATTCGTCTGTTCTGAGATAGATGGACGAATTTTGATGAAATTTGGAAGTTTTACTAAATCGAATCGTTTTGACCAAAATGAAATAAAATAAATCGAATAAAAATATGCGCTCAATGAAATGAAAGGACAAATAAAATAAAAATAAATAAAATAAAACATTACACTTACAAGCTAATGGATGAATTTTGGTGAAATTTGGCAAAGTTGATAAATTTTGTGATTCCTGATTTTTTTTAAACAGAATCATTTTAAGTGCAAGAATAAGACAGGTATTCCAAATAATATGCAACTATATGGTACACAGTGTACTAAACCTCTTACCGTCCATAAAATATTAAAATGTTTTTTTTTTTTCCATTTTTGGATCATTCACACACAAGTACAGATAATTTTACGTCACTAAACCCTTTTCTGTTCCTTAAACATTTCTTATAGAACCTCTGTTGATTCCTCGAGATATTTTTTAGAAAAAAAAAAAAAAAAAAAAACTTTTATTTTGGATTTTGCAAATAAAAATGAAAAATGAACAATAAAATAGTTACGACAATAAAAACGTCATCCTATTATTGTCTACAAAAGCAGAAGCAGTGTTGTAGTCATGAATGGTTCGGCGTGTCTGTGACAACACGACGTACAACTTGTGGTTACCAAAAAAAAGATCCGATTTCGATTCTTATAATAGACGTGTGAAACAGTTCAAGCGCCTTTTTCAAGTAAAGAGGAGTTAGCTGGTCGCATATAGGCATGATAACGTTTCCAGGAAATCCCATTTTTTCATTCATCAAAATGGACTAACTAGACTGGGAACACACAGCAAAAAAAGACTTCAAAGAACATTGGGGAGTGTAATAAGAATGCTCAGAAGGCTAATTATGTGTAGTCGGAAGAACTGCTTGGCTGGTTAACCACCCCAAATGCAGATTTGGAGTGGTTAACGTATCCGCTCTCCAACCAATAGGTCGCGAGTTCGGATCCCACTCCCCGGGGATGGATGTTTGGGATTGCCTTTGAGTGGGGAATGAAGTTCATCGCCCCGCTTATTAGAGGCCTGAAGTGGCTTGAAAAAGTTCCATGTTTGATCACTAGAGCAGGGTTTCTGAACTATGTAAAAAAAAATAATAAAAATGAACCTTTTTATCCCACCCATTGTACTAATGCACTATAGGCTTACAACCTTTTGTGAGTGAGAGTCATATAAAAAAAAAGAAAAAGAAAAGAAAAGAAACTAAGATGTATGGTAAGATTGGGAAAGGCATTGAAAAGAGGCGGAAACTCAATTACGGGCTACTAACCAGAAATCTGCATTTGGAAGTGGTTGACCAATTAAACCTCGATCTGAGATCAATTTGAAGACATAATAATTAGATTTCCTTCAATAAATATACGGAAGGAAACTTTAAGAAACAAGATCTGATATATATATATATATATATATATATATATATATATATATATATATATATATATATATATATATATATATATATATATATATATATATATATATATATACTAGGGGAGGTCTTCCTAGGGGTGGTTATATATATATATATATATATATACACATACTAGGGGAGGTCTTCCCCCCTGGCGCCTACGGCGCCCAATCCCCCGAGTTACGGACTGGTAGGCCTGTTCTTTATGAACCTCACTTTAATTATTCAAAATCACAAAATGAAAATAAAATATTTACTATATAATCAGTCATGACATGCGCGTTATGCTAATTTCAGTAATGAATACTAACACGTACTGTTCTAATGGTCGACAATGAGTTTGATTGTTGTAATCCTGAAACGATAAAAGTGTTGTCTCATGAAGGCAAACACATTGTTGGACATTTTAAATTTCGGCTTATCTTTTTATATATATAGAATGGATATATATATATATATATATATATATATATATATTCATTTGGCGGGTTTACCTGTTTCGAGGGACGAAAAAAACCGACTTGTCGGGAGAAAGAAAAAAACCTACTACCGTTTGAGAGCGGCTAACTCACCTTTGGTCGAAAGAGACCAGATGAAAAGTTCCTCACGTCACTAACGGGAATCGAACCCGGGTTTTTCTAACCCAAGGGGTTTGTCTATGCCGACTGAGCTACGTTATCTATTATTCATGGATAATGGCAAAGGCCAACATAAAACATAGTTGATGGTATTATGTTTTCTAAAACCAAATAAGATCGACCATTTTAAGATATATTGAAGGCAAAGCACCACACACACACACACACACACACACATACATCAGTCAAAATCTTTTTTTATGAATTAATATTAATGAGTCACCATGGTGATTCAGTATTTAAATTCTGCATATTTAGATACTCGCTATTGCTTTTCTAACGTTACCATTGAAAGGTCTACAGCATTTTCTTTTATCAGTACTACTTACTCTTATCAGCACTATAGCAACCGCTTCTCAAAATCAAGGAAAATGTCGTAGGAAATCTATCCGATAGCTTTCGTATGCATTATCCAAACAACTGCACACAAAATGAACGAGGACTTGAGATCAGCGCCTCGCAAGAGATCTTATCTAGCCAAACACTCGTAAAAGAAATAATCCAAGATCGTTGTGTATGTAAGCAATCATTTGAGTCGTGAATAACTTTACCAACCGCATTCCTAAAACAAGATAGAGAGAAAGAGTAAAAGTCACCCATCTTTGTTACCGGCTGGTATGTAAATCTTCCTTCATGAGAAGAAACAATCGATTAAGCAAATCCTTCTATTAGTCTTATTATCTGGAAAGACAGTAAACGTTGGAATAAATAAATAAACTGGCTCTCTCTATCTTTCTCTTTCTCTCGTCGGCGCAGTTTCATTACTATTCACTACTTGAAGTCTCATAATTCAAGAGGTTCTGGCATGGAACAGAACCTCTTAACATACAAAGCGAGTTGCATGTTCCATCACTAGAGGGCGCCAAGTTTGCCTCTTAAATAAAAAAAAAAATCTAAAACTAATTTTCAGGAATTTTATTATTCGAATTAGATTATTTTAAATAAATGAATACACGTTATTCATTATGTTAACAAATATTATTAAAAATTAAATTTATAGCCATATTTTAATAATTACCTACTGTTTTTTCGCTTATCGCACAGTTAAATCAAATTTTAAAATTATTATTATAACAATAACGTGAAATGAAAACATAGGGAGCGCTGTAGTAATCCCTCTGTTATACCGAATGATAATAAAGGTAACTCTCGTATAACGCGGTACTTATACAACACGGCTTCGATAAAAATACAATATCTACAAATTGTAGTAATCTTTTATCTTTTCATATATTTTTCACAGCGCGACTTAAAAATCAAATTTTATCTTCGTTAAATTTGCGTCTGCCCGTATTGCGCATGCAGTTATAAGTAGTGAATTTATATTAGAGGAAATACCCTTTAGCACGCATGTACATCAATTGTATACTGTATAAAGTATTTATTGTTGAAAATTGTCTTCGTTTTCTGCCAGGAAAGTGCATTAAAAATCATAAATGTGTTAATTTCAAGCTGAGCACTTTATTTTCTGGTGAGTTACATGCAATATGTAATCCTTGTTTTTGTAAAAAATTTATTTTTATAGTAATGACCACTTAGAGGGCTTTTGCGATATGGTTGAAAACGAAATTAGTGAATTAATTGATGGGGAAATAGATTGAAATGAGGAGGAACTGGTACAATTAATAGATGACGTCGAAGCAAATGGCGGGGGAAAGTTCCTGCCGAAGATTCTGATTGCGATGAATCCGTTAAAGAATTCAGTTTAAAGAAATTAGCAGAAGATTGGACTTGGTAAGAAAGTTAGGAAGTTATTTTACCCATAATGATCCCTCAATGGAGCGCTCCGGAAAATTCACGAGACAATTGGATATTTGTTTAGCTCCATATTATGAACTCAATAAAAAATTGCAGGATAGTGGTAAGCAAGGTCTTATTACTGACTTCTTAACTAAACCAGCCGAAGTATGCAATGAGAATTATACAAATGATATCTAAGAGATTTCAAGTGATGAAGACGTCCGGCCACTCATAAATAAAGAACATCTATGAAATGTTAGTTTTGAAGACAGCGATGACGGTTAAAATATGCACTATTTTATTTTGCCTAAAACATTTCTGCATTATGTGCAATGAAGTTTACGTACAATTCGTAATTTTTTATAATTTTATACCATGTATTTGTTTCATAGTTTATGTTTCCTTAACTTACATGAATTAAATACAAATATATTTTTGTTGTTGGATATGTCATTATTGTTTATATGATTAAAAAAAAAAAAAAAGATTTCGGAACATAACCCTACTTTTTGTATGTGATCTGAGTCTCGCATAACGCGATTTATATAACGCAGTATTTCTATGGCACCTCACATCCGCGTTATACGAGGGTTACTAACCTATCGGTTTCCATGGAATCATAGAAGCAAGGAAACTTTCATTAGAAATAATAAAGAGGGCGCTTCGGTCTTCATCTGATTGTCTCTTCCTCAATGTGCTCTAACCTCTTTCTATAGAAATGGAGTCACCACTAATCGCTTTGAACCTTTCTGCACGCTTGACATCGGATTCTTGGTTTTTACTTATAAAAAGTCATTCTGTGCTATTTACGATGTAAAAACAAAACGAATACTTCCCATTCTTTACTTATGAGAACAACTCACAACGGGTAACTAACCGATAAACGTCTTGGCTAACCCTCTATGTACTAAGAACTTCGACTCACTTGTTAATACTACAAAAGAGAGACAGACAGGAGATTAGATGAGGTCACTAACATTGTGTGATGCGAGATGAGTTGGTGTTTTTGTTTTCTTTCAGCTCTCCTTAATAATAATAAAAAAAAATATCCCTCTCTCTCTCTCTCTCTCTCTCTCTCTCTCTGAATGCCCTTTTCGCATAGATCCTCCTTTCAGTAGTGATAAAAAAAAGAAGTTTAATTTACACACGTCTCAATTGACGTGTTTTCCTAATAAATGTTTGACGATTGCAATTTTAATATTATTGGTTTCATGTTAATGCTTCGTTCTGCAATCAAAACCAAATCTCTCGCTACTTCACACAATTTCAACTCAATACAGGTTTTCTTAGTTTTTTTATTCTACGTCTGAAACCAAATCTTCTGTAATCTGAGTAGCGTAGTCAAAAAGGACAACGCACGATATTTTTCTTCGGTTAGAAAAAACCTGAGTTGGAATTTTTTAATAAAGACTACTATAGCTTTTCAATTGAAAGTGAGTTATCTAGTTTAATACTCGGATTTGTAAAAAAAAAAATTCTACAAGAATTGGAGTTTCACATCTACAGAAAAGTAGACAAACTAGCTGGGGAATGCATACAAAAGGATGTTTACTGGCTTTGTCAGGAGTACTCTCAGTTTGCAACCTGATAATATTTCAATTCATACTTTTTATTCCTACAGTTAAAACAAAATTTCTTGCAATCTGATAAAATTTAAAGCATAAAAATTTATTTCTTAAATTTTAAAAGCATCCTCTATATCTTTTATTTGTCAAGGAGTGGGGTATGCCGTTCCAATTTTTTTAAAGATAGGCGAGTAGCTTACCCACCCTTAGACGTCACTGATAGCAAGCCCAAGGTTATTAATGATTTCATAGGCATCTAGGGGAAGAGCATATTGATGACAACTGCTGCCATCTCGTGTCCCTTAATTCTAATCGAATATATTATTATTTACAATACAGCTAGTTCGATGATATCTTTTGTAGAGTTAAAAATTCAAAAAGAAAAAACACACTGTTTGATACTGCCAAAGGTCGATTAACTCGGAAACTAGCTAAAAAAAAAAAAGCCTGAAAAACTGTTCTTCTATTAACTGTTTAGAATTTCAATTATAACGGTCTTTCTTCTTGAGTGCTATCGATGCGAACACTACGTGTAGCTCAAAGTAAACATTGTAATCTACAAAATAATTATAATGTTATCGGAGATCCTTCTTTTAAATCGATGTCTGTTTAAACTACGCCAAAAGATATTATCAGCAGAGTCAGAATTCATCAGAATCTTTTGTTACATTTCTACAACGTGGAATCCTCAGGGACTGAATGGTTTCATAACATTCTAGTTATACCAGTGATTACTTACCCCCCTCCCTGACAGCGTACTTGAGTATTTGTGTCATAGATGGTTGCTTCATTGCAACAATAGCGACAAGAACATCATACGGTTACTATGAATCAAACAATAATCAATGATATACTGTATGGGAGACAGCATGGCTTTGTGAAGGGTAGATCATGCCTCACTAACTTGCTCACGTTTTATAACACAGTGACGGCTGAACTGGATACTGCCGGACCTTGCTAAGGCCTTTGACAGGATACCACATGGAATTCTAATTAGGGGAAAATATCGGGATATGGGGATGGATATAGGGTTGGTGAGATGGATAGGAGGGTGGTTGATGGAGAGATATCAGAGAGTGGTTTATTCAGGAGTAGAGTCCAAAAGACGACCTGTGACTAGTGGTGGGCCGTAGGGCTCTGTTCTTGGACCACTACTATTTAATTTGTTCATTAACGATATAGGAAGGCATCTGAGAGGAAGTGTTCATTTGTTTGCTGATGATGCAAAGTTGGGTAGAGCAATTGTGAGTGCACAGGATGTCAAAATTTTGCAAGATGATTTGGATAGATTAGAGGTCTGGCCTAAGGAGAATGAATGTCAATTTAATGTGGCAAAGTGTAAAGTTATGCATTTTGGAGTGAAAAGATTAGCAGCAGTATACCACATTGGTGGAACTGTACTCCATGAGATGATGAGGCCAGGGACTTGGGAGTGTTGATGGATAGGGAGTTGAAGTTTAGGGGGCACATTGCAAAAGTAGCTAAATCAGCTCATCAAATCACTTGGTTGTTGAAAAATACCTTGACGAGCAGAGACAAGCAAGTTATTGTTCCTCTGTATCGTGACTACTGTGCCCAGATCTGGCACCAGGGCATCTTCTTGGTGGGGAGGAGGTGGAGAGGATCCAGAGACGAGTGACTAAGATGATAGCTGGTCTATGGAATGGACCGTATGAGAACGGATTGAAGATTTGTGGGTTGCAGAAATGGTTGATAGGCGGAAAAGGGGTGATATGATTGAGACATTCAAATTACTGAAGGATTTCTGTAAGATTAATTCAGAGGATATTTTTCAGAACATGACTGGTGGTAGGAGGACTAGGGGCCATGCATGGAAAGTGGGAAAGAGTGTGGTTAGCAAGGGTGTTAGAACTAGGTTTTTGACTTGGAGAGTGGTGAATGAGTGGAATAAGTTGCTAGAATCTGTTGGGGGTGCTGTGACAGTGAATGAGTTCAAGGTGAAGTATGATAGATACTGTGTGAATGTCGAATAGTTGTTCTTGACATGATGTTGGGCATCCCTCGATGAGTCTATGGACTCCTTGGAGCTGCCCGTAATAATAATAATAATAATATATGGTTGCCATGAAACAAACAATAATCAATGATATATATGGTTGCCATGGAACAAACAGTAATCAGTCTGTTTCATAGCAACCATATGAAACCATATATGGTTGATATGAAACAAGGAAGCATTTTCGGCTTTGTTGGATTTAAGAGAAATTTAAAAAAAAAAAAAAAAAAAAACAGTTAAATTATCCAAATTCCGATTAGTGTTAATTTGCAAAAAGGTCTAGAAAACTCGCCTCGTAAGAGAAGGAATTTAAACTAAAGTCTTTCCAATCAATATGACGTCACTTGATAGGAAAAAATTGAAAATAATATGCCACCATGAGTGAAGAATAATATGTCATGAAAGGACTATGAGTTATCAAGAACACTAATGGTTGATTACTATATAAGAGAACAAATAGCTGTTCCTTTGTAAAAGAAAATTACTGCTGTAAAATTCAGAACTTACAAGCATTCAAGGTGATGCAGTCCACTTTCTAAGGTTGCCATAGTAACAAAACAATGTGTGATCGTTATGTTACACTTAGTATATTGTTTTGTGTAATAACCACCAGCAATGGGACTAACCAATAAATCTGAATTGGCTGCACAGCCAACAATAATATGTATAATCATTGGATATTCGGTTAAAGGAGGGTAGCTAGGAAACGCGAGCTTACTACAGCTTCGATTAACAACTCTGGTGAAGATATGCACAAATAAATTAAACTAGTATGTGTGTACGATTTCTGAATAAAGAATTTAGTTACGATAGAAAAAGAGGTTCGTTTCTTGTGTGTATGTGTGGAAAGTTTTGTCCAAGACAATGAAGCGTGTGGAAGCAGAAGAACATCGTCGGCCAGTTAATCATGTCTTCTAAGTGTGTAACAGGGGAGGGGGAAGTGTTTTACACAAGCGGACAGTCTCGCATTTCATCGGGTCAGTGACCACCTCTCTCTCTCTCTCTCTCTCTCTCTCTCTCTCTCTCTCTCTCTGTGTGTGTGTGTGTGTGTGTGTGTGTTAAGAAGTGGTTTCCTACTTTTCGCTTATAGTTTTTTTTATTTTTTTTTTTTTATTTACTTCCTCTTCGTGTCACTGCATCTAGGATCTGTTTTGCTTCGGGAGCGATATTCGGTGTTACTTTTAAGCGTCCGTCGTTCTTTCTATTCTTACAATGTGCGGTTACTTTGAACGAGGAAGTTGAGAAGATGCGGTCGTGTCCGGAGGAACGCCAAATAAATTAAATTGGAGTAGTACGACGATCCGATCATTATACTCGGAAAAGCATTTAGCACTGCTTTTTTTTTTTTTTTTTTTTTTTGAGCGAGCCACCGTCTAATCAGAATAAAAAAAAAAAAAAATAGAAAGTCAATCGCTTTACATTGATCCGTTGTCCCTTTGTCAACATTAACACCTGGTTTCCTATATCAGCTATTATGCTAATTATATCCCAGCTATTAAAATAATTATCGGACGCTTCCATCATTCGGAGATGAGCGAACCTTTTCTGCAATACATAAGAATGAATTTATTGGTTTTTTTGTGAAACAATAAACATGGAATTGCTATGAAACAAACCTACCAGCATGTGGTTGTTAGTTTCAATCAACTTTTCAGGTTGCTTAGCAACACGTAATATGAATGCAGTTACCGTTTGGGATTGTTTGTTACTTAGCAACAGATGAGAAATAGTCTCATAGAGAGACAATTATGAAGCGTGTCAGTTGTTTAAATTGTGGTTGCTATGAAACGAACACCAGCTGCAGCTGTGTTGTTTGTTTCTTGGCAACCCAAACAACTTGTTTGGCTACCGATGGCGGCTGAGAAACAAATATTGTGATTACATGTATCCGAAAGGTGCTTATTTTATATACAAATGACTAAACCACGAATGCCGACGTTTTGCCGTCCTAAATCTGGAACCACTGACCAGAAGGGAGTCGGTCATGTTTCCAATAGTGTTCATTTGAGCTTCTAACAATCTCATCGTAAAAATAGGAGCTCTATCTCTTTAGTATTATTCTTTATCTAACCACTATTAGTTTGCAATAGAAGCCGCAGTAGTGTCAATTTAGTCTCCATCAAAAAAAAAAAAAAAAGGTGGCGCCACTTAAGTATTCCTGGTTTTTTTTACACCGACTAATTGTAATTAATAAGTTCTTCAAAGAACTGGGCGATGGATTGAGTCCTTGACTCTTTATCCCGTCATCTGAATGAAGAAAATCTGTGTGGATGGGGTGTTATTGAGCTAAAAAGCTCTGGTCATGGCTGGGTAACGGCAATAGCCGAGCCTCAGTTAAAACTTCATTCACTACAGCATTGCTATTTGTTACCCTGGAAGTCCTAAAAAGGACTTTTTTTTTTAAAGCCAATTATTTTAATTAATAAGTCCTTAGTCCTTAAAAGGACTGGCTTAAAGGGGCGAAGCAAGAATGCTTTTCATATTCCCCGTTATCTGTAGAGGACAGTGTATGGATAAGGTGTTATTGAGCAGTTAAAGCTCTGATCATGGCAGGAGGGTAACAGCAATAGCCGAGCCTCAGTTAGAACTTCATTGGCTACAGCATTGCCATCCATTACCCTCCAAGAGTATTGGATTGAATGAATCAATCACCGACTGTGTAAGTAAAGGTGATATCTCAAAAATGTAAGTAAAGGTGATATCTCAAAAATACGGACGATCTCTAGGCCACTCCATAGTGGGCGAAAGACCGTCCTAATCTCCGCGTTGGTTCCACTCAGTAACGGGCTCCCCGTCCTTATAAGGACTGGCTTAAAGGGGCCAAGCAAGAATGCTTTTCATATTCCCCGTTATCTGTAGAGGACAGTGTAGGGATAAGGTGTTATTGAGCAATTAAAGCTCAGATCATGGCAGGAGGGTAACAGCAAGAGCCGAGCCTCAGTTAGAACTTCATTGGCTACAGCATTGCCATTCATTACCCTCCAAGAGTATTGGATTGAATGAATCAATCACCGCATCTCACGGTCGATTGATTCAGGGCTCCCCGTTGAATGAATTTCTGTTATTTCTACAGAAGTTATGAATAAACAAAAAAGGTATAGGAAATATATTTCATTTTTGAAAATCAAATAATTTTTTCTTTTTTCTAATTTGTTTTAATTTTTAAATTTTATATTCTTTCTTTTTTTTTTTATTCTTTTTAAAAACAAAAAACCAAATAGGCTACTACATAAACAAAAGAACTGACACAAGCCCGCAACCTGGTGAGAATAACAGAAAACTTCGAAGAATGCTAGTCAAAACTAAAAAAAAAAAAAGATGACCAGTGCCCCCTGGTGGGATCGAGCAGAAGACTAATGTTTGCTATTTTTTTTTTTTCTGTTGATGTTATAAGAGAAGTGAGTTCGGCGGGCCGTGAGAAGGATCAGGTCAGATGTGACGGTATTTGACATGACGCAACTAGTGCATTGACCACCCTCCAAATGAGTCGTGATTGTTTCTTAGCAGAGGCCACGCATGGTGTTTAGTCATCAATTCCTCCGCCACCCCTGGCGAGCGTGTGTCCGTTGTTCGAAAATCGATCTCTGTCACAATCTGTCGTTTTTCTAGCTGCTAGGTGGCGGCAGACGCGTTCAGCGACGGTCAGTCTGGTCCCGATGCCGAAGAAGAGAGAGAGAGAGAGAGAGAGAGAGAGAGCGAAGCAGATCTGCCGACGTAGCACGGTGGAGGAAGGACAACGGCAGGCTGCCGCAATTTTCAATCAACAGTCGCTATTAACGTCCGCAGCGATACAGGTCGATGACTCTTCTCTGAGGGTCAAAATGTATACTCTCTCTCTCTATCTCTCTCTCCGGAAGAAAAAGAAAGTTCAGTTCTTCAGTTAGTTGGATTTCGACGTTGTCCAATACATTATCGTATAACAGGTGACGGATCGAAACGCCCTCTAGTGTGAGCAAATAAGTTTCCACATAAGATTTATGAGTATTGGCAGCCTAAAAAAAGTTGTTGCATCTACTATGAATGCTGCCTTCCTCCCGCAACTCCCTGAAATGATCAATAAGTGTTACTCAAAGACAGTATTTTCTTCGGGGATGAATGTGCTAGAAGAAAGTGTGCGATATTTTGTGAGTTAAAGAAAATATTGGAAATCCTAGAAGTGCCTTTGCATTGTTTCAGGCTATTGAGGATCAATGACAACTTTGCAGACACCCTAGCGTCAAGCTCAACAGTCCGATTTCGACTAATGAGATCTCAGTGTTCTAGTAAACAACATTCCAACAGTTTGCGCATGCGCATGACGTTTAATGGAAGCGGAACAAACGTATTGCCTCAACAATGTCTTTTTTCTTTTTCTTTTTTTTTTTTTCTTTGCACCTGAAGTTATGTTTCAAGACACTATCGTATGCTATGTATTTATTTTTATTCAGTTATTTATTAGCGACTGAGGTTTGTGGTTAACTAGCTGAGCCAAGTGTCTTTATAAGGTCGTTTCGATTCTTTTTACTGTTTTAAAAACAGTAAAAAGAATCGAAACGAAAAATCTCACCTTTATAGCACACACAATTCATGTGATTTCAGTTAAAATCTGCATAAAATTGACGATTTAGTAGTGAGGGAGAGATGGATAAAAATAGAAGGATAGAAAAATAGAAGAATAAATAATTGGGGAAAAAAAGGAAGCCGAAAAATGGATAAATGAATGAATGAACCAAAAGCTGGTGTCATATTTTACTCGGGAAATTATTTTCATTGTCCGATGTGAGACCATCAACCTGCTTACTGAATATCGGAGGGATTCCATTGTCGGTCTTTAGATCGGGATTTCTCCATTACGTAACCATTAAAGCGAATTCACGTTAAAAATAAATAAATAAAATAAAATAAACATCAAAGAGGGATCGAATGAAAATGGGACAGTGTGAAAATGGATAAAGAGAGAGAGAGAGAATGTCTGTGTATAAATTGAGAGAAAGAGAAAGATAGAGAAAGTCTGTATAAATAGAGAACATCAGAAAGTATACAAATAGAGAGAGAGAGAGAGAGAGAGAGAGAGAGAGAGAGAGATGCCAATGGCTGATAAAAAATTCACTGTTGAACAGGACAAAGGATGGTTAAGTTAGGATGAACAGTCTTCGATGTTGACGCTTCCTTCAAAGCCATCGATGTATTAGCATAGACAGATCAGACAAGAATTTCTTTCTCCCGTTTTTATTTTATTTTTCGCTCCTGAATGTTTCATGGAAGGTGAAGTCTAGAGTGATGCTATTTCCTGTTCCAGAAAGCCTTAGTCGGACGAACAACCGAGCAATATTTCCCGACAGTTGTCACAAAAAATCAGCAGACCAACTTGTTCCCCATAAAATGCGTTTGGTTTGTTGTTTGATTCGAGTTCACTTTTTTATGCAGACTCGAAGTGACTTTTTTCGCGTGGGGGGGAGGGGAGGGAACGCAAGATACATTGATAACTGTGCTTTAGGTAGGTAGAGCTCGAAAAATAAACGAGATAGGTCACGTGTCGTGATGACGTCACCAAAGAAGTCACTCGAAGCCATTGGCGTTTATCCACAAACGCTTATTGATTTCTGTCAAGTTAGCGTGCTATATTTATTGTAAACAAATGGAAATAAAAATATGTGTATTGAGTTAAGACTACGCCACTCAATTGTGTTACAGAACACGCTATTAGTAATGAGACAATGGAACTTGTCTTCTAGTCAATTTCAAGTGGAAATTGTAATTAACACGTTTTTGATTTGATGTAAATGTCCAATAAATTTCTTGTTGAATAAATTTGGCATAACTTTTAAGATGTATTGATGTCAAATTCAATTGTCGGTTGAATGTTTTGCCCTCCCCCCCTCTCTCTCTCTCGCTTTATCACGTCATTGTCTATTTCCATACACATTTAAAGTTTACCCTATTCCTTCCCATTTTAGTCGCCTCGTACGACATGCATGGGCTACAGTAGGCTATTCTTATCCCGGTCACCACACGGGGTCCTATTAAAATTGTCCTATTACATTTTATTAAATATAAAGGGAGGATATGAGTCATGAGTAGATACGTTCATTTTTACTGTCGCATAAACATATCACTATAGTCTAAAATTTTAAATGTTTGGAACTTGGTAACATAGTAATTAACAAAGTATACTACAGAGCTAATATTCGTTTGAAATAATAAGAAACTATGAAATTAATGCCAGGAACGGGGGAAAAAAGTGGAGGAAACTGATATCTTGTAATTAATTATTTTAGAAAATGTCTGACTACAACCTATTGACAAGAAAAATGTGAAAGAAAAAAAAAAGCAGTAAAACTAATATTCCAGTAATTCATTATTTAGAAAATGTGAACATAAAAAAAAACACGTGACATCCAATAAGCATAGATCTACAAAACTTAAATACAGATCTTTGTTATATTCCCATGCTTTCTCGACTATTTGTCATAAAGTGAAGATCTGATCCTGACAGCCTCTATTTGGCCTGAATCCAGCTTGCTCTTCCCCCAAGCTTTTCTTCCACAATTCTTCTCAACCGTTTCTCAAGTATACTGGCATAAATCTTATCAGGAACACTCAGTGGAGAAATACCTCTGTAATTCTCACGTTCAATTTATTTCCCTTTTTATATATGGGTACTATGAGAGCTCTACTCCAATCATCGGGAATTCGTCCCACTGTCCAGGCCCAGTGAACTATGCAGTGAATCCACTGTAAGACTTTTATATATCCATATTTGAGCATTTCTGATCAAATATCATCTACTTTATATTTCAGATTTCTGATAGCTTTTTCTACCTCCGTATTGCCATATACTCTTGACTGCATTTCTCTTGAATATTTCTGTGACCGTTTTCTTTTATTAAACAGCGATTTAAAGTAATTATTTCAAATATACCAAATTCCTTTAGTTTCAGTTTTACTGTCACTTTTATTATCTCTGATTCTTTTTACTCTTTTATAGTGCTGTACTATGGACAGGCTAATTTTTTTTTTTTTTATTTGTATAACTTTTTGTATTATTTTTTGTATTTGTAATCGATGTTCTCACTCAGGTTCACACATGCACGAGATGAATCCAATGTTAGCTACATTTATCTTTTTTATTTATTTTATTATTATTATTATTTTGGGAGATGGACTTAGTCCTTGACTCTTTATCTCTTCATCTGATTGAAGAAAATGTGTGGATGGGATTTTTTTGAGCTAAAAGCTCTAGTCATGGCTGGGTGATGATAATAGCTGAGCCTCAGCAAAATTTGGCTACAGCATTGCCATCCGTTACCCTGTGTTTTTCTCCGTTACCATACCACTTATCGCTATATTTATTTATTTATTTTATGTTTTAGATTAGTGAAGCAAAAATGCTTTTCATAATCCCTGTTATCTGTAGAAGAAAACGTATGGATGTGGTGTTATTGAGCTATAAGCTCTGATCATGGCAAGGGGGTAACAGCAATAGCCGAGCCTCAGTTAAAACTTCATTGGCTACAGCATTGCCATCCATTACCCTCCTTAGGTACCTATTTTAGTCTGCTCGTAGGACATGCATTGGCTGATATGCAAGTAAAGCCCTTTCTAAAAATTAAGACGATTCCCCGGACCACTCCCTACGAATGGCGGAAGGATCGTCCAACTCAGCGTTGGTTCAACTCAGTGACGCTCCCCCCCACCACCACCATTGAGCAGAACCGCTCATATTCTAGGGAAAAGCATCCAATGACAAGCCCCCCCCCCTCACGGGCCACGCCGGAGAACACCCTCTCCAGAGACTCGAAATGCTCTCTCAGGGCAAGCTCCCCCCTCCCCTCGCCGGGAGGAAAATTCCGGAAGAAACCTAAGAGAGCGAAACTCTGCATCCCATTTTAGTCGCCTCATACGACATGCATGGACTACCTTAGTACTATTCTTATCCCGGCCAGCACACGGGGTGCTACATTTATTATATTATTTTTTTGTTGTTGTTATTGTTGTTTTGTTTTGGGAGATGGACTGAGTCCTTGACCTCTTTATCCGTTCATCTGATTGAAGAAAATTTGTGTGGATTGGGTGTTATTGAGCTCTGATCATGGCAGGAGGGTAACAGCAATAGCCGAGCCTCAGTTAAAACTTCATTGGCTACAGCATTGTCATCCATTACTCGCCCTGGGTTACTCATTTTAGTAGCAGTGGAACTATTCTTATCCCGGCCACACACGGAGTGCTACATTTATACATTTATTTAATATATAATATATATAGTTCTTAAAGTTCTTAAAAGAACTGGGCGATGGACTGAGTCCTTGACTCTTTATCCCGTCATCTGAATGAAGATTATCTGTGTGGATAGGGTGTTATTGAGCTAAAAAGCTCGTAGTCATGGCTGGGTAACGGCAATAGCAGAGCCTCAGTTAAAACTTCATTGGCTACAGCATTGCCATTTGTTACCCGGGAAGTCCTAAAAAGGACTTTTTTCGTTGATTCATCATTGAATTGAAACATATATAATATATATAATACATTTATTTTATTTTATTCATTTCTTTTATTTAAATTTTTAAGGTGTCTTAATTCATTATGTATAATATAATATTAGTTCCTTAAAATTCCTCAATTTCTATTAAAACAGAAAGAATATAAATATGTAACTTTTTATTTTAAAAAAGATCTAATAAATATTTATATTCTTCGTTATTATACAAAACATTTGACAATAATGGCGTTTCCCATTTAATCCACGTGAAATTTATAATTATTATTATTATTAGATTTTCTTTAAGTGATAATAAATTTTAATCTGAGTGGCCAAAGAACTGTGAAAATTTAATTAGAAAAAA
This sequence comes from Typopeltis vanoorti, assembly GCF_054136105.1. Taxonomy (NCBI): domain Eukaryota; kingdom Metazoa; phylum Arthropoda; class Arachnida; order Uropygi; family Thelyphonidae; genus Typopeltis; species Typopeltis vanoorti. The sequence continues at coordinate 58,398,623 of NC_143562.1, forward strand.
AATTGATAAAAGAAATTAAATTATTATCTATATAATAACTTTACATATATATAGCTTAGTATATATGTGAAAATAAAATTTTAAAATTTATTTGGTCTGCGCGGTTAGGCTAGTGGCTTTGCGTTTCGCAACCATATGCCTGGGGAAGGAGTGTCCTAGGTTCGATTCCCGTCGGTGACGTGAGGAGCTGAAGGATCTTCCTCAGCCATAGCCAAGTTAGCCAGTCTTGGGCGTGGACAGCAGGGTTTTTCCCCAGTTTATTCTGGGGTTTTTCATCCCGCAAAGCAGGCAAACTGGCCTTGAGAACTCAACACTACAGGCCATAGGATACACTGGGGCATAAGGCTGACCACCTTATCCTGTAAACGGGGTGAGGTCCGATGATCAATAGACCCTCGACACCGCAAGGTAAAAGAGAGTATAAGGAAGATGATGATGATGAAATTTATTTGAGATTTACCTAAAATTTTGAGTATAAACTTAATACACCAATATAAAGCAATAATCTTTATACTTGAAGAAAGACAGAATAGTTATTGACTATCGTTACTGTTCATGTTTCAAATGTTTATAAAAATAATATTTTTAATTTATTTTTAATTAATTAATTTTAATTATCACTACTTGTGAAATTTAAGGTTTTAAATTTTAATTTAAATGATACGTATAATTTTAAATTAAATAAGCATTTTAAGTTACTTGCAGTTACTTCTTTAATATATTTTAACACTTTTGATTGTTTGATAATAAAACTAATTAATTAAAGATACATTTTTATGTTTAGTTTATCTAGCGACTTTTTTTCATTTAGATGATGCTGTCAAAAGATGGCATTATTTGAATGAAATGTCAAAATAAATTTGACAGCGAAACTTGAAAATATTTTTCTTTAAATCCTATGAAAGATAATTTCAGTCAGCGTATTAATTAATGCTCATTTTGGAGTATCTTATTACATCATAAGCTGCATTATTTATAATAAACGAGATTTTCTAAAGATTATTTTTCAAAAAAGCGAAAGTTAATTTAAAATTTAATAATTTTTACAATTAATTTAATATCAATCAATATTGAAATTAAATATTAATAATAATAATTTATTTAGTTTAAATATTAATTTATTTAATAGTCAACAAATTAATAATTTACACACCTAATTAAATTTTAAATAAAATCAGGATTTATTTAGATTTCCACAAAGGAGGGTAATGGATGGCAATGCTGTAGCTAATGAAGTTCTAACCGAGGCTCGGCTATTGCTGTTACCCTCCTGCCATGATCAGAGCCTTAATAGCTCAATATAAGAAAATTAGATTCCCTTGTGGTTGCCGCGATAAGAATAGCACCAATGTAGCTAATGCATGTCGTACGAGGCGACTAAAATTGGTACCCAGGGAAGGTAATGGATGGCAATGCTGTAGCCAATGAAGTTCTAACTGAGGCTCGGCTATTGCTGTTACCCTCCTGCCATGATCAGAGCTTTAATAGCTCAATAACCCCTATCCTTCACTGTCCTCTTCAGACAACGGGGAATATGATATGAAAAGCCTTCTTGCTTCGCCCCTTTAAGCCAGTCTCCTTAAAAGGATAAGGAAGAAAATTAAATGGATCGCCCGTGAAATGCGGTGATTAATACCCTTGGAGGGTAATGGATGGCAATGCTGTACCAATGAAGTCTAACTGAAGTTCGGCTGTTGTTACCCCCTTGGGCGCTGAGATTCGAGAGTTTTGAGTTCGCTCTCTTAAGATTTTTGCCTTAAGGGAGCAATTTGAGTCTCCGGGGAAAGGGTTTTCCTGCACATCCCGGTGAGGGGCTTTGTCGGTGAATGCTTTTCTTCGGAATTTGAGCGGTTCTGCTCGGTGGTGGCCTGTGGGTGGAAGGCCAACGCTGAGATGGACGGTCTTTAGCCCACGAATGAGTGGCCTAGGGTGTAGCCAATGAAGTTTTAAATGAGGTTCGGCAATTGCTGTTATCCTCCTGCCGTGATCAGAGCTTTAATAACTCAATAACACCTTATCCCTACACTGTCCTCTACAGATAACGGGGAAGATGAAAAGCATTCTTGCTTAGCCCCTTTAAGCCAGTCCTTATAAGGACACAATAATGATAGAGTTGGATAGTAAGAGGATAGAAGACAGTCCTTTTTAGGGCTTCCAGGGTAACGGATGGCAATGCTGTAGCCAATGAAGTTTTAACTGAAGCTCGGCTATTGCCGTTATCCAGCCATGGCATGAATTGAGCTTTTAGGTTAATATCATCCCATCCACACAGATTTTTTTCGTTCAGATGAAGGGATAAAGAGTCAAGGACTCAGTCCATCTCCGAGTCCTTTTTAGGACAATAAATAACAGTGAACTGATCGAGCTCCAGTATGGTAGCCGGGATAAGAATAGCTCCATTGCAGCCCATGCATGTCGTACGAGGTGACTAAAATGGGTACCCAGAGAGGATAATGGATGACAATGCTGTAGCCAATGAATTCTAATTGAGGCTCGGCTATTGCTATTATCCTCCTGCCATGATCAGAGCTCATAGCTCAATAACACGATATTCTTACATTGTCGTCTACAGATAACGGGGAAGATGAAAAGCATTCTTGCTTCATCTATCTAGCAAAAAATATAACAGGTTAGGTTAGGCAGGTGCAAATGAGTGAATCGATCTCATACGCAGCTAGGAGAGCTCTTTCTTCTAGAAAACTCGAGTTTCTCATCCCGCAAACAGGTAAATCGGCCAAGAGAATACGCGTAATTTGCATCCATAATATAGGCATAGGAGTAACCACCTTATCCTGGAATTATGATTACGAAATTCAAAGATACGGGAGGATTATGGGTGTTTAAGGACCTGCATAAATACTCTTTTATCGCAGTAACAAGTTAACGTAAATAGAATCCGGTATTATTAAACGATCAAAACATGAAATACCAGACCCAAGTAATCGGCAACAGTGCCGATGCAAAAATTATATTTTGTTTATTATTCCACACTATTTTTGATAACTGTTCCATTAATGTTAACTTCGTTGACATTTGATAACTGTTAAAGAAATTTCCACCAACCAACGTGCGTGGACGTAACCTTTAGCCTGCTGGATAGCCTTACATTTATGATAAATGGGTTTGATATTTCGATTAAAAAAAAAAAAAAAATCGTTAAACAGAAACATACATGTCAAAAAAAAAAAAAAAAACTTTAAATCGAAATATACATGTAAAGAAAACCTTTAAACCGAAATGAACATGTCAAAAAAACCTTTAAATAGAAATGGACATGTAAATAAAACCTTTACTTTGAGCGCCCACTAGTAATAAAATGCAAAAAAAAAAATGAAATTAACATTTATTTTTCATTAACGAAACGTCTTAATATATTAATTGTACATTTAGAACCGTGTTTTACTTAAAGACATAAAGGTGACTTAAAAAACGCATCAAGGAGATTAAAAAAAAAAGCAGATCAAGTAAGGATAGACGTGTTTAACCCTTTCCCCTTCACAATCCAGCAGGGATCTCGAATTACAACAGCACTCCATAACCAAATAACGATATGTTGGCACGCATGTACAAATTAAGGCATCCTCATTAGCACACTAGAAAAACACTCGAAAAAGCAACGCAAGTTTATGCGTAAAAACTACATGGCAACACTTGTATAGAAATTGTAAACATACGAGGATCAAGTGCGGTTGTAAAACCGAGCGTACATGTAACGCTGGTTAACCACATGAGCCAATGAAGGCGACAGGTTGTCGCCTTCCTCCGTGTGTGTGTGTGTGTGTGTGTGTGGAGAAAACTGCGTCTTCTCCTTTCCCCTGTTTTACCAACGTGATCTTGTTTCAGCACGCCGTGTGCCAAGAAACGCAGTCAAAATATCATCTCAAATAACGAGTAGCTACGAACTAAGTAATGTGGTGAAAAGTATGAAGGAACATTTGCTGATGCCCGGATGTACCGTTATATATGGGTGGGAGGATGTTGGTAGAAAATGAGGAAGTTGCATTGTGGATGTTTTGTTTTCTGACGGCAAGCATCAGTCGCAATAAGCAGGTTTTAGAAATAAAAATTATATATTATATGGAATAAAAAATCCCGATTAATTTTCCCAATTCACACCCATCCTTCTTCTTTTTTTCAAATCAAGTAATTTTAAAAATTAATTGGTGTTTAAATAATATAATGAAATTTTATTTTTTTTACCAAAAGTGAAATTTTATTTTATCGAATTTCTATTTCAATTTATCGTTGTCAAATATTTGTATATAAAAAAGTAAAAAGTTTGGGTAATTAGATGACCATCTTTATAAATAATTATAATTCATGAAATTTCTAACCAAATTTACTAAAAATGTGTTTAGTATATTGGGTTTAATACATTGTTTTAAATTAAATTTATTTAATAATAAATTTAAGAAATACAAAAAAGTATTTAATCAAAGCATTGTAAATGAAGTATTTGGTTCAAATGTTATGTTGTTAATTACAATATATATTTAAAGTGAATTGCACACTAACTATGAGCTCACAAAATACATGATAGATTAACTCGCTATTATTTGTTGTTGCCTTCTTATAAGCTCCAGCGGTTCTTTTTTTTGAACGTGGATACAGGAATGATATATATATATATATATATATATATCATTCCTGTTATATATATATATATATATATATATATATATATATATATATAACCAAACTTTTCTGGCATAAATGCATTACATATACTGCAGACTTAGCATCCAAAAAAATCGAGATTTTTTACGTTACAATCATTACTTCAAATGGAATAATAGTTTAGATTTATTATTATTATTATTATTATTATTTATTCTTGCTACTTCTATCCCGAGAAACCTTCTATCTATCTTTTCTTTGACCGAACATCCCTGTTTATAAATGGATATTTTAAATGACGTACCAAACTTTTACAGTTTTGAAAAATCTTAAAGAAAAAATTATTGGGATATATTAAGACTGGTTCTACTCATATAATAATATTACTTTGCTCACGCATGCTCTATTTAATGGACTGATTTCGTGATAAATGCTGATGGTCTAAATAAATCCATTTATTATGAGATTTGAAATTATGTCTCGGATGTAATGACGTAGCTTGTATAACAATCATTTGAAGCAGTCTCATGTTTATTGAGTTCGATTACTTTAGATTTTTAATTACAGTTAAATTGAATGATTTTTTTTCAGGTCTTCGTGAGTTTGTTCCCATTTCTAAATGCATTTGTTAATTTAATTAGAACACTTATGATGAGGTCAGTCCCCAGAGACTTAAAAAGAAATCCTAGAAATAAATAACCAAAGTCGGTTTAAAAAAATTAAAAAAAACTTTTGGTGGTTTTGAAATTTTATATAATAATATAAAATTATAATTACACACTTTATATAATGTTAAATTTCTATCCAAAAAAAAAAAAGAAGGGGGGAATATACTTTTTTGATAAACAATTTCAACTTTGTATTACCAATAGATGGCACTATGTACTTTGTCATATGACAAACCATAATTCCATCTCAAAAATGGCAGACAGGTAACTTTATCTTGCCACCTATGAAACCTTAAAAGACAAAGCAAAATCAACCGTATAAAAAAGACAAATTTACACATCAAAACTGGCATTTTGAAACCCAAAATCAGAAATGCCAATCAAAATATGACTACCTGTGCTGCCATCTATCGGTACGAAAATATTTAAAAAATAAAAAAATTAATTTAAACTTATTTTTCTATGACGAAGATTCAAATTGGATAAAATATTCCGATAAAAGATCGTAGGTCTGACTGCTCTACAAGGAATGACGTCGTTGAAGAAAGAAAAAACAAATTATCATGTGGTTGAGTTTAAAAAAAAAATCCGAAAAAAAAAAGTAACATGATACTTGCAAGACTATTTATATCTACGACATCAAACCAATAAACGCAAGTGGATGCAATATCAAATGCAAACTACAAGATTTGTTTATTGGACTCTCTACGTTATTGAAATCTATCAAAACGATTCTAATATAAAATAATAATGGCCTCTCATGACCTTGAGAATTAAATAGAACAAACTCACTGGGGCCCAGTCATTTTTCCTTCGCCTCACGTAACCCGTTGCCTTAGCAACAAGAGGATCGCTTTTGTCTCCAACTCAATGTTGTGAGTGCGCGCGCGCTTAGTTGCGAATTTTAAAAAGAGCTAAAAAAGAATGTTTTTTTTTTCTTGTTCTAAGCATGACTTATAAAATAGACTAAGTTCATATCTTTGAAATAAAGCCACGCAACGATCTAAAACACGTTGAATAGATATGCATTAATATGTATATTTATTAACATAAAAGGAGTCCTTTTTCGTATAAATATTATCGTATGTCGAGTAATAATAAAGATCATTTTACGGGTTTATTAATTTTAGTTGTTTGTTAACTGTGAATGCTATTGTACTTAAACAATAGCTTATTATAGTTAATATAATTAGTATGGTACACTTAATATTGCTCAACCTTTGAATTTCGAATATTCATGTTCATATAAACGAATACTATAGGATATTTCGGGGATGGGAGGTTAATAGAAAGTGATGGTAACTTAAAACCCATGAATTAATAATATTAAATCTTTTAATTACTAACTTGGTTGTTTTTAATAAATAGAGGCTATTATTTTCTCCTATTTTATTTTTCTCCTAGGAGATTAATCTTCTCCTTGATAAAAGTGATATTTAAGGGATTAAAATGGAGTCCGGGAACGTGATACATTCGTCCTTCCTCGAAACAAACAAAAAAATAAAAATAAAAAAGGTCAAAATTTTCTTAAATATATAGTTGGTGATTTGTCTGCAAACAAATGATCCAAGTATTTTTGTCGAGTAACAATGGATCATTTGATAAAAAGAAAATAAAGAAATAAATAAAGATTAAGAAGGTCACACGGGAAGAAATAAGCGTTTAGGGAAAAGAGGTCACCATGACGACCTATTGTTGTCTGAAGGATCAGTGGGCGAGGTTGACCACACATGCATATCATACACAAAATTTTTGTAGGTGGCGCTGAATAGCATTGCAGAATGAGTAAGTATAATTACTGATTTGACATCTAGAATTCGAAGGTTGTTTATTTTGCAAGTCAACAAACAAATAAAAAGAAAAGATAAAGAGAAAAAAATGAAATTTATAGGAGTACACAGATAACATTCCATACTAGAAATGTATTTGAAACCTGACATTAATAGTTATAATAACTATAACTATGCGTGTGTTTAGCACTTCCAATTGTTTCTGGTTGGAAGCCTACTTTTAACTCCTAAAATTTATATACTAGACATTAGAATTATACATTCAGGTGTTTTAGAAAAACTTTCATTAATAATAAAAAACTTATATTTTAATTAAAAATTAACTATTTACTTTTAATAGTTTAAAAATAACATAAATTTTTAATTATTTTCCATAAAAATAATACAATTCCTTATGAATAGGAGTAACTTGAACATGCGGCCAAGTTACTGTTTACACTAAAATACAGTGAAATAGAATTTGTAATTGCATTGTACTTCATGCAAACTTTTTCAGAAATAGTATGAAATATGATTATGATTAAAATAACGTAGAACCCTTTCAGTATGAATACTCTATATAATAATAAAGTATTAGTAATAAACATTAATGATACTATTATATTAATTATTATTTTATATTAATTAAATTATATGTTATTATATAAATAATATTATATATTATATATATTATTTATATTATATATAAATGTCATTATACACCAAATAATTTATCGAAGCAAAATAATATTAAAATCAACTTTTCAGGTCGCACAGATGGAAAATAAAAATTGCAGTAGTTTTCATAAAATTATTGTTATCATTAAATCGTTAAAAGTATTTTTAAATTTGTGTTGAAGCTGAGAATAACCTCATTCTAGTTTGTTGGTACTGCCAATAACATAACATCAGAGTCTGATCTGATTTCTCTTTATCTCTATAATAAGACATCGCATGGTTAAAAGAAAAAAAAAACTAAATAAAATATATTAATATATAATGAAAAGGCGTTCCCAGTGGTAATCTAGATTTTTGTTCTTGTCTATTTTATATATATTTATTATCTAATAGTCGTAAACAAAAAAGGTGCGTTTAAGAAGGATTTCAGAGCTTCACAAACGTTTATACCGGACTTAAATTTATGAGAAGATAAATTAACTCTCTGGTATAGTTTGCCAGCCAGAAACAGTGTGTCTATCGGACTCACATAAATATTCCTCAAATTCGCTGTAATTACAGTTTATACTTTAGCAAATGGCGTTTCACGCGCCCTGTTGAACCCCCCAGACACACAGTTCCAAGAAGGTGGCGAGTGTAGAAGTACAGCTGTATATATATAAAAAAGAAAGAACGAGAGAAGAAAAAAAAAAAGTCATCCAACCTCTCTTCCCTCTATAGCTGCGGGCTCTCTCTCTCTCTCTCTCTCTCTCTCTCTCTCTCTCTCTCTCTCTTTCTGTCTATCTGTCTGTGTCCCGAGCTGTGGGATATAGGGAGGATAGAGAGAGAGAGTGAGAGGTACCAGGGAAGAATAACGAGGGGGATAGTAGGAAAGGACCGAGAGGGTGCGACAGATGAACTAGACGCCACCATGCCGCAAGGCCCATGTGCTTCGAGTGACTTGTCTCAGCTACGCTTGCTTACCACAACAATCAGCGATTTGAACCGAAGGTCCCGGATGTTGACACGATGTTTGCCATATTAGCGGAATTTGTAGCCAGGCCACGACCACATTTTCTTTGGCGTGTTTTTTCTTGTTTTTCGTTGGAGCTGAACACCACAGAGGGCGCTACAGTCGGAATAACGATGATAATAATTAAAAGTACAATTGAAGTGTGTTTACAAGTATAGAAATGGGTAACCTCCGATGAAAACATCGATATTTAGGGATCTTACATAGCCTTTCGTATACTCCCTATCACCTTCCCGCGCCCCCCGACGGCCACTAGGTGGTGACCTTCTTCACTAACACTAAGTTTTCGTTGACCCCTTGAGAGAACGACAATTGTTAGGGTTACCCGACTGCAATGCTCTTCTCACAAACAAGGTCTGACCACTAAAAGCAATAGGATTTGTAAAGGGGAGAGAGAGAGAACTGCAGGGGGAGGGTGTCACGCTTGAGCCTTTTAGACACAGTTTCGATTGTCAAGGAGTCCTTCACCTATTTCGTGAAAGGCCAGCAGTAGCCAGTAAAAGCAAAAAGAAAATACATGGTGAGGGGGAGGTGAGGTTGTAACACACGTGGGTTTGTTCTGCTTCTATGGACGGCCTAGTTGGCAGGAATGCACACAGCTAACAAAGTCCATACAGTTTACGAGTCTTCCGCTCTGTTGTGTGTGTTTGTCTACAAAACAGGTGACACCATAAAAGACCCAAATATCCTACTTGAAGCTGAATGGGGTATTTGGGAGAAAATGTATAGGGTAGGGGTAAAATAATTATTACGAACATAGCCAGTGATGCATTCTATTAAATTCATTAGGTTAGAAGATAGTGTCTTTACTTCCAGAAGCTGAATTACTTGGTTTCTCTGAAATGTTAAAAAATTAGCGCATTCAGAAATTTCCACTCGATTTGTTTGAAGATGCACCCTTTTGACGATGACGTATCAAAAAAAAAAAAAAAAAATCGTTCTCATCGAAATTTTATAATCTCGGAGAGCTTATTAATTGCTGTTCGCAATGATCTTCAGAGATAATTCATCTACTCGCATAATTCTCACTATCCTGCCAATATTGACTGACCTCTTCTTAACCAGTGCGCCTTCCAAAACTCCACGATGTCAATTCTCCTCTTGGTAACTCAAACTCTTACTCATTCTTTACCATAGAACTCCTTCCAAACAGCCGTTCTCAGTCTTGTGCCTTTTGTCATTATTATGATGTCAAATAATACCAAATCTGCAGCCTAACTAGCTAAGAGATTAACCTACCTGTTCACCAGCCCATCAGCAGATTGCTACTTCGAACCCCTGTATGGACATTTTAATTGTATGTATTAATCACCTAATTAAATGAGGGTCTATCTACAGCAAAAAAAGACGGTTGAGTGGGTGGAGTACAGATTCGTTTGAAGAAAAATGGATATTAATTAGTTAACATATTTGACGTCGCTGGACGCCGTATGGTCACGTCCGTACCTCGAAAGATTTCGGGAGTGAATCCTACTGCAAGAATAAGTGGGAGGATCGCAGATTCCCTTTCTATACAGAGTTAGGACAATCACAAACATCCACGTCCATAGTAGAATTCGAAACCGCATCCTATTGGCTGAAAATTGGATACGCTAACCACCCAGCCAATCAGATAATATCATAAAATAGTGCTTTTCGCAAAAAAAAAAAAAAAAAAAAAAGAGAGTGCACGTAAAGCTGTGTTTTGTCTTGTACCGGAGAGACTTTATTTATTATAATTTAAAACATACACTACTTTCAAAAATTAAACGGACGCCTGTGTTTTCTACATCTCAATCGAGGTAGCGTTGATTTAATGACGGTGTGTCCGTTTTTTAGCCAACAAGCTATGAGTTCGAATGTCTATTGTCGCATGGATGTTTGTGAATGTGTTTGATGGGAGATGATTTTTGTCAGCCGGTGTGAGTCAACTTTGCTGAAAGTGCCAAGTGGCTTGAAAACAGTTCGACATTTAATATCTGGAGTAGGATTCCTGCTTAGACTAAGGACTAACTATTTCTCATTCGTACTAAAGTATTATGGATTTAAAACCTCTTTTTATGTGGGATTTATATAAAGAAAAACACCATTAACCCATCTTTGACGACTATTACAGACGCTACTCTCGTGTAAATATTCATAAACGATTATAAGTGATCGTGACTCATTTCTCATCAAAATGGAAATCAGATGAGACGAGTTGAAATTCACCTCTTCGCTACTCAAGGTGCGCAGTGGGGTTAAGATGGTGACTGTGTATTACTTAGCATTACATTCACACACTCCAATTTCCTCCCAGTATGTCCTTAGCCCTTATGACATGGTACATTATCATTTCGATACTTAATTGCCCCTTGTTTCCATGGATCTACCACAGCGCAGGCCAAACACAGAATCGTTCAGAATATATGTTGCTCAGCATTCAATTTTGTGGGCACTACAGCAAGAAGCATCTAAACACCACATTATTATTCTCATTTAACAGATAGGCGATACACTAAGATAAATAAACAAATAAATGCGATAAAAACAACTTTTTCTTTCCAGCTTTCGTACCCCCCCCCCCTTCGTATACACAGAATCGTCTGATTTGAATAATGTGTATTATGATTCATCACCCCCACACCTACCAGATCTTTCCAAAGGTCTGTTGTCCAATTACAGCGAGCTGAGCACCACTTAATCGAAGTTGAACATTGTTGTAGAAAGAGTTGATTTGTACTTCAACCCTTCAGTGGAGTTTATCATAATGTAATAGCTATGGACTCTTGGACTTTAAACGGACTTATAGGAGTCCATTTTTAAAATGCAAAATAGTTTGCCTGTTATAAATTTCCCATTCTTAGTTTAAATCAGTGATATTAACAGATCATTATCTTCTAACTTCTACGCATTCTATTCATACGATTCTGTTTTGCGATAGCGATTTAGAAATTATTAACTGCAAGGTTAAACTATTAGCAATTCTAAATTAGTTCCTCATTGTATTCATTTCAATACATTACTCATCATTTGAAGCGATATCTACTTGTTTCTATCATTTAACCTGAAAAAAATCCCATTTGTGAGTCGTCACTATTAAATTTTGTTTATCAAGGAAGATGATGTTTGAAAATTTTATCTCAGGTCTCTTTATTCTGTTCACCTTCGCATTCAAGTTGCTGGAAGAGTAATTCATGATGGGAACATAATTTGAAAAGGTTTTCCTACCTTATTTATGACGTAGTCGTAGGTTTTACCCCCTCAGAATTACATGCGATAATTTCAAGATGACGTATTTATATAAGTAAGAAGAGAAAGCAAATAGATTGGAGGAAAAGATAGAGAAAAGAAGAATAGATAAGACAAAAGATACCAAGAAACTTTTAATACGAAACACAAACATGAAAGAGAGAAAGAGAGAGAGAGATTGAAAGACGGACGAAAAACAGAACAATATTAATAAAGATGATTTTCTTTTCGTAATTTCGAAGTGCATTCTCTCTTCAAAACAAAAAAGGGGAAAAAAGTGCGTACCACACCTTCTAGCGAGTATTTTACGCAACAAAAACCTTAAACATTAAATACGATATTCCTTTATTTTTTTTAGATGACATCATCTTCTGTGTTTTCACACGGGCAAAGAAACACCCCCACCAATTAGAGCTGGTCGGACGATTAGTTGTGGTTCTGTAGAGTGTGACCTTGTATTTCCACAAAGCATTCACACAAGGAACGGAGTTTGTCATCGCTACAAAGGTATCAATGGCATTAACTTACCTGAGTTAAGTACCTTGATGGCCTCAATATTCCTACCTGCCTTTCTTTTGTTTGCTAAAATAATAAATGTTTGGTTGTAAGAATACTTCATTAATATTGCAAATGCATCCGTCCATCAGCCATTCATATAACAATAACTGAAATCTTTCAAAGAATACAATGCATCTTAAACTTTGTTAGGTAGAAATCTTTCTTAGTACATAGCTTTATATTACGATAAGAATCTAATTTGCTATTTTTTATGCGAGGTGCAATCTGTTAGGTTCACTATGTGGTTGCGAATCTGAGAAAATCACAACAAGTTCCTGTATTTTATTTTATTTTGCGCTTTGTTTTCTTTCTTTCTTTCTTTTTTTTTTTTTTTTTTTTTGAGCGTCTTAAAAAACCCGGTAAGCTTTTTGATATCAGCTGGTACCTAATTCAGTTTCGAAAAAACGATAAAATAAATTAGTATACTTTAATTAATGCATTAGAATTGTGTATCTCATACTGAACACACAAACGAAACTGTCTATTTGAGTATCACTTCTCCAAAATATTTTATTTATTACAGTTTTGAATGATATGTAGAACAACCTCCCTATTTATATAGATATAATTGTTAACTGTATAGCTACGCTTCTGGAAAGATGGAATGTAGTACCTGTTCTTTGTAGCCTAATATGGCATGGAAAGTATGTCTCGCTTCCAAATATAACCAAAAAATATATGGCATGGAAAGTACGTCTCGCTTCCAAATCCAAATAACCAAAAAAAAACTGACCTGCAGAATAAAATACATATACAAAGGAAAGAAAACGCATATCGAAGAAATACCTACAGAGGAAATTATTTTCCCAGAATAAAGTTCTTATAGTCCTTATAAGGACTGGCTTAAAGGGGCGAAGCAAGAATGCTTTTCATCTTCCCCATTATCTGTAGCGGACAGTGTATGGATAAGATGTTATTGAGCTATTAAAGCTCTGATCATGGCAGGAGGGTAACAGCAATAGCCGAGCCTCAGTTAGAACTTCATTGGCTACAGCACTGCCATCCATTACCCTCCAAGGGTATTGGATTAGGGTCCTCATCCGCTCTTTTTTTTCCCCCAGAATCCCAGAATAAAGTTCTTAAGTTCTTAAAAGAACTGGGCGATGGACTGAGTCCTTGACTCTTTATCCCGTCATCTGAATGAAGAAGATCTGCGTGGATGGAGTGTTATTGAGCTAAAAAGCTCTAGTCATGGCTGGGTAACGGCAATAGCTGAGCCTCAGTTAAAACTTCATTGGCTACAGCATTGCCATTTGTTACCCTGGAAGTCCTAAAAAGGACTTTTTCAGCTATCACAATTACCTAGCCAAAATCTCCCAGAATAAAGGTAATGAACTCCTCCTAATAAGTATAAAATTATTAAAAAAATATATATATATGGTGTAAGAATGAAAAAATGGATACTGTAAAATATATTTAGATAAAAATATATAAAATGTAAATAAATTGAAAAGTTTTAAATTGATTCCATTTAATATTTAATTGATTAGATATTTTTCTTATATTACTTTAGAAAACTATCATAAATTATATATGTTGTATATCATATATGATTATTAATAAAGCTATTTTGTTAACATGCAAACGAAATAACAAATCTAACAGTATATCGAAAAAAGTTAAATAAAATAAATAAATGAATTCTATTTAATTTTCTTTTTGCTTAAAAAAATTTTTCCTAATAATGTGTATAGAGAAATAAGTGAAAAAAATGGATGCATGTAGAAAAGCATTCCAAATATATATTTCTCTCATAATGTTACTAAACTCTATTTCCAGGTTGTAGTTCTATCAACTTAAGGTTGGCATACCGAGATTGCTTCCGCCTGGATGTCTATTGATTCACGAACACACTTGTCACCTGTGTTGGCATTTTGACTTGGAAGACATATCAAGGTAGAGCAACCAAACAATCGAAGCGATGACGTCACCAAGATATTTTTATATCGTCTAAGGGCTGTCAAATGAAGCCATGCATTAAAAGAAGAAAAATACTAAATGGATGGTTGCAGAATATCAGAGATGTGTCGATTTTTTATGAAAAAAAAAGCATTATGTCATGTAATTGAATTACATTTCAGTTTATTCTTTTTTTTAAAAAAAGTACTTGTAAAATATGCAAAATAAACTATATAAAAAAATTTTTCTAATTATTTATTAGAACTTTTCTTTTATTCTTTCTTTCTTAGTATTAAATACTTCACATAAGTCATCCATTTTACTCCCACGCCATATTTTTTTCTAAATCACTCTGATATTAATTCAAACGCTACAAATGATTCTCAGAAAAGCAATATATTTTCGGGGGAAATTGTTAAAATGTACAATTTTATTAATAACGTTGTCTTTCAGTATGAATCCCAGGGTAGTGGTGAACCGTGTATTTAATTTACTTTCCTACTATCTTCTTTTTCCACATCTTCTTTCTGAAATTTTTGCCATTTCCAACACATTTGTTATTATAGATACGAGGAATAAATGATTCCCTTTAGGGAATATTTCGGATGCCTTTTCTATGTGTAATAAACAGTTTGAATACATAAAAACATAATAAAGTAGAAAATTAGTTTCGTTTTCCCATTTTCTTCGCGAATATAAGGTGACAGTCTGTTATTTATCATGCTGATAAGTACTCGCCCCCACCCCTTTTCATTTCTACCGAAACACAAATTAATTTTAAAGTTATTCGGTTAAAGAAAGTTAAAAATGTATAGATGGAAAAGCATTTATCTTAAATATATGTATATATGTATACGCGTTTAAATAAATAAAAGTAAATTAAAAACAAGACCTTTCTCTCTTTTTTTTTAATTATTATTTTCTGGATAGCTTTCGCATTATAGATAAAACGCGCAAAGAAGTTGATTTCAAGCGTGGCGCGAAATAAAAACCACGTGCAGTTGTCATATGATGAACAATTGATTACATTTCTTTTGAATGGCTCACAGCAGATTTCAAACGATGCGCAGTTGAAAAATAATTGAACAAGGCGCGCGATTGTTCGATTGTTAACAGCGAAATCAACACTGAGCGTGCAAACATGGAAAAAGCAAACGAAACTGACGAAATAATTGTCAGTTTCAGAAACTGACAAAAAAAAAAAAAGGTTTCAGAAACTGACAAAATTATTAATGTTGCCAGAATTTTTTAACATTTATAATCCAGCCATATTTGTTATTTAAATCGCTTCATTTTAGAAAGTAAACCTGTTGAATGGTAATATAATTATGTTCATTTTTTAATAGTCATGGGGATAGGGGAAATGTGGGGTTATTTAATGTTCACGACCACTAATCAGCCACAGTTTATTGTAAAGATAGTGAAGTTTTTTTCAAAAAAAGTGGATAAAAAAATTTCAACACCACCCCCGTGTCCCAATAATGAGGATAACCCAAATAGCTTCCGTCACTCTGCCCTTGCTCTCATTTGTCATAGGGCGAGTGTATTGTCTGCATGTAGGCTATTGGCTTGTGGCGCCCATTAAGCTGATCCCCCTCAGGCACTCGCGGTCGGAGGGTTTCCCCATACGCGTGACAACCATAGGAGCAGTTCTACCCTAATGATTATTCATGACGAGGACTGGACCCATGCTATTGATTGTTCTGGTCCTCTCTGTTTGGGGCTTGGCCTCTGCTATTGTGTTTGACAGTTGTTTGCCCCAAGAGCAACGAAAGGAACTTGACATCGACGCTTAGTTTAAAAAAAAAAATCATAAAATAAAAATCGGTCCTAGACGTCTGTTTTGGTTCACCAGGATCTATGGTTTTTGTACCAGGAAAATCATCAATTTGTCAATTAATTTTTGAATGGCAAAAAAAAAAAAGACAAAAAAAAACATAGAGTATAGGATGTATCCAGGATGCACTATAAAGCAATTGGTAGTATTCCTACTGAAATAAATATAATAAAACAAGGAAAATGGGCCTATTTCGGGATCCCATTTTTGTGGAGAAGTACCGGAAACTCCTGAAAAGACAGCCGTTATGGGTTGCGCTATGATTCAGGAATGGTCTTGTCCGTTAATGCTCAAACAGCTGCCATATGTGGTTCGGATTCTCAAATAGAATACTTTTACACAAAAAAAAAAAAAAAAGCGTCAGAAATATTGAACAAAATCGGAATTAATTTAGGATTTTCTTGAGTAGAATCCCTCTGATTCTAGTTCTGGAAAAATAATCGAATTTTTCTTCCTTAAAAAAGCATCGCAAAATATAACTCCTGCCCTACACGGGATTCGAACCCAGGTTTTTTCCCAACCATTGAATATCTTTATTACTGAATATGTGGGTGGAGGAAGATTTTTTTTTTTTTAAAAAAAAGATTCAACAGATGATAGATAGTATGACGGTTTTCTGTATTATTTTTTTAATGGCATTTCCATCCATAAAACATATGGAAACCTTATAGTACTTGAGTACAGTTGACGGTTCACTAACGAATTGTTAACCCTAAAGCTGGAAACTAGGCGTGGAACATTTTCATTTCACTTCAGGTCTCCATTAAGCAAGGCGATAGCTTTACAAGGCGGACAAAAAAATTCATTGTTACCTAAAGTGAAGTAAAAAAAAAAATTAACGGGATAATAAACAACAGGGGATTATTTTGATCAGATGAGAAAGAGAATAGATCCTACTGAGGATCTGTTTTCTTTGTCATGTGATATATAAGAAGGTAAAGATAGTTCTCAAACCAAAGAGGGCGCTAGAGTCACTCTTAGAAGAAGAACATATATTTGATTTAATCAAGAAATAATCAACTCACAATGTGACTTCGTTTTAATATTTCCCATAATTTCTTAACCCTTTTGGTGTTTTCGTCTGTTTGCTTGTCTATCTCTCTTTGAGTATTCCGCATCGTCAGGCTTACTAATTTTGGATTCTCCATTTGGCTTTTCAAGAGCCTATAAGTATACCATTAATAAATATGTTTTGTTGTTTTCTTATACACGTATTAGCAGAATGATTTGCGAAAGTAGTCACAAATCCTTTTCTTTCCAGTAATTGATTATTGGATTTCTCATGTACCTGAAGGGTGTATGTACTGTGAGGGTACTGCTGAGGCTGCGGTTTGCATAGAGGTCGAGTGAACTTCTGCATGAGTATGGCTTAGTAACCAATCCGTTAGTATATATTTCATGTCCATTTCAATTTCAACTCAGTCCTAACTATGAAAAATCAGCCATAGAAAAATGGACTGCATGCGGATAAGGAAGATCTCCCCAAACCTTCCAGATTCCCTTCACAAATATAC
The DNA here is from genome assembly GCF_054136105.1 of Typopeltis vanoorti. Lineage (NCBI taxonomy): Eukaryota > Metazoa > Arthropoda > Arachnida > Uropygi > Thelyphonidae > Typopeltis > Typopeltis vanoorti. Next base: position 58,416,385 of record NC_143562.1, read on the forward strand.
TTGCTTTTAATTCCATGAGTGACGCATTGGATAAGCTCGAGACAGGAATTAGGATAGGCGGTAGATCGATCAGTAATCTGAGTTATGGCTGATGCTACCGTACTCTTCTGTAATGATAAGAAAGAACTAGGACAAATTCTTGGCAAAGTTAACGAGATCAGTAATAACAGAGGACTTAACTCAATCCTAGCAAGACAAAGATTATGGGTCTCAAAGGAAATACAAACAGGGAAACTCTTGAGAAACAAGTGTACCTTAATGGAGAAGGAATTGAGGAAGTCAGCAAGTTTGAGTACCTGGGATTCATTATTAATGTGAAGAATTGCTGTTTAGAAGAAGATTAGGAATGGCTAAAACAACAGTCAGAGACTTGCCTAAAATCTGGAAGGATGGATCTATCTCCATGGGAACAGAGTTGAGGATTTTGGATGCAGTTGTTTTTCCAACACGACTTATGGATGTGAGACTTGGAACCTAAAGAAGTCAGATAAGAAAAGGATAGCGGCTTTTGAGATATGGTATTACAGAAGGCTGTTGAGGATATCATATACTGAAAAGCGTACAAATGAATGGGTGTTAGAAAAGATCAGTAAAACTTTAAGGTTCTCCTTAAGGATATTGAAGAAGAAAGTTAAAATATTCTGGACACATTGAAAGGATGGAAGGGGGGACTCCTCAGAACAGTAATAGAAGGTAAAGTTCCAAAAAAGAGGAAGGGGTAGACCGTCAATGAGATGGTGTGTGTGTGTGTGTGTGTGTGTGTGTGTGTGTGTGTGTGTGTGTGTGTGTGTGTGTGTGTGTGTGTGTGTGTGTGTGTGTGTGTGTGTGTGTGTGTGTGTGTGGAGTGACTGATCTTTCTGGAGTTGAAGCCTCCAGAAAAGCAAACAACAGGACTACATGGCGAGACCTGGGTGGCACATCACCGAGCATTGGAATGATCATATGGCATCTGTGGATGACCAGTGAGCATATGGATGGACAATTCCAATCCAATTATGTCTTTTTTCTATCTGTATGCAAAACCAAACCTACTTTTCTTAATATAAACATACATTTCAGCTTAGGCAAAAAAAACTCACCTAAATTTTATCGTTCAACTCTAAATACATCCAATTAAATTCGAATATACTCGAATTAAACGACAATGAGGTCTTGTGCACTTGTTTGCCCTCGAGTACACCACGCCAGTGAAGTCATCTTCCCCTGAACAGTTTAATGTTCTCAAGCAGGCCTTCCTTTTCCAGTAGCAAAAATCCAGCAGATAAAAATGCAGTGGCATCTGCAATTATCAGTGGCCTCTCAACACAGATTACTCCCATCTCGATTTCTTCTTTATTAGTGATCCTTCTAATTGCTATCGAAACATCCATTCCCATTTCACTTTAAACTCCAACCTCTTATCTAAGCTTTGGTTTTCCAAGAAGTATGCGAAGGCTGTTCAAGAGAACTGGACTTATCACAATTGAGTTCTCCATCTTGTTTTTCTGTTCATTTAGAACTGAAGAAAATGCAAGCAATTTGAGCAAGCATCCGAATTCATTTTTCCACCTTCCTCCTCTTCTGCATTGGACCCATTCTCTTGAATTCTTCCATTGCTTTATTTCCATTGTAAAAAGTCGATTTCCTGGCTTCTTACTTTTCCTTCAATTCTTCCATAATAATCTTGGTAATTGTCCTCCAACAGTTGCAAAATGTCCTGACAATTCCAAACATACATTCAATACCTTCTACAGTCTTTTGCCAAGTTCATAAGAAGAACTTGTTCAAATAGACCTAAAAATTTCCGCTCTGATTGCATTTCTCCCATTAATTCGAAGGTTGTGCTGCTCTAGAATGGACTTCTTTTCTATGTTGCTTTTTATTCTTGCTTAGTTCAACAATATCCATCCTACAACCTACAAACGAGCCCGTGTTTTAACCATTCTGAAGAATGCAACAAATATTTATTAGGTTACTATTGAATTTCTTTCACACAATTTTATTAAATAAAACTAACGGAGCAAAACCATTAACACAATTTCTACGAAACCATGAAGCTCTCAACGGTCGCTAGATGGATTCCACCACTATCAATCAACAGGGTATTCTTTTGCTTATGTCATCCACCTATGGACAAATGTCATGGAAAGTTTAAAGAATCTCACATGGTTGTTGTTAATATTTCTTGGACATTTCATCAGGTTTCGTACAGAGACCTGTTAAGTATACACCCATCATATGGTCATGTCTTCTGATGTCTACAAGAGATGGATCTCTTGCAGACATCACGACCAACTCTCTCACTGGTCTCGCATTACGTGTGATAGTGGATGGATTTTTATCTTCAAACTCTGCAGCTAATGCTGGTTTTCCATAAGGTCTTCTAACTCTCATCTTTCTACATATCAATGATCTTCTTCATTCGACTGCCAATTGAATTTTTTTTTTTCTGATGACCGTATATCACCTTGTCTTTCTCATTTGACCAATCTTCAGTACAAAAACCAACGGACCATGAACCGCTACAATCTAAATTCTAACCCCGTAATCATTCTTCAATAGGGGGTTCTGAAAACCTTGTTCATTTCACTGCAACTAAAACACAATCCTTTCTTATTATTTCTGGAAAAAATAAGACTTCACTTCCTTTCACAGAGATGTATCTTTTCCGCTGCTTGCATTTTCTCCAAATACCGCCATGGTCATTGTTAATCAGAGTCATCGGCAGTTTCCTTGCACTCCGTTAACACACGTGCAACTAGTTAATTCCGCTTTCTTTTCGAAGCGTCGTTCATCTTATGTATTTCTCAGAGAGCACAATCGTAATGCACTGTAGACTGAACAATCTCTTGTGCTTGGGATTAAAATAATGGGTGAGATGACTCTAATTTGTGTTCACAGTTTGTATTAGAAAAAGACAAACAAACGTCTTGGATTCTGATCTATTAAAATTTTTTCGTAATAGTTTGACAATGAAGTCGTCATTGATAATAGTTTTATATTGTTTGTTCCATTAATATTAAGTTATTTGAGTGTCTTTTAGAAATAAAAGTGAAACTTATATTTTACTTTCAAATTTATCATTTAAAATTAAAATAACTTGAAATAACGTTTACAATTAAAAAAAAATACATAAACCTTTAATATTTTAATATAATAAAATTACAACTTATTTATTAAATACTTTTGTATGCTTAGTATTTAAAATAGACTATGTAATAGTAGACAATTGAGGACTTTTATTTAATAGGTTAAGATTATAAGAAATAAATGGCAACCCTGTGTTTGAGATGCTTGATAATGATAAATAAGGAATAGATTATGTAAGATAGCTGCGTGGTTTTGTTACGTTATGTGAAGGTACATCGGGTGGAGGAGGTACGAAATGTTACTTTCGGAAGATTCTTTGAATTTCCTAATCAAACTGTTGCTATGGCATTTCTGTTCTTTGTTAATAGACTTAATGGTTTTCTTTTTTTCTTCTTTTTATTATTATTATTTTTAATGTGATTGCCATTCACGAAAAGTAGTGTTCTGGATAGGCACAAGCTAAGAATTTTTTTTATATATTTTTAAAATTATATTTGATATATTTTAGTTTCTTTTTCTTTAAAGTCTGGAACCCCTCTGTAGAGACCAGAGACATGAAACCTCCAATCTAAAGACAACTACAAACATCCATGTTCACATGCGGGATTCGAACCCACGACCTGTTGGTTGGAGAACAGACACATTAACCACCCAGCATATGACTGCAGTTAGTAAAATCTTAGTAAAAAAGTATGATATGAATACCTTTTTACTATGATTTTACCATACGCTTAATTGTTGATTCAACTGTTTATTCTTTTGCCATTGGTGTGTATGTTTCAACCCCCCCCCTTTTTTTTTTTACATCATAATTTTTCAATTCTTCAGTACATACTCCAGAACTTAATTAAGCCATCAGGTGAAGTTTTAGGTAATAAATCAGTTTTTATAATTACTAAGTTTCATCTCTAATTTTTAAACTGAAAATTCACGTGCTACACTTGTTTTATTTTATATTTATATTTTACATTTTTTTTGGCTAGATGGGTGAAGCAAAAATGCTTTTCATATTCCCGTTATCTGTAAAGAAACTGTATGGATAAGATGATATAGGGCTATAAGCTCTGATCATGGCAGGAGGGTAACAGCAATAGCCGAACCTCAGTTAGAGCTTCATTGGCTACAGCATTGCCATCCATTACCCTCCCTGGATACCCATTTTAGTCACCTCGTACGACATGCGTTGGAGTTATTATCCCTGCCACCACACGGTGAATATCTATTTTACCTTTTTTTTTTTTGGAGGGGGGAGATGGACTGAATCCTTGACTCAGATGAATCCCTTCATCTGATTGAAGAAAATCTGTGTGGATGGGGTGTTATTGAGCTAAAAGCTCTAGTCATGGCTGGGTAACGGCAATAGCCGAGCCTCAGTTAAAACTTCATTGGCTACAGCATTGCCATTTGTTACCCTGGAATTCCTAAAAAGAACTTGTTTTCTTATTTTACCGTTTGAATGACATCCCATATATCATTTTTAAAGATACATTATATATATTGGTGTATTGGTGACTTACTTGCGAAAATTAGAAAAATTTATTTTAAAAATAACTAAAATAAAAGAATATAAAATAATTTATAAAACATAATGAAATAAAACGTTTAACTAAATTACAATAATAAATATTTTATATACATTCTTAATTATGTTTTCATCATATTAAATTTAACTTAGTCATTCGCCCTCTAGCGGAGAATTCTTATTCAATGTCACTGTTTTTAATTCCAATTCTCTATGGATTATGGGGATGATTTGTCTAATTTTCTTTTCCCCTCCACGGATAAAAAAAAAAAAAATGAAAGAAAGGAAGTAAAAGCCTGAGATTTTTTATTATTATTCTCATTTGCAAATTGTAATTAATTCTATAATTATAGTACCTTAATGGATTCTTCCAAATAAACTTTTTTTATCATTTAGCTAATTAAAACATTGACAAATGCTAATTTAAAAGAAAAAAAAAAAGAGGGCGCAATTATAAATAAAAAAGAAATCTACTCCATAATCAGAAAACGCTTTCGCAACAATACTCGAACGTGCATATTGCACATGCAACTTGATATCAAACGCACAGGCAGGTGCGGTGACGTGGAAGAAAATTGTTGGAATGGAAATTTATATTCTTTTGTCGCCAATAAACGGGTATGAGAAAGGTGATACCTCCCTATGAAAGCGAGTTGTGGCAATTACAGCAATTGAGCAACACTTTCAAGCATCGTTACTAATGTACATGGTGCAATCCCGAGTTTTAAAAAAAGCAATTTATTTGCAAGTTAAAAGGATTTAACTTACGTACCGAAGTCAGTAGTTGCGTAAAAGTGTCTTGAGAGAAGCGATGGTAGCGGCATTACACTAATAATATTTCATCAAATATATGTTCGTTTGTTCATTCTTCCCCCCCCCCCCCTTACTCATATGATTTCTATATTTAAATACATTTCGCAAATTGTTTGATTTATCCAGATTTTTTTTTCTTTTCCTTTTTCTTTCTTTTTTTTTTTTTTTGTTCATTTTAAGTGCGATATTCGACACGAAATTGGAACTAGTGGAGATTTCAACTCTTATTTGATCTAAAAATAGGTTGTACGATGTTTTTGCACTCGATTTAAGTTGACGTTAAATAACAATCAAAAGGAGGCTTGTCCATCATTAGGATACTATTGTACCGATTTTAACCTCTTCAAAAATTATGTAACAAACAGAAAATATTTCTAATTGTGGATTGGATTGAATAGAATTATTAGATGCGTTTCTAAAAATGCATAAAAGGTTTATTGAGATTTGTTTTGTTTGTAAGCTCCTCACTGGATGGACGAATTTTGTTGAAATTTCGTACCGGATGTACGGAAATTTGTCAAATCATCTCAGTTTTTTATTTCACTTGAACCGCTTCTATAAATAAACCAACTAATATCTATTTATTCCTTAAAGGGAATAGACAATATTCTTCTAGTCTAACTTTGGGAAATCGGTAGGGAACCAGCGTCTACCCTTCTTCGTTACTTCTTGAATTTTTAATGGCAGAATTTGAGAAATAATTCGAAAGGACATTCTGAATTTTGCATGTTTTATTCCCATTATTATTATACATCAAAAAGCCAATACGGGAGTAAGGGACAGTGAATTGAATTGGATTGGGAAAGGCAGTAACTCAGTGGATCCAACAAGAGCTAACCTGGAAACTTCTACATCTACTTCCACACCCTGCTTAAGGTATAGGGAATAAATTGAATTTTATTCCCTATACCTTAAATTTATGCCTTATATGGTAACTAAGGATGGTTCTTTATTTTAATATGTTTAAGTCTGTTCTTGTCGAATTCCAATGAATGCGACGGTAAGAAATCGTCAAGTTCATCAACGATATCACTCGAGTTCATCCAGGTAGCGCTGTTGTGCATCTTTATTTTCCTTATGAGCAATTATTATCATTTCTTTCTCCCTTTGAATAGAGATGTGTCTAGGCTTTATTTTGAGGGGTTGCTGAGGAGGTGGTCAATTATTATGAAAGTCACTGTTGATTTTAAGCAGCACATGCCCTCTATTGTTTAATAGAGGGCATGTTCTGCAAATCAGCAAGTTAATATTCTTAACTTGCTGATGCTAATATTTAAATTGTTGATTGGAAAAGGATTTGAAAAATTCAAGTTTGGTTTTTGAAATCATTATTATTATTATTTAGGAAATGTTTGACTTGACTTTATTACTCTTTTGAGGACTGTCATGTTAAAAACGCTGTATTGAAATTATTTATTATTTTTAATTAATTTTTTTTTAAACGAAAGACAATTTTTTTTTTTTTTGTAATTTAACATATTTCAGATCCATCCCTCAGTGATAAATAATAATAAAAAAAACTTTTTGATTTAACTTTGACCCTTTATTTATTTAGAAATCACGTGATCCTATAGTAGGGTAATTAACAGCAAGGCGAATAACTAAAGAGTGACCTTTGCTAATCACACATAACACAAAGAAAGACAGTTTTTTTTTTTTTTTCTTAATACATTCATTTATTTGTCTTGGTTTATTAGAAGGTGCTGAATGGGGTAGTACGTGTGGAACTCAATGCAACAAACACCAGTCCGTCTCCTATCCCCTCCACCACTCAAAAAAAAAAAAAAAAAAAAAAAAAAAAAAAAAAAACCGGATTAAATTTATATTTATATGCTGGTCCCAAGAAATAGAATAAAGTGACAAAAGAGATTAACACTGTTCATTCTTAGCTTAGGAAAAGAAGCTGTTGTTGTTGTTGTATGGAATTACGGCCGAAGCAACTAAGGCGCTAGCTAAGCTATATGACGTTAATCGCATAGGTTCTAAGGTTGGTTTGTCTCTTTTCCAGGATGAAAAATTTAATTTTCCGAAAGGGAAAATCCTCGGTCACCTTCATATGAGACCCGCTAACTCACTTTCACTTGGAAAGTCTCTTATAAAGACTTTAGACGGATTCGAACCCAGGTGTTTCCAACCAAAGGACATCGTCTGAACCTACTGGGAAAAGGAGGTTCAGTCAAAGAAGTGGAACTGGTCTGGTTCCAGGAGTAAGGAGAAATTCGAATTCGGAACCGCGTGTTTTCGACCCAGACGTCGTTACGCTACAAACCACGCTGATTATTGATTATTTGGATATTCGATCTTCAATGACAATTATATAAAATAATTGTCATTGAAGATCGTTTAACAAAAGGGTTAAAGATTTTTCCAAGTTTAGTATGTTTCCCTAGAACATTTAATGACTGTATGTAAATTGAACAGTCTTGTTTTTCATTTCCTCTCATAAAAAACACACACTATGATTTGAAAAGTGTTCATTGACTTGTTTCAAGCAATAACAACCTAATTAACAGTCACTCAGTAAAGATGTCGAATAAACAAGCTGCTCATCGTGCTAATCACTGAGTTCGTAGAAATCGGCTTATGTACTTTTGTCAGAATGTTAAATGATTATTACATACGTTAACAATTTGAGTTATTAAATAGAATATATTTATTATCATAACCCGTATTCATTTCTATTTAATAAAGATCCGAAATTTAACCTCCGATTTTTTTTTATTTAAATTTCGTCTCCAGAGGGCGTATCATGATCTAAGTTGTAGTATCAGTTACGATTACGCACATGACTGAACCTTTTTTTTTTTATAAAAAAATAATTAAAAAAAAAAATGTAACTGGTCACTAATACGATCTGATGAGTCCATATGTGCGAAACAACAATCACTCCCATAAAAAATATTTAACAATTTATTTATCGTCATATAAACACGTGCTATCTCACTTCCGGAATGCAATCTGTTGCGGATTATACCAAATAGAAAATGGATTTATTTGAGAAACGATTTGTTCGCTAATCTTTCCTAGTTTATCTTTTCTCCCCCCCTCCCCCCCACTCCACTCCCCAACAAGAGAAGAATGAATTATAAGCAGACCAGTAAAGTAGCTTTTCCAATCTTTAATCTCGGCTATCGAAATACGTATTGGAGTAGAAGCTTAACATTGTCTTAAGCGCGCATTAAGTACCATAAAACACCCCTATGCGGAACACAGGACGCATGCACCACTGAACAACCGCGAGTTAGCTGGCGAGCACACATTCTGACAACTTCGAGAGATTAGGCCTGGCAGGAGTGGAGTTGATGAGGGGGGGGGAGAGGTAAAGGGAGAAGAGCGGTTGAGGGGGGGGAGAGAGGTTACAACTAAGGCCTCATTATCCGAACCCTGAGAGTGAGCGATATTTCTAGTTCAACTTTTCTCCGCTAGACAGTGCTCCATTAGCTTCTAGCCGCGTCTAGCAGGTGGAGCTCAGCCGTGCAGCACGAGAAGCGAGCTAAACGGCTGCTTGATACTTCCTGACTTCACTCGCCAAGTGGCGTTGTGTCAGCGCATGTGCATAAAGCTCACTGTCGGGCGTGTCTGGTGTATGAACGTAAGGCTCGGACTACCAGGGCTATAGAGGTGTGTGCGTGTGTGTGTGTGTGTGTGTGCGTGCGTGCTCGCGCGCGCGTGTGTGTGAGTGTGTAACGATTGTGGTACTTAATGGCAAGTAGGCTGTTATAGCCGAAGGTTCAAAGGTCGTTCGTCGGAGACGCACTCGTTTGGGCCACGCATTACGGTCAACACCTCGGACTGTGTCGCCGGCAGAATTCCGAGAGGTCAAGTGACGTTATTAACCTCGTCACTGAACTAGACGCGCCGTAGGAAGCCACCAATTGGCTTACGCAACTGTCACTCAAGAAGACGCTTTCGATTCTCTCCCCCCCCCTCGCAACCAATCCACCCCACCCCATCCGTCGTCCCGTAACTACCACCACCTTCGTTCTGTGTTTATGTTTACCGCTGTTTCTTTGTGAAGACAGACTATAGATGGTGTCAAAGTGCCGAGTTGCCCTTCCCCCAATAGTGTTTCTCCGCTGGTGATGTCGAAACCGTTCGTTCTGTTTGGCAGACGCCGGTACCACGTGTTTTGGGTTCGGCGTGCTAAGGTAGCCGAACTATCATCGGCTTTCGTCCCCACACAGCCAAGCCTAATATACCGTCAGCATCTGAACACACTCGATACATGCAACTAGTTAATGTGGACTGCAACACGTGGTTTTGGAGTTGTCCTTGTGTGCGTGTATGTGCGTGGCGTGTAGACAGACTTGAAGTCCGCTATTCTAGAGATGTGCTACTAAAGGAAGAGGAGGGATACGGGGTATTGTGACAGTCTCTTCTTTAGTGCGTGTTCGCAAGATCACCGGTCGTCGTAGGACAAACAAGATATAACAGCTGCTAGTATGTGTAACGAGTCGTTGTAGGAGGTAAGTGTTTGTCTTTCTTCTTTGTTGATTTAAGAGGTTTCCGACTCTTTCTGTTTTGATTTGATAGATATATTTACTGTTGTAATACGACACTTCCATGCAACAAATTTTAATAAAAGCATTATTAAATAAAAAAAATGGTGTTATATATAATGACATTTTTTATCCAAATATTCATCTTCCACGCAATTCTTTTTTTTTTAATTTTTTTAGAAAAAGATTGTAAACTGCTAGTGGCTTCTATTTTTCCAAAATTTTCTCTTTCTCTCTCTTTTTTAAAGTATTAACTTCCTCTATCTAATTTGTTTTTGTTACATCACGGAAAACCATTCTCCCAGACCATACATTTCCTTTACAAACATCTGCATCCTCATTATTCCAGGTGAAACCATCAATTCATTAAAATTTTGATATTCTAGATAGGCGGGAAAAAAAAAAAAAAAATCGGGTCCAGATTTCGAAAGGGATCACGGGATAATAACCTTCCATGGCGGGAAAATGCTAATAGACATCGTCCATATAACTATTTAAATTTTTATTATTTTAAATCAGTACTTTAATTTTTATCTAAAATTTAAATGAAACTTTAATATATTTAATATAAAAATATAGTTAAATATTACTTTTGTGTACAATATTTTGAACAACTTTTGGTTTAAATTATTTAAAATTTTATTCTTTGCTTATACACCTATATTATTTTTACATAATATTTATTAATATTATTTTGTTCATTTAACATATAATTAAAATACCAGCAAAGCAATTTGCTAGTTTGAATTTCGTGAAAAAAACAAAACAAAAAGTTCTCCAGACGATACTCTCGAAGCAGACGTCGAAATAAACAAACCACTTAGTTTATAAATATAGTGATCCTCAAACTGTTTATTTATTTTCATTTCAGTAATTCAGTAATAAGTAAATAACCCTGTTCTTCTATCCCCCTTTTCATAAATGTATATGGACTTGTCTATTACGACATTTCCGGTAACTATACTAAGGGCCTCGCAAGGATGCCTGTAAAAGCCAATTATAACGTTCAAAGGCAGGCTGACGAGGACCAGTTTTCAGTGCTTCTAATATACCCTTTGGCTGTGTTTGCATTTAGTTTCACAGGTGCCAGGAAAGATAAGCAAAGGATGGGGGGAGGGAAATGGCTACTTCATTAACAATAGGACGACTAGGGATTAAAAACTTAGCACTAGAATATATGAAACTTCAAGCTTCATTAGAAAATCAGTTCCGCTGTCTACGGAACAATCAAATGCAATACTTCGGACAATGGACCTTGACCTTCACATATAAGGAAGTCCTATAACACCTCATTACAAAAAATTTTCAAACGACTTCTGTATTACCCATAATGCATCACTCCATATACTTTTTTTTTTTTTTGTTAAATTATAATACTATATATAAAATGTTAATTTCACAATGTGTGCATTTCTTTTTCGTTCCCAGTGGTGGCGCGCGCGCTGGTTGTTTTCAATTGTTGCTCGTGACTGTTCAACAATGTGGCGTGCTAACTTATATGCTTGTTTCACGTGTTGCACGTATGCTTGTTTGTGGTTGATTTCGGTGTTGCGCGTGACTGTTAAACAATAGAACAAAGTCGTATTGTTAGTGTGCGTGTTGGATACACTAATATTTTGTACATTTCGTTCTGATTTGAAGGCGTCAATATTAAATTTTTATATTTAAAACTGTGCATTTTTTAAAAGGAATAGTTTTATGAATAAAATTCTTATTTTTTGCGTCATGCGAGTTTGTTTTTTTTTTTGTACAAATTAAGCATACATTGTTCGTAAATGTTTTCTAATTACGAAAATTAGATGCCTATAATATTTATTTAATGCTCATTGAGTTTTGTCATCCCTTTTTACGCTATTTTTAGTGAGTAGAATAATCAATTTCCCCCATTCTTTAGCACCTTACCGTAGCTTGCATTCTCTGCCATTAACGTGGTGCTAACAATGCAGACTTCTCAAGCTAGCGCGAGATCGTGGCACGCTAGTAGAAACACGCGTGTGACGTAACAATTAAGAAGGAATGGCTGACAATGTTCTTGTAATGCAGACAACTTCGTGCATCATTCGTTGTTCATTTCAACTAGTGTACGCATGTGCTAAACTCGTATATAGGAATCGATACAAAAACCAGAGCGCCAATCTCAAGTTGCGTTGGGTGAACTAGTGGTCTGTTACGATTTCCATGTGGATGGTCTTGGCTCACGAGACTTCGTACGTCATTGGACGACCACACCCGTAGAGAGAGAACCAACTACGATCCATGTAATGATCAGATGTCTTTATGATCCAAGAAGGGCTAGTCGGGAATTTGGTTTAGGTTACCGTTCTGAAAAAAAAAAAAAAAGTGTATTTTTTGTTTTTGTTTTCGGCAATGTATGTTTTGCCTTTTTTATTTGCTAATGTTTTTATTTATTTATTACTGTATTTCGCAATTGACTGGGTATAACGAATAGCTCAATGATATACTTACGCTGCGTCTCAAATTTAGAACTAAACCTTTAAAACTTCCTGGAAGACAAAATGCTGATTTGCCACGCAACCCTGTCATCGTCGGAAACAAGACATGGGTGTGGCTGTTATTAAAGCCAAAGCTATTTTAGAACATCCACGTATATTTTTGTCTAATCTTTCCAAGTTATTATTAGCAAGTACGATCTGTCACAAATATATAAATAATACAGACCGCTAGTTTGTAATTTTCGAAAATCTTCCTAGGTGGCGCTGTTCCAATTAGTAGCCAGATAAGAGAAACACGTAGCAAACAAAACGTCAACCCCTGAGGTGGCCAATTACCCGAATATGGAGGACCGAAAGCGTATTGTCGTGTAAACAGAGGGTCGGAGTTTTGACTCCCCTTACTTTTAACAAGGTTACGATCGAGGGTGGTCTGGAAAAAAGGAGGGGGAATGACTATACGAGACAGAGGGGGGGGGGTGAAAAGGGGACGGACACTGCCGAAATGTCTTGGCGTCCATGATCATTAGACTGAAGGTTTTTCTCTACGGTAGGAAAGCAAGGCGATGAGGGATACGTCTATGCATTGCCAAATTTGGCAAAGAACGCTCTTTTCTTTCTCTTGAAGAACTCTCACACATTGACGCCTACTCGAGCGCCGTAGTTAAGATTGAACCGTCTCGTAAAGATAAAGATAGGTTTATCTTTGTCTGGAACTAAGTCAGTTATGAACGTACGGTAGGCAATTGTGAGAGAAGGGAATACACAAAATCGAAAACGGGGAATAAATTCATAATTTTATGAGTAATTATTAGTCATAAAGGGATATTGACCACGTATTAGGACACTGGCAGGCACCCTTTTCTTTATTATTTCAACCAAGAAAATCTTAACATATAAGCAATATGCACAATTCCTCCGGGTTCTCCGGTTATTCACCAGAAACAAACCATCTATCTTTATCCACGTGTCAGATGGCCTGATCGTCTTCATTCTCCATCGAATCATAAGATCTGATAGCGGAAGTGACGTAGGAAAAGTAAAAATCAAGTCACTAGGTTAAGTCCTTAAAACGAATAATATTAAGTGTTTCTTGTCAGGCATTCCCTTAGGGCGGAGAGCATTTTAAACTCTTGCACACGTAAACTACACGTGTACAGTCATTCAGCGAAAGTGGCTGGTTTCAGGTTGAAGTTTCAACTTCCGGTTGCACACCGGAAGTAAGATTGTAAACAAATACTGAGAATAAAGGTGGTAACAGGAAACTGCGACCTTTTTTTCCTCTTAAGTCAGCCTCTCCCTTTTGCTTAGTTTCAGATAAACTTTCCCCTTGTTTACTATTTTTACGGGGGCGGAGATTTATTCAACGCTCTGATTCAGTTTAGGAATACGATTTCGAAAAGTGCTGTCAAGAAAAGATTGCAAAAGTATTTGAAACGCAAATGTAAGGAAAAAGAATGGACAATTGCGAGGTGACCTAATAGGTTGAAAACAATGATAAACTTATCAAACCGACATAAGTTGAGGAGTTGTGAGCAAATATTGCACAAGATCCTCGCTTAGTCCACACCTGAAGCACGAAATATATGTTAAGACTGTACATGTAGGGTTTTTTTTTTTTGTTGTTGTTGTTATTATTATATGTATTAGAGCAATGGCGTGATCACGGGACTTTCGTAATGTCCTGTCGAGACTTCTCTTTACCTATAAACTACGCCCACTTAATACAACTGTTTGCAGCACAAAGAAAAGAGAAAAAGATACTGAGCAGATGGGAAAAGCCTTGAGACCTTGCAGCGTTTAAATGTAAGACCTATGACATTTCAAACGTCCAAGGACAAAATCTCCAGGACCTGTAACATTCAAAAACAAAGTCAGAATCTTGCATCTTCCTTAAGTATGGAAAAATCCCAGGACCTCACATCCTTAATACAAAACGTTTCAGGACGTTACTCTTAAAGAAAAAAAAAGGTTAAGGACCTCACCGTGTTAAAGAACACTTGCTCAGGACCTAGGAACTTAAGGACAAAACAAGTTAATGGTCTTGAGTTCTTAGCGTGCTAGTGACTGCAGTGAACTAAGAACGTAAGTACTTCTTTTTGAGTATCAAGTACGCTCACTATAAAAAGCTATCTGCAGAACAAAAAAAGTGTAAACAGTGCACCTGGAATGCAACAAGTGTCACGACATTCCAATGTTCAAAGGTAAAAGTCTCAGGATCTTGCATCCTTACGTACGCAAAAATCCAACACTCTATTAATATAAATGGTTTCACAACCTTGCTGTTTAAGCAGCAGAAAGGCTCAAGATCTTGCAGTGTTAAAAGAAACAATCTAAGAACCTTGCAGTGTTAAACAACCAGTCTAAGAACTTTACAGTGTTAAAAGAAACAGTCCAAGGACCTTGCAGTGTTAAAGAATCAGTCTAAGAACCTTGCAGTGTTAAAAAAAACCAGTCTAAGGACCCTGCAGTGTTAAAATAAACAGTCCAAGGACCTTGAAGTGTTAAACAACCAGTCTAAGGAACTTACAATGTTAAAAGAAACAGTCTAAGGACCTTTCAGTGTTAAATAACTAGTCTAAGGACCTAGCAGGGTTAAAGAATCAGTCTAAGAATCCTGCGGTGTTAAACAACCAGTGTAAGGACTTTACAGTTTCAAAAGAAACAGTCCAAGGACCTTGCAGAGTTAAAAGAAACAGTCCAAGAACCTTGCAGTGTTAAATAACCAGTCTAAGGCCCTTGCAGTGTTAAAAGAAACAGTCCAAGGACTTTGCATGGTTAAAAGAAGCAGTCTAAGGACCTTACAATGTTAAAAGAAACAATGTAAGGACCTTGTAATGTTAAAAGAAACAATCCAAGGACCTTGCACTGTTAAATAGCAAGTCTAAGGACCTTCCACGGTTAAGGACCACTGCATTGTTAAATAGCAACTCTAAGGACCTCGCAACCTTAAAGAGCAAAGGTTGGACCTTACAGCATTAATGAAAAAAGATTCAAAACTTTGTAGTGTTAAAGAACAATGCCTCGAGACTTTTCAGTGTAAAAAACAAACATCTCAGGAACTTGTAACATCAACGAACAAAAAAACTGGGGATCTTTCGCCCTTAATATGCTGGTGACCTCCCCTACACTACAATACAAATTATTAGGTTGAATATCGTTACTTCACGGAGCTAATAAATCCGAAATGCTTTAGCGGATTTTATCTGCGTCTTAAATGGTTTCTCAC
Source organism: Typopeltis vanoorti (assembly GCF_054136105.1). Taxonomy (NCBI): domain Eukaryota; kingdom Metazoa; phylum Arthropoda; class Arachnida; order Uropygi; family Thelyphonidae; genus Typopeltis; species Typopeltis vanoorti. The sequence continues at coordinate 58,431,967 of NC_143562.1, forward strand.
TTAAAATCGCACAAACGAGATATCTTGAAACCCTTTTTCTTATTCGAGAAATTTACGAGTGAGCAGTCAAACTGGTAAAAGAATTATCTTTCATCTTTATCTCTTTTACAATCGTGATAGGGGGAAAAAAATCCCTTAATTACAGAGTCCTAATTACTTCTTAGGGTCTTGATAAATGATACGAAGCAGAAATGGAGATGAAATAACGCATAGGAAAAACGGATTCATTTTACTCCCCACTTCCCTACCCCCACCCCGTTTTGTAATGTCTTTGAATTTTTATTTATTTATTTTTTTCATCGTCGTGTCTTTCTGTGTACGGAACCATTCTAGCAATTACAATAACGACCTTCTGCAAAAGCAAGTTTGGAAAAGAGCAATATTTTCATTACATCTCCCTTTTGCGAAAGGAAAGACAGAAAGGGGGAGGGGGGGAAGAAGGAAAAAAAAATACACATTAGTGTTTTCCCTTTACTACGTTCGGATCAGTAATGGCTTTCTTTGTCCACTGAGCAATCGAGATGGGGAAAAGAATTGGCAGCTGGTCGTATCTAATTCTATTTCTTTAGATTGCACTTAAGACTAAGCTTGTCATTGCACATATTCGCTTAAAATATCCGCTTTAAGTTATATAAAACAGCTTATCGCTTGCCTTTTCAGTTTTTTTTTATTTTTTATTTATTTATCCCCGTTCCTTTAACGCTTTGGAACGCATAAATAGTTCACAGCTATGGTACAAGAGGGAATGTCATTAGCGTCGTGTTAGAACGAGGATTGCTCTCTCTTTAACCCCCCCCCCCCGTCCCTCCAACCCCATCTCAAGAATCGTACATGCATCCCCATATATAAACAAGGTAATCAGCTGATTATAAAGATGACTTTTGCGCGTTTAACATGGCTGAAATGGGAGCTATCATTAACACCGTTTTGATATCATTTTTCCGAGAAACTTCCCACGTTTTGCAAGATAATCGCTTCATAGATCATTGATTTGCACGTAATTCTTACGTTTTAACTTAACCGACCAAGCATTTTTTGTTGTCAATTTCTATTGATCTTTTTTTTTTTTTTTTATGTCGTTGATGAAGGTTAAAAGCATTACATCGAAACGTCTACAACTCGAAGAAGTTTGATTGTCGATTTTCCTGGTAGGATCTTCGTTTTAGTAACACTTTTGTGGTTTAGATTACTAATGATGATCGCATTAGTTAGAAATACGTTGATAAGCTTCCATCCATTTGAAGTATTTCTCTTTTATGCATCTATGACTTTCAGTTCTGGTCTGCTAGATACAGACATCCTCAGTCCATATCACGGAAGCTTTACTATATATATATATATGTGTGTGTGTGTGTGCGCGCGCGCTCCGTGCAATGGAATGATGCTCATGAATCTGCGACGGCGCAATGAGAGAAATTCCTAAATGCTAAATGCTTCGTTACCAGCGCTTTAAGAGTGTGTGTGTAGGTCAGCAGCCTCGGAGATTGTGAACGAGGGTCACCGTGGTGTGAACTGTAATACCAAAGCGGAGGTCAGTGGCTCTGATGATTCACTTATTTTTCTTCGAAGTGATTGCATTTTTAAAATTTTTTTTTTATACATATATTTTTCATTTGGAACATGAACCTATATGTTGGATTTGCAATAATAACTCTCCCACCAGTTGTGAAGTCAATGTCTCTGACACTTGTCTATCTTCCTTTCTGTTTGACCCATACCCCTTATTTTTGGTGTGCCGGGGGCCGAAAATGATCCAACTCCTGAGCAGATTCTATTTTCTTTGCTTTTAATATTTTTTCTGCACAATCGATGAGTTGAGCCTTAGGGGATCGTAACAGCAATCCTGTAGACCAGTGGTTCCCAACCTTTCCCCACTTGCGTATCCCCTTTAAATTCATTTATGTAAATGGTACCCCTTGTTTTTAAAATAGCTGTTTTGACACTTTTGTTCAGTGCCTATCTTAATGTGAAATAGTGGAAATGAGGTCATGAGTTGGGAAAGGAAAATTACTACACTAAAAGTACAAACCACAGATTTAATTTTACAATATTCGTAGCACAGAAATAAGTAGAGCTTCATGGTAAATATTAATAATGACGATCAAGTATTTAACAAACTTTGGATTTATTATTATTAATAATATTTATTTGTATTATCTGAAAATTCTGTAATAATTGGTATGCAGATCACTAGCCTATTTATATTTTTTTGGAGAAGTTCTAGAAACGTCGCAAATGGAAGTCACTGGAAGGTTCGATATCGCAAAGGTCATTTCTTAGTAACACGCGATAGTTCTGGAAAGGAGGATGGGTGACAAAAGTGACTCATGAACTGTGCGTAATGATTGGTAGAAGAGTGGTTTTGAGGAGGGGGTTCATGGCCACGCCCTCACCAAATTGTTCCATAACTAACGTTTTGCATTTTGTTTACTTTACTTGTTTTCCCGCCATTACTGATTATTTGTCGTGTACCCTTGAACGGCCCAGCACGTAACCCCGGAGATATGCGTACCACCGGTTGGGAACCGATGCTGTAGACCAGTGGTTCTCAACCGCTGTTTCCCGGAAGGTGAATAGGTGTTCCGCGAGAAGTTCAGCACAAATTAATTTAATGATGGTTTAATTGATGTTTAATTAATTACTAATTAATTATTAATTTATACATTACAAAATAACCAAGATGTTCCGTGAAAATTTCAGGATTTGTGAAGTGTCCGTAATCGAAAAAAGTTTCAGAAACACTGCTGTAGACGAATCCTTAGACCAGCTTCTTGAGAGTATAGAGCAGCGCTTCCCAAACTGTGGGCCGCGACCCCCTTCGGGGACGTAGGTTTTGTTGAGGGGGCCCGTGAAATAATGAAAACAAATTTAAAATATTTTAAGACTAAGTCGATTTTTTTTTATCTTAAAAGAAACGTATTTAATATTTATGATTTATTATTTCTTTTTGGTTATTTTTTATGTTTTAATGGGAAAAAAATCACACATTGGTGCGGGTTCACAGATTTTGCTTCCGGCGTATTTCGACACTTAATGAATATTAGTAAATGCATGCTTCTTCATATAAGTTTCATTTCAAAGCAGAAATCTAAGAATTGCAGTTTCAAATATTTCACCTGCTATTGGTGTAGCAGTATTGAAACACATCCATCACGTTAAATTGTTATTAAACTTCTTTTAAGTTTTTAATTCTTTCTTTATTACTAATCGTTTTACTTTTCATGTGCTTGTACCGCAAATGTACAATAACAAGAGATCTATCTATCTATATAAAAATATGAGATGCCATGTCAAATACGTATGTAAGATGCTAAAAATGTAATATTTACATTTAATTTCTGCAATATTCGCTGTGTATGTTTTGTATTGAATATAAATACAATAAATATTATAATAATATATGTCTATATTACGATTGTTTTTCGAGGGGGGCCGTGAAATATTTTAATTTTTCCAAAGGGGGCCCTGACATTCAGAAGTTTGGGGGGCCGTGAAATATTTTAATTTTTCCAAAGAGGGCCCTGACATTCAGAAGTTTGGGAAGCACTAGTATAGAGGACTGAGTGGATGTTAAATGTTTTCCGACAGTAGTTCAACCTCTTTTCTGCTAACAAACGGGGGTCACTTTAAATGTAACATGTGTCATGACAATACATTGTCGTTCATTAGCAGAATTAGATGGGAGAAAAATTACTATTGAATACAAATACACAACATTCTTATATACATGAAAATAGGATGATTTTCGTACTATAATTTTGAAAGATTTTGTTAACTATTTACAGTAGTAGTTAGTTAAAGCCCTGATATTTGGCCGCTGATCAACAGGCTTAATTGGTGTTCCTCAGCCCACTATAAGCAGCCATTTCTACACAGATGAAGATTCCTCTTAAAGTAACTAATATCAGAGTTGCTTCCATACATAGTACAGGGACAGACGGCCTATTTGAAGATTCGCTTATGCTCATGGCGATATGGGATATATCAGTCATCCGATAATGCTACGCTACATGATTGTGGAATACGTAGATTTTCAGAGAGATCCTTTATTTCCATGCACATTGAATTAGTCCATACACAGTAATAAAAACGCATTTCTAATTATGTTTGTAAGTTCAGGGTGTTGTAAAACAAATCCGTTTGAATTCTTCAGATCCTTCCTTACTTAATCTTCTCGATTCCTTAGTTAATTCGTGTGAAAATGCAATTACCCACTGCTTAGTAAAGGCGCTTGAGTCTAAAACAGTCAAAATATACATCGCCTTACCAAATAAAAACAGACAAACCAGCCGGCGAACACACGCGCACTTAATAGACATAATACAATCATCTCGTAGATGCAGATCTGAATTTGTTAATTTCTAAATAAGACTCTGACTTCAAACGTACACAATCCTGATCACCTTTATTAAACACTCAAGATGTTACTCCATTACTAAACCTAAGTTATGAGACCATCGTCCTGCTTATTGGAGAGCCGAAGTGGCTTGAAAACAGTTCCATATTTAGTCTTAAAAATTCAAGAAATCTCGAGATTCCAGCCTTTAGTGAATGAGACTGACATTCAAAATGCTGATGTAAAAGAAATAAATTAAAATTAAAATCCGTGTTTGTTAACCTAGATTCACAATACTGCAATATTAAGGCAACTCGTGTGAAAAGCGAGTTCGATACCTAATCATGTACGCTATCTAATTTTTCCACCACACATGCCTCATGCTCAATTCAGCATTTCTTTTTTTTTTTTTTTTTTTTTTTTTTTTTTTGCCTTCGATGATACGACTACAGTGAATGGGCAAAGGGTGCGGTCCACAGATATGTACAAGGATACAGGAGTGCTGTTCACCTACTGGTTACCGCTTGACACCCCCCCCCCCTGCTGTAGATGTTATCTCCGCCATGCGAGGTAACTCGAATCACAATTTCGTTTTTATTTTTCTTCACTCATTCCCCAGTTTCATGTTTGGTATTAGAATAATATTGCAACATCAAATGGAATGATTCGCATGATCATGTATTGAGTTAGATTATGGTTTTCAATTGTATTGAAATGCTGGTTATTGGTTGTAATCCATAAAATAAATTTGGGTTTTTAAGTTCACGGTGTTGTTAAGCAAATCCATTTGAATTCTTCAGATCCTTCCTTGCTTAATCCTTTCAATTCCTTAGTTAATTCGTGTGAAAACGACAATTACCCACTACTTAGCAAAGGCTTGCATCTAAAACAATCAAGAAAGCGAAGTATACATCGCCCTTACCAAATAAAAACAGACAAACCAGCCGGTGAACACACGCGCAGTTAATAGACGTAATCATCTCGTAGATGCAGATCTCAATTGTTAAATTTTAAACAGATAAAAGCTCGCGTGATGCAGAAGTTTTTTTGCCGAATTCGTTGAATACAATTTCGGTTTTACTGAATGAGAAAACCAGTTGGTTTTCTCTTTCAGTAAATGAATATCCTAACACATTAAACAGCGCGCGTTTAAATCCTATTTTCTTCTCATTAACAAGAGATTAAAAGGATCTCCACCGATTTTAACCTCAAATATTTCTGTATTCGTTAGCATGCTTAGTTTAGCCAGAAAGGTCCAACGTGGTCATTTGAAAAAGACTTGAGTTCGGATCTTTTTCACTAACATCGAGAACTTTCTCTAAATGTTTTAAGATCTTTATCTGATGGAGCATCCTTGTTTTTAAGTTAACTTAAAATCTTCCTAAAAATCAAGTCCAAATGGTCCAAGCGGGATCATTTCCGCGGAGTTTCAATTAGGCCCGCATTTGCTAATAATAAGATAATATATGCTTGTAAACACTATCAAAAATTAAATAATATATTTATTGATCATGCTTTTACAAAAAAAAAAAAAAAAATATATATAAAGAAAATTTTCTTGCTTCGGGCCTTACTGGATCCAATCGCTCCTATCGACATTAAGCTGATCCTGTTTACAGCGATTTATTCTCCTCCCCCTACGTAATACACGCCTTTTATGATGGATATTATTCATGTCAATTGGCATCTATAACTCTCCCACTTTCTTCTAAACCTGTTAGCGCACGCGCGGTAACCAGCTTCTTCTTCCCTTATCTCCGACCTTCGTGGTCCACCTCCAAACTCCGCGGTCTTCTATACTCTTCATCCCCCCCCCTCTCTTTGTCATTCTTTGTAACTATCTGCCTAAATATATGTAATTTAGTAAGATGGTTCCAGTGTGTGTGTGTGGGGGGGGATCCTTTTGAGAAGAAGATATATTAAGAGACTCCGAACTTGTATTTCTATATGTTTGCTTTATAGAAACACATAAATACCAAATTAATTTCCACACAAGTTAAACAAGCTAAAAAAATAGTTCGTTGCATTCCATCAAAAAGTTTTCATCTTCAATTTGTTAGCCAATAATATTTCAAAGCGGCTAAAAACTTTCTATACTATATTTCACTGTTTTCAGTGTATACAGTTTGGTTTTAGAAATTATCTTATGTATTTTATCAAGTTATTAGTCAACATCATAATTTCTACTTTTAAGCAAGAAAATTAATATAATTAAATATTATTTATAAAAAGATATTTAAATTTAAACGTTTTTTGCTTTTATTTCGGGTAAATTTAGTAAAATTAAAAGTTGAATTAGAAAACCACTAATTTTTTTGAATGCATTAAAATGTAATTCTATGGATTTAGGAAGTAGATACGTAAACCAAGATAACTTAGTTTATCTTGGTTTACGTATCTATTATAGTATTACGTATCTATTACGTAATATCTATTACGTATCTATTACGATACGTAAACCAAGATAACTTAGTTTATCTTGGTTTACGTATCTATTATATTTACTATATATATAAATATATATATAGTAAATATTTACTATATATTTACTATATATATATTTACTATATATATTTATAGTAAATATATATATTTACTATAAATATATATATTTATATAGTAAATATATATATTTACTATATAAATATAAGTATTTATATATATATATATTATTATATATATAAATATATAATAATATATCTATATCTATATATATAGATGACGGTAGATACAAATTAAATTTAAAAAAAAAAAGAATCCGGAATTAAGTTTCTAACATTTTAGAGATGAAAATGTACTTTCTCGAGTTTGGAATAAGATCCCGTAATTTGCGAAGCGGACTCCAGGATTTTGCATTTCTTGAAAGAAACGAATTTCTAGATAAACTGCATATATGGAAAAAATTCATCCCACTTCTCAACCTTCCCCCACAACACAAAGCCTCCAGAAACGATTCCATTGAGTTCAGTTAATGTCCTTTCTGGCGTTGCAACAAATTTGATCAAATTTGCAACAAATCGCATCACGTGTTAATTATCCATTCAGTACAGTTTCACGAAGTGCGTTTTCCCAAACTAAAAAAATAATAATAATAAATAAAATAAAAAATTAGCTGAGATCCAAAAGATTTCTCTGGAAAGATTGAGTAAACATGCGTAATCATGTGTTAATTCTCTCGTAGAACATGTAAAATTAGTCAGAGAACAGGTAATTTATGGACACAAATACATTTGTCTCATAGTTTCACTTGCCCCAACTTAACCTTGTCGTCCGTATCTTATTACGGAGACTTGATTTTCAGTAGCGTATTTTTACCTTTCACTGGTGCCGTTTTAAGCCTTAAAAGACACATTTCATGAGGGATTTCCAACTAATTGTAGGCACATGCCTCACTTTAACCATCACTATTCTACTTCCTCATTTTGCCTACTCAAAACCTCGCAAACAATTTTTTTTTTGTTAAAAAAAAAAGCTATTATTATTGTGCTATCCTTTAACAAAATGCGCGTAACTTCGATATAATTAAACTCATTAAAACAGGGGGAAAAAATCAGTTTTCAATTCACATGCAATTCTTATCTAACTGTCATATCTTGGATATACTAAGATTCTTCGAAACCAGCAATTCCATGATGTTGCAGTCACACACTTAAATCCTCGATTTTTTTTTTCTTTTTCGGCTAGATGGGTGAAACAAGAATGCTTTTCATATTCACCGTCACCTGTAGAAGAAAATGTACGGATGGGGTAATATAGATTTCTAAGCTCTGATCATGGCAGGAGAGTAACAGCAATAGCCGAATCTCAATTGAAACTTCATTGACTATAGCATTGCCATCCATTACCCTCCCTGGGTACCCGTTTTAGTCGCCTCGTACGACATGCATGGGCTGCAGTACGGCGATTTTTAAGTAAAGCCTTGTTTAAAAATTAGAACGATCCCTAGACCACTCCACAGTGCCCGAAAGATCGTCCAACTCAACGTTGGCCCACTCAGTGACAGAATCACCCTAACACTAAGCAGAGGCGCTCATATTCCAGGGAAAAGCTTCCACTGACAAGGCCCCTCACGGGCCACGCCGGAGAACACCCTCTCCAAAGAATCAAAATGCTCTCTCAGGGTAAACTCCCCGAAATCTACCTCCCCCTCACCGGGAGCATAATTCCGGAAGAAACCTAAGAGAGCTAAACTTTGCGTTCATTTTAGTCGCCTCTTACGACATGCATGGGTTACAGCGGCGCTAGTCTTATCCCGGTCACCACACGAGGTCAAATGCCCCTCGATTGCTTGTAGTCTCTTAATTCTAATTGTAATAAAGTAATATAAAATAATTAATGGTCTATTTATAATTATTTACAATTTTAAAAGAGATTCAAAAATTTGGAAAATAATTATAACTTTATCACAAATTACATTATATTTACCTATAATTGTATAAGGTTTCATAATTAACATAAATATGCTGGCAAAATTAATAAAAATGCTATTAGGGGACAATGTTTTAATTCTTGGTAAAATATACATTGAGAGAAATTTTTATTATGTTTACCTGTATAATTTCATTAACTTTATTGAAATTTCATATAATTTTTAAGTAAATCTAATTTAATTTGATATAAGATTATTATTTTCAAAATTTTGGATTTTTATTTTACAATGTTAAATGATTTGAAATACACCATTAATTGTTTCATATTATTTTATTACAATTATTATTAACCAACGGTGAAATGCGGTGAGTGGCTGAATCAATCGACCGTGAGATGCGGTGATTGATTTTCTATGAGATGCCCATACAGGGTAACGGATGGCAATGCTGAACCAATGAAGTTTAACTGAGGTCGGCTGTTGCTGTTATCCTGGGTTAATGAGTTCGCTCTCTTAGGTTTTGCCCTAAGGGAGCAATTGAGTTACCGGGGAAAGTGTTCTCCGGCACGGCCCGCTGAGGGGTACTTGCCGGTGAATTATTTTCCTCGGAATATGAGCGGTTCTGCTCAGTGGTCGGGGAGCCCGTCACTGAGTGGAACCAACACTGAGATTAGGACGGTCTTTCGCCCACTATGGAGTGGCCTAGAGATCGTCCGTATCCGTATTTTTGAGATTTCACCTTTACTTACATAGTCGGTGATTGATTTTATATGAGATGCCCATATAGGGTAACGGATGGCAATGCTGAACCAATGAAGTTCAACTGAGGTTCGGCTGTTGCTGTTATCCTGGGTTAATGAGTTCGCTCTCTTAGGTTTTGCCCTAAGGGAGCAATTGAGTTACCGGGGAAAGTGTTCTCCGGCACGGCCCGCTGAGGGGTACTTGCCGGTGAATTATTTTCTTCGGAATGAGCGGTTCTACTCGGTACTCGAGTTTCACTGAGTAGAACCAACGCTGAGATTTGGACGGTCTTTCGCTCACGAATAAGTGGCCTAGAGATCGTCCGATATTTTTGAGATATCACCTTTACTTACACATACGGTGATTGATTTTATATGAGATGCCCATATAGGGTAACGGATGGCAATGCTGAACCAATGAAGTTTAACTGAGGTTCGGCTGTTGCTGTTATCCTGGGTAAATGAGTTCGCTCTCTTAGGTTTTGTCCTAAGAGAGCAATTGAGTCTCTGGGGAAAGTGTTATCCGGCACGGCCCGCTGAGGGGCTTTGTCGGTGAATTATTTTCCTCGGAATTTGAGCGGTTCTGCTCAGTGGTCGGGGAGCCCGTCATTGAGTGGAACCAATGCCGAGATTAGGACGGTCTTTCGCCCACTATGGAGTGGCCTAGAGATCGTCCGTATTTTTGAGATTTCACCTTTACTTACATAGTCGGTGATTGATTCATTCAATCCAATACCCTTGGAGGGTAATGGATGGCAATGCTGTAGCCAATGAAGTTCTGACTGAGGCTCGGCTATTGCTGTTACCCTCCTGCCATGATCAGAGCTTTAATTGCTCAATAACACCTTATCCTACACTGTCCTCTACAGATAACGGGGAATATGAAAAGCATTCTAGCTTCGCCCCTTTAAGCCAGCACTTATAAGGATAAGGAGATGCGGTGATTAATAATACCCTTGGAGGGTAATGGATGGCAATGCTGAACCAATGAAGTTTAACTGAGGTTCGGCTGTTGCTGTTATCCCCTTGGGTGATGAGTTTCGAGAGTTTTTGAGTTCGCTCTCTTAAGGTTTTTGCCTTAAGGGAGCAATTTGAGTCTCCAGGGAGAGTGTTCTCCGGCACGGCCCGCTGAGGGGCTTTGTCGGTGAATTATTTTCCTCGGAATTTGAGCGGTTCTGCTCGGTGGTGGCGTGTGGGTGGAAGGCCATCACTGAGTGGAGCCACCGCTGAGATGGACGGTCTTTCGCCCACGAATGAGTGGCCTAGAGATCGTCCGAATTTTTAGAGACGGCTTTACCTTTAAATATGGCAATGCTGTAGCCAATTAAGTTCTCACTGAGGTTCGGTTATTGCTGTTACCCTCCTGCCATGATCAGAGCTTTAATAGCTCAATAACACCTTATCCCTACAGATAAAGGGAAGATGAAAAGCATTTTTGCTTCGCCCCTTTGAGCCAGTCCTTATAAGGACTTCGAGCGTTGGTTTGAAGTGGAGATATAGAAAAAGTCCTTTTTAGGACTTCCACGGTAACGAATGGTAATGCTGTAGCCAATGAAGTTTTAACTGAGGCTCGGCTATTGCCGTAACCCAGTAATGATAGGTTTAGCTCAATAACACCCCATCCACACAGATTTTCTTCATTCAGATGTTGGGATAAAGATTCAAGGACTCAGTACATCTCCCAGTTCTTTTAAGAAATTCGAGCGTTCGGTACACCCCGTGTGGTGGTCGGGATAAGAATAGCGTCATCGCAACCTATGCGTGTCGTAAGAGGCGACTAAAATGGACGTTGAGTTTCGCTCTCTCAGGTTTCTTCCGGATTTTTGCTCCCGGTGAGGGGGGAGCTTGATTTCGGGAGGTTTGTCATGAGAGAGCATTTTTAGTCTCCGGGGAGGGTGTTCTCCAGCATGGCCCGGTGAGGGGTTGTGTTGATGGATGCTTTTCTCTGGAATATGAGCGGTTCTGCTCGGTGGTGGTGGGGGGTCCGTCACTGAGTGGAGCCAAAGCTGGGTATGGGACGATCTTTCGGCCACTATGGAGTGGTCTAGGGATCGTTCTAATTTTTAGAGAGGGGTTTACTTAAAAATAGCCAACGCAACCTATGCGTGTCGTAAGAGGCGATTAAAATGGACATTGAGTTGCGAGAGTTTCGCTCTCAGGTTTCTTCCGAACTTTTGCTCCCGGTGAGGGGGGGCGCTTGATTTCGGGGGGTTTGCCCTGGGAGAGTGTTCTCCGTGAGGGGCTTCGTCGGTGGACACTTTTCCCTGGAATATGAGCGTTCTGCTCGGTGGTGGGGGCCCGTCAGTGAGTGGAACCAACGCTGAGGTGGACGGTTTTTCGACCACTATGGAGTGGTCTAGGGATCGTCCTAATTTTTAGTGTCGGCTTTACTTTAATAAAAGCCCCAATGTAGCTCATGCATATCGTACAAGGCGACTAAAATGAGTATCCAGGGAGGGTAACGGATGGCAATGCTGTAGCCAATGAAGTCCTAACTGAGGCTCGACTATTGCTGTTACCCTCCTGACATGATCAGAGCTTTAATAGCTCAATAACACCTTATCCCTACACTGTCCACTACAGATAACGGAGAATATGATAAGCATTCTTGCTTCGCCCATCTAGCCAGTCCTTTTAAGGACTTCGAGCGTTCAAATTCAAATATATTTGGGTGTACCAGTAAGCATTTTCGTCAGCATCTTCAGTATACTGCTTTTGATACCAGAAGCGCTGTTGCTGACTTTCTTTAAAAATGGCTTCAGTACAGGAAAAAGCGCAATGTGTTCTGTGGCTAGCAGAAACAAAATCTCCAGTTATAGTGCAGCGGATGTTTTGGGTACAGTGTGGAAAGAACCCACCTAATGTCAAATTCATTAAGTCATGGAAGACAAAGATTTTCGAAGACAAAGATTCAGTTCATAAGAGTAAAAGCAGTAGCAGACCATCGGTTTTCGAGAAGACATTTGAGGCAGTTCAAACTGCCTTCACCTGATCACGCAGAAGTCAATCACAAGAGCTTGACTAGAACTTCAAATGCCAAGGAGTACAGTCCACAAAGTAGTCTCGCGATGTTCGTAATTGGACTTTTTCCTATACTGAAGCCATTTTTAAAGAAAATCAGCAGCAGCGCTCCTGGTTGCAAAAGCAGTAAACATGAAGATACCAGTATGGAAACTTTATGAGTGCTCAAGTTTACCTTCAACAAAAGTTAGTTTCATTGTTAACATATTATAGCCAGTTGAAATCAGGGTAATCATTTGTGAACAACCTGTATAGCAATTACACTGCCTTGTTTGGTCGAGTGATTAGTGTACCCGCTATGCAACCAACAGGTCGGGGTTAGAATCCCGCCGTGGGCATGGATGTTTGTGATTGTCTTTAAGTGGGAGATGAATTTTATCGCCCGGTGTGAGACCACCGCTCTGCTTATTTGCAAGCCTGAAGCGACTGAAAAAGTTCTACGTAAATGTTTCAGCTTCAATGTTACTAATAACCTTTCGTGGACGGGAACAACATTTAAAAAAAAAAAAAAAAAAAAGGTTCTGTCATACATTACATAACAGCCTGTATAACAGACAGTTTGCCTGTTGTACGGAATCAAAAACCCGAGTTTCTCGGAGTAAAATCATCGCCAGTATTACGAGATCGGCTAACTCACATTCAACTGAAAAGTCTTTATGAAAATTCTAATACGTTTCTAAACAGGATTCCAATTCGTGTTATCGACCAAATGGCGTCTGAGCTTTGTAGGCTCTATGGTTTAGATATGGCCGCTGGCACGAGAATGTTTTTTAGAGAATGTGTTTTAGATAACATTGAGAATGCTTCTCCTGATTTGACGTAAAGACATCTTATCATTGCTGGGATAAACAAATACATTCACTTGAATTGAAGACAGTTTTATATTGCCTACCTTATGATGGTTCCATGGAAAACAGTCGGAATGTGAGTATTATAATAACGGACCACGTTATTCTGCAAGAGCTATAACAACGTGGTTTGGGGAAATGGGAGTGCGAAAGTTCGATTGGCTAACACAGATTCCCGACCTTAACACTAAAACATCTCTGGGAGGAGAGGAATTGTGAATTTCACAATTCTAATTACACAGTCAATTCCATCAAATCTTCCAAAACTTGACACTAGTCCTTTAAAAAAATACTACTTTTGTGAGACTATACAAATACAAAACGTTTACTTGTTGATTGCTTTTTAGTGTTTCTAGTTGTAAAATTAAAATGGTGTTAAAATATATTTAGAAAAAACTTTGTAAATTTTAAAATTATTTAAAAAATTTTTGAAACTAAAAATATATTATAATATTTAATTTATTTTAATATATGAAAAATTTTATACAAGAATAAAATATACAAAATTGTAACTTTCTTTAATCTTGTGTTTAACATTTCGAATATAATAAAAAAAAAATGACACCCAAGACATGAAAATTCAGAATCTACTTTGCTGTCGAGGATCACGTCTTGGTGATCCCCCTTAATCTAAATCGAAGGAGAAATTCGATGCTAGAAGATAAAACTGATCTTGAGTTGAATATATCAAAAGAACCGCTTGAATGAAACAGGGGGGGAGTTGATTTAAATTTTTGTGGCCTTTTCAATCATGAATTGAAGTTTGTTAATTATTTATCACTATTCATTTAATTGTAGACAAAAAACGAAATTTTTGATTCAGACCGATTGCGGCCTACTCACTTGTTGAGAATAACTTGAACATCTTGGACTCACTTGTTGAGAATAACATTTTTTGGAAAACTGAAGTTTGGATGGTGGAATTCAAAGAAAGATTTTCATTCTAAATTTTCGTGATGAGACATTATGTTAATATTATTACTTTTATAAATTGGTGAATAAAATGTATATAACAATTTAGAAAATATAATATTATAGTAAATTTAATTAATTAGTTATAATTCTTTTATAATTTATAAATTTATATGAGAACAAAATAACACACCTTTATTTTTATTTTAAAATAATTGAATAATTTATCACCAAATCTTTTAAAATTGTTGAGGTAAGGATGGTCGGAATCAATCGACCGTGAGATGCGGTCGATTGGTTCATTAATGCCCTTGGGGGTGATGGATAGCAACGCAAAGCTGTACCAATGAAGTTTAACTGAGGTTCGGCTGTTGCTCTTATCCCCTTGGGCGACGAGTTTTTGAGTTCGCTCTCTTGGGGTTTTTGCCTTAAGGGAGCACTTTGAGTCTCCGGGGAAGGTGTTCTCCGGCACGGCCCGCTGAGGGGCTTTGTCGGTGAATTATAAATTATATTTTCCTCGGAATTTGAGCGGTTCTGCTCGGTAATCGAGTTTCACCGAGTAGAACCAACGCTGAGATTTGGACGGTCTTTCGCCCACGAATGAGTGGCCTAGAGATCGTCCGATATTTTTGAGATTGAACCTTTACTTACATAGTCGATTGGTCCATTAATGCCCTTGGGGGTGATGGATAGCAACGCAAAGCTGTACCAATGAAGTTTAACTGAGGTTCGGCTGTTGCTCTTACCCCCTTGGGCGATGAGTTTTTGAGTTCGCTCTCTTAAGGTTTTTGCCCTAAGGGAGCACTTTGAGTCTCCGGGGAAAGTGTTCTCCGGCACGGCCCGCTGAGGGGTACTTGCCGGTGAATTATTTTCCTCGGAATATGAGTGGTTCTGCTCGGTACTCGAGTTTCACTGAGTAGAACCAACGCTGAGATTTGGACGGTCTTTCGCCCACGAATGAGTGGCCTAGAGATCGTCCGATATTTTTGAGATATCACCTTTACTTACACATACGGTGATTGATTTTATATGAGATGCCCATATAGGGTAACGGATGGCAATGCTGAACCAATGAAGTTTAACTGAGGTTCGGCTGTTGCTGTTATCCTGGGTAAATGAGTTCGCTCTCTTAGGTTTTGCCCTAAGGGAGCACTTTGAGTCTCCGGGGAAAGTGTTCTCCAGCACGGCCCGCTGAGGGGTACTTGCCGGTGAATTATTTTCCTCGGAATGTGAGCGGTTCTGCTCGGTAATCGAGTTTCACTGAGTAGAACCAACGCTGAGATTTGGACGGTCTTTCGCCCACGAATGAGTGGCCTAGAGATCGTCCGATATTTTTGAGATATCACCTTTACTTACATAGTCGGTGATTGGTTCATTAATGCCCTTGGGGGTGATGGATAGCAACGCGAAGCTGTACCAATGAAGTTTAACTGAGGTTCGGCTGTTGCTGCTACCCCTTTGGGCGAGGAGTTTTTGAGTCCGCTCTCTTAAGGTTTTTACCTTAAGGGAGCACTTTGAGTCTCCGGGGAGAGTGTTCTCCGGCACGGCCCGCTGAGGGGCTTTGTCGGTGAATTATTTTCCTCGGAATTTGAGCGGTTCTGCTCGGTACTCGAGTTTCACTGAGTAGAACCAACGCTGAGATTTGGACGGTCTTTCGCCCACGAATGAGTGGCCTAGTCACCTTTACTTACTCATACGGTGATTGATTTTATATGAGATGCCCATATAGGGTAACGGATGGCAATGCTGAACCAATGAAGTTTAACTGAGGTTCGGCTGTTGCTGTTATCCTGGGTAAATGAGTTCGCTCTCTTAGGTTTTGCCCTAAGGGAGCACTTTGAGTCTCCGGGGAAAGTGTTCTCCGGCACGGCCCGCTGAGGGGTACGTGCCGGTGAATTATTTTCTTTGGAATGAGCGGTTCTGCTCGGTACTCGAGGTTCACTGAGTAGAACCAACGCTGAGATTTGGACGGTCTTTCGCCCACGAATGTGTGGCCTAGAGATCGTCCGATATTTTTGAGATATCACCTTTACTTACACATACGGTGATTGATTCATCCAATCCAATACCCTTGGAGGGTAATGGATGGCAATGTTGTAGCTAATGAAGTTCTAACTGAGGCTCGGCTATTGCTGTTACCCTCCTGCCATGATCAGAGCCTTAATAGCTCAATAATACCTTATCCCTACACTGTCCTCTACAGATAACGGGGAATATGAAAAGCATCCTTGCTTCGCCCCTTCAAGCCAGTCCTTATAAGGATAAGGAAAATTGTTGACTTAA
Source organism: Typopeltis vanoorti (assembly GCF_054136105.1). Lineage (NCBI taxonomy): Eukaryota > Metazoa > Arthropoda > Arachnida > Uropygi > Thelyphonidae > Typopeltis > Typopeltis vanoorti. The sequence goes on from NC_143562.1 coordinate 58,448,476, forward strand.
GTGTTATTGTCAGTTTTATTTGGATTGTTTGACTTTAAAAGCTTTCATTAAGTCGGCGATGTGAAATCAATAGAAACAGGAGATGTTAAAGATCCAACCTTATTTCGAAGCAGAATATACGTAGAACCTTTTGAAATTTCGAAAAATTGACCAGAAAGCTTAGGACAATACAATCATAGGCATCGGAGTTACCTTAGCTTGCCTTCTTAGTTTCTGCCTGGTCTCTGATGAGAACCAACAAGTTCGAAACGGCTCAGTCAGTGAAACCTTTATCAAAAGCACTAATAAAAGACGATACGAACGCTTGGGCAGCCTTTTTGTCTTTTAAGCAGCTCCGATGCTGAGGATCACATTCTTATAAGCTGTCTGTTACAAAATTTTATTTTGAAATGGATGAAATACCAGTCATTTGTACAAGGCAAATGATGTCTATAAACTTCTCTGTAAAGTTATAAGGATTTAAAAGCAATAATTCTAAGATTTAGAGTTTACGGTCCCCTCCACCCCCCCCCCCCAAAAAAAAAGTTTAGAGTTCTTGTGGAGTGTGAAATAGACCAAGCAGATTTGAAATATGGATGACTCGACTCGAATTCATTTCAAATTCCACGTTCATTATTATTTGTCTTCTGTCCTATCTGAACAGGAGATCTGTCGAATTTTGATGTAAATGAAAGAAAAACCCTTCTGGATTCCGAAATGCATGAAAGAACAAGTATTCCAAGCCTTTAGTACAATGAATATCTCTATGGTCATCTGTTGTCCATGTGCTAAAGAATGTGCGTGTGTGAGAACATCATGGTTCAGTGCCGTGTGCTCTGGTTTCTATAGAAACAAGATCAAGTCTTCCAGCCAGTTCCGGTAAAGGCTTTTTTTTTTTTTTTTTTTTTGTCACGATAGGAAAGGAATGAAACATAGGGGGGGGGGAGGAAGAAGTATGAAACGAGGGTGGGCGTTTGCTGGGTAGTAGTGCATATCCATCCAACGTCAGGAATCAGTTTGGAACGTAGTTTAGGGTCATCGACCCAGCGATAGTGAAGTTAAATGCAGATTAGAGGATATGCGGGAAAAAAGGGGTAATGGGAAGGGGGAAAAGTACACGTGCATGTATACGATGAGGAAAAAAAGAGACAGAGGAGGGGGAGATCCACGTAGTTTACCGTGCGGTTGTAATAATGTAAACTATAGTACTATCAGTCTTAAACATCACCTTAGGGGAAAAACGATTTGTATTTGGATAACCTTTAAAAATACCTTCCTGGATTTTGACTGTGCCACTCTTACTATGGAAAGAGAGAGAGAGAGATTGAATATCCCTAATCCCCTGAATCATTGTCGGCAGAGGTCACCTTTGCAATATTCTAATCCATCCCGTGAAGATATTTGTTTAACTATATCGATAAAGCAACCAAAATATTAATAATAGTGATTTTTTTTTTTATTTATGAAATCCAGCAGTTCAAATAATCTTTTGTTTTATATTATCATTTGGCATCACTGCTTTCAACGCCCTCTGGTGTTCATTTCTCTTCTCACTACCATTTCACTGGATAATTTTTCATTACAAATGCCTATCGACGTTTAAACTCCCTCTAAATGACTGTTTATGTGTTACAGATGCTATAAACACATCGTTAGAATGTAATTTGAGCAAGATGTACCTTCACCATTAATGACGTGTGCATATGTATGCATTATAATATTCTTCAAGAATAAATTCCTATTACGAAGTGGCTTTTTATGATCGATCTCTGACTTGACTTCATCATTCTCTTCCTTTTACTGCCATAATTGAAGCGTAGATCGTCTCTTTTTAGATTTCAGGTACGGAGACAGGTCATGTGATTTATGAACCAATAGTTATCTTCCTATCAATGGAATTAACATAGAATATATTCAGTTTTTTTTTCTTTCTTTCTTTAGTCACGTCTTTATTTAGCCTACTTTGAGCTAACAATAGAACATCCTTTCTAGACCCACATTTTTTCCCGTTTTTTTTTTTTTTAATACATCAAAACTGACGCAAGGTATAAGGAAATCGAATTCTAAAGGAAAAAAAAAAAACACTGTGAGACATTACCGTGTATTATGGGTGTGGTTTTAATAGACGAACTACGATAACACATTCTTTTCAGGGTATCGGGGAAGATATTAAGAAAGTCTGGATAATACGCTAGACTGGTGAAAGGTAAGATCACTGAACTCTTTTTGAAGGCTTAGTGCAATAAACTGAAATCGACATGGAAACCGGCGCGCGCAATCATGCATGCTCGCGAGATGTTCATTGTTGAAATGTAACGTCATGAAGTTTTTATCTATTAATGCATAATAATTAATTGGGACTTTAAAGCTTGGAGGGTTAAAAAAAAGCGTAGAAAACAAAACACGTGGTTCTAAAAACATGTAATTTATGTAACCTGTTTTAGAGGAACTAAAGATTCCAGTGGATGACTATAGATTGCCCAGCCTTTGTTTTCAGGAAGAATACGTGTTTTTTTTTTTTTTTTTTTTTCCTCGATACCACTCTCTCCAGACACCATGGATGTGTGACGTCCGCTTAGTGATCAGTATCAGTCCGGTCAAGTCTCCACGACAGACTCACTTCAACCTATTTTCTGTTTTCTTAGTATACTTTTCGCACTGGAAAAGTACTCGGCCGTTTCCCTTAGTGCAAAACACTCGGTTACGGACTGTTAACATCCACCTTAATTAACTTCTACCCTAGTGTCCTGAATATCGCATTTATTCTGAGTTGGTTTCCTTCATGGTGCAACAATCTCCAGTTCTTTGCACGCCTCTTTTCCTTTTAACGTACAACCTCTTTACATTGTCTTTTTTTTTTCCTTTTTTTTTTTAAATTGTCGTTGGTTGCTAGGATACCAACAACTACGCTTTAATTATCTATCGGATTAAGAAACTTTTTTTTTTTTTTCTTAACCCCTCAGCGTTCTTGTCTAACCGTGATTTTTACTCTTCACTGAACTCTCTTTGCAATAAATTCTTTTGGGGTAATTGTTAGCAACAGAAAAAAAAATTATCTGAACATTGAAGAGCTCTGATAGTCGATTAATTCAAATATACACTTGCTGTAAGCAAAAAAGGATTAGAAAGTGTATTCGGGTATAATTACTGTTTTAGCGGTTTCTATAGAACACATTGAATTAAGCCCATAGGGGGAAAAGAAACAAACAAACAAAAAAATCCACTACGTTTAACATCAACATAAGGTTAAAGCAATTGTGAATACTTCTGTTAATACAAATAAAGAACAAAAAAATGAATTTAAATATAGGGTATCGCAATACCGTGATGCATCATGGGAAATGATCTGCTTACGATGATAATTATAATCTCTATCCTTTGACGACACAATAAGAACTATCAATGCCCAACTCTTCATCTTTCCATTTGTTCTATTCAATTGAATATATATATTTTTAAAACCAGAAAATTGTAACGCTAGCTTCTCAGCAATGCTTCATTTATCATTTTTAACTTGCTCTATACGTTTTCATCATTCAATACGTATCCAAGTATCTTTCTGATAGGGTATTTTGTAATGGGAATACTTGGAATTTCTAAACAATACATCAAGCGATAGTTCCCGTTTGTCACTTTGATCCTAACAAGGTGTAAAAGGGCAATGTTGCCATGATTAATCCTTTTTGGCGCAGGCGCTAAAGCAACAGTTGGAAGATGATGAGCCAAAAGCAAATGAATTTCGTTTGGGAATCATTAATAAAAGCTGTCTCAGAAGACATGGAAAAGAGAGAGAGCAAATAGTCTGATATTAGCGCTCTTTAAATGCCTACGAATTCCATTAAGTTGTCTTTTAAAAGGGGGTTGATTTACGTACGTGTTAATAGCTGAATGATTAAAGACATAATTATAACTATCAACTTAATTTCTTGATAGAAAAATGACCTTTTAAATCTCCAGCTCTTTCATTGTTTCCGTAGTGCAATTGCCGACCATATTCTGTTGCCCACATTTTTCTCTTCATGGACTTTTAACTATATCCGGCACTAGTTTTTTTTTTTTTTTTTCTTTTAAACTTCCTCCCACGCACTATGTCACGTGTTTGCAGTCCTACACCCACATTAGTAGCGGCAAGGTCAGGAGGCTATAGTGGTAAACATTTGTCAGGTGTTTGTGCACTGTCCCGGATGACGTGTTTGGGAGGGGGGGGGGTTATACGTCTGTGTGTGCGCAGAGAATAAACCCAGACATAGCAGTGATTCGTTTGTCGCCTACTCGCCTTGCTTGCGCGTGCAAAACAGTGTTATTCTTCGCTGTTACGCTATCGCGTCGTCATCTAATCATCTTCCCCCCCCCCTCCTTCCGTCTATAACGTTTGATTTTATTCTGTATTTTATCCTGTTTTCTTCTATTGTTTTCTATTTCTTTTTCCCATTTTTTTTTTATTTTTATAATTTCTTATTTTTTCCTTTTCGTGTCCGATCATCCCTTGTAGTTAATTGCCCTATTTTACACCATCGGATCCCTTATTATCAACGGGCATTTACGGGAATTACAAGTTCTCAAACTTAATTCCCTTGATCTTCACCTAATTATTAACTCGCCTTCTTAAGTATTCTTTTCATCACCCTACACTACGTAGTCAAACTAGTTCTCAAGTAAACGGAACTATATTTTGTTCCAAAGCTCTTTTTAACCACCGACTATTAACTCTACGTCCGGCCATCCCAAGCGATGACGTTAATTGCATTTAAGCTCCCCCATACTGGCAAAGGCCATGGCGATCAAACCTCCTCTGGGCCAACAAGAGAACGTGCAGGTGCGAAGTTGCCTTTCGTCTTCTTAAAGACGCGGCTTTGCTATCTGGTTTCCTCCATCAGCTACTTGACCTGATTGATATCATCTTAACAGGTGATGATTTGGTGGTAGCATTCTGGGCAGATTTTCACTTCTTTGTTTGATTTTTATGTAATCATTAAAGTACCTCGTCAGTCAATTTTTCTCGTGTTATCTTTCAGGTTACTTTTTTTTTTATTTTATTTTCCGTTTCAACCTTTTAATGAGTTCACTTCTTTTGTTTCTGTATTTTTCTCCTTTTTTTTTTAACAGATTAAATTTTTTCTCAATCTCTTTATCTTTTTTTTTTAATGAAATGATTTATATTTTTCATTTCTCGCTTCCTTATAATCAGTTTACAATATCGAAGTAATTACTGACAAAAGTCCATAAATAACATCACTGGACTTAGTCCAATGGAATTATTCCAAATGTAATGAAACAAGACGCGACTTTTATCAAACTCGGCAACAAAAAAAAAAAAAAGTAATTTTTTTTTCAACTCATTTCTTTGAAAAATGACACACAGCGCCACCTATCGTAAATCATTTCTCACATACTCCTCCCTTAATTTGTTATACTTTGAACGTGGTGTGTGGTCCACAGCATCGTGTGTCAATTGTGAAATTCATTTGCTAGTAGAAACGCCAATTTGACAGTGAAATTTGTGTTCAAGAAGGATGCGATTAATTTCTTTTTTATCGTTACTAACATCTCTTGATACTCTAAGAAGTGAAGATCTTTGTATAAGAAAGAAAAAAAAATTAAACAAAGTGTAACGTGTTTTTTCTTAGAGACTACAGCATAACACATTTCTATTGGGTGTAATGTTCATAAAAAAAAAATATAGCTTCATTCTTTCACTCAAACCGACTCCCGTGTGTCTACCCCCCCCACCCTCCCGACTGAGAAAAGCAGTCCTTATGTTAAAAGCTATCGCCATTCCTTTCTCAACAACCTTCGGGTGAGGTAAGTTCTCAGAGATGCTCAGGTATGCTTGGCAGGGCGCCTCAGGTGCAATGGCCCGGAGATGACCGCTGCTACCTAGACTAAGGAGGTGGGGGGGGGGAGGTTTCTGTGTGAGTGTGTAGGGGGATAGGTACGATGGAAGGACTTCTGACATACCGCCCAGGTGGAGATGGCTCACCGGGGAAGTATGGGATCAGGAACCCGAGACGTTGAACTGGCAACGTAAATACTCGGTTACCTAGGCAACCACGAACGAATAGAAAAGGACTAAGGAGGGATGAGAGAGAATGCTTAGGGTGAGGTAGGGGCTGCTATTGAAGCTATTACTGTAGCCAAGTTGTCAAACCACCAAGATATATCCGGCCTAGTACAATTAGATGAGTGGTCAGATCCTGGAAGGCTTATTTAAGCTGCGAATTAATTAATTTAACAGAAATGACACATGGAGCCATCTATCAAAAAATTAAATTCCATTCTTGAAATAACGAAAACCATTGTCAGAACACAACTTATGACTTTTTTTTTATAGATGACCCTTTAAAGTTCGCCACCTGTGACCTGTGGAATGTCATGAATTCGCTAGAAAAATTCTGTACACCTTAATTGAGTAAAGAATTTCTTTTAGTGAATTAAAGCACTAATAATTGAACTCGCGTGGCTATGAAATCACGATTTCTTTCAAGCTGTGTTTCTCCCTTGGTGTGAGCAGTATTTTGAACAGTTTCTCATCCAGCCTAATTCATCATCTCATGTGTCGTCATGGTGAAAAAATGTGCGCTTACGTTTTTAATCTTAATGAAAATTTGCTAAACGAGTCGGTCATTAAAAAGTCATCACTTGTTTCGACCTTCTTGGTGCCGTATTGCGAGTCTACTGAGCATTGGCTGTCATTAAGTTGCCTGCAAACTTAAGAAGTTCGTAACAAGTCTCCGTCACCAGGGGGCACTTGTAGAAGAGGTACATCAATCGTTGTCTCTCTTTATGTTTGACTGTAAAAAGTTGTAAGACTACAATTTGCAGTTGTTTGAAAGGATAGTAATGTTTTTATTGTGTTTAAAATGATAGATATGAAGAATCATGTGCTTTTTTGATTATGCTGAAGGCTATGAGGAAACCAAGCAGTTTTTGATCGCATTTCAAGCTGTTTCTTGTGAGGAATAGCTTGAAATACGATCAAATTCTTCTCGTGAGGAAATAAATGATGTTCGTAAGTAACCAGATGATGTTTTGATCGTGATAGTCATATTTGTGAATAACCAAGCTATTTTTTGATCGTATTAAAAGTCATTGTTGTTAATAGACGATTTCTGATCGAGATCGGATCTGTGTTGTAAGCAGGCGATTTTTAATCGCCTGCTTACAACACAGACGATATTTTTGATTGCGTTGAGTCGTTGTAAACAAACGATTTTTTTGATCGCGTTGAAGGTCATTGTTGTAAGCAGACGATTTTTTTTGATCGCGTTGAAGGTCATTGTTGTAAGCAGACGATTTTTTTTGATCGCGTTGAAGGTCATTGTTGTAAGCAGACGATTTTTCTCGTTCGGGTTGAAAGTCATTGTTGTAAGCAGACGATATTTTTTGATCGCGTTGAAAGTCATTGTTGTAAGCAGACGATTTTTTGATCATGTTAAAAGTTATTGTTGCGAGTTAGCAGACGATTACAATTTCTGATCACATTAAAAGTCATAGTTGTGAATAACCCAAATGATTTTACTCGCTTTTAAAACTGCTTTAATTAACTCATTTAAAAACACGTGGCAGATTGCTATAGAATACTTAATTATTATTAACGATTATTAAATTTTAAATACATCTTATTACATTTACAGTTTTAGTTTTAATATTAATTTCTTTTTCTCTTTCTAAGTACTTTTCTTTATTTGTTCCTTTATACTTGTCACTTTTTCTTTCTTTTTTTCTCTTCTCATGTTACTTTTAATCGCATAATCTCTTTGCTTTTAACTCTGCACAAGTGTCCCTGTTTCTAAGCAGGCTACGGTGTACCCGAAGTCCAACAAGGAAATGAAATCTATTTTAAAAATGTCTTATTTGCATAAGCCAGTAAAGCAGTAAAAAAAAAAAAAAAAAAAAAAAAAATCCCCAAACCTCCAACTTACTCTACACTAATTCACCCACGACAAGCGTTGCTCATTGGTAAAAGCCAAGGACAGAACACTCATATGGGTATCGAGGGAGAAGAGAAGTAGGTTAATTGTCTAGTTCACTGATATTGCCTCCGCTCTACCAGCCGAATATAAGTTTGCAAATACCTGAAGAATGACAATAAAATGTTCGCCTGTTGTCCTTCCTGGATACTCGTTAGAACAGGTTTCATTAGACAGATTTAGCTAAAAGGGGGCGCCACTAATTAGGTGTAGTAGTAAAGTTAAAGAGTTGCGCAGAATCTGGAAGTTTAGACAACTTCCTGATTCTACAGTGAGGTGGGGGGGGGAGGATAAGGAACAATAAACAATACCATTACTCGAGATGGAAGTTGGCCAACAATTTTGTCCACACTTCCGGTTATGAAATATTTTTTTACCTCTCCAACGGTTAACTTTGTTTACTTTAACCAAGCACACTATTACTTTAGTAATATTTTTTTGTTTTATATTTCAACAGATCCCGTATATTTTAGCTTTTTCTCTTATTTCACTTTGAGACGATGTAATGATACATATATTTTTTTATGAATTGTTAAATAAATTTAAAATATTACTTTTTAATGAATGTTTCCAAATTTAAAGTTTTAAAATAACTAAAGATTTTTAAAATAATCTCATACACCTTTATAAAATTAATATAATGTTACTACAATAAATACATGACAATATTATAGACTAAAGTTTATCAGTAGGTAATTTCACTGATTATATCACACACTTTATTACTTGATAAAAATTTCTTAAAAGTGAGGAAGTCAACTTCTACAAATTGCAACACCGACCGGAAGGACATCTGGCGAACATGTGTCTACCCTTTGATGGTAATAATACTGTATTTACTGAAAATGTTCTTGTCTGATAGGCTAGCGTGTGTGTGGTTCTTTAAATGTCTGAGAGTATCTTTCGAGACGTGGATTTTGAAACTTGGCCAACATTTTTGCTGAGGGATTTTCTTTCTTTTTTAGCCAAGGAGGAATCATTTAATTTTTGAACATTTGGCTTCAAGTAGAAGTGTTAAGGATAGTTTGGCTTCGGTTCAAAACTTGTAAGAACACAAAAATACTCTTTTAAATATTTCAATTTCTCTTCTTTAATACGTAATTGCGAAAATGAAAAAGATGTAAATACCACTAAATGGATTATTACGAATAAGACTTCATATTTCGGTGGGAATATTTCTTTTAAAACAAATTCAGATAAATTATGTGCTTTCCGTGAACTCTGCTATCTAATTGTAGTTTACAAACATGATTATAAATAATTTACACAAAAATAACAAAATAATTAATTTGTCACAAAATTTCCAATTATAGTTAGTACAGGGATTTGATTTCTTCCCATTAGAATAAGCCGGAGAATATTCAGAAGTCCGGACCACAAGCAAAAAAAAAAAACTTAATTGCATAATTACAAGAATATCACATCTTCATGTGTAGTAATAATTTTGGTGCATTTGATTTATTTCCACATTTCCTTATATAAGTAGAAATAGACCAAATTTAAATGTCTGTGCACAAATTGAGTCCAAATGGATCACAATATAGCTATCCCGCTGTTTTGTACTAAGAATGAATGTACAATATTAAGATTAGTAATAAGTCAAAAATTTGATAAATAAAATAATTAAATAGTAAATATAAATGCTGAAATATATTATTTTTCTTTTTATATATCTAAAATATTAAATTTAACTGAAGATAATTTAGACTTTATATGATACACCACTTTAATTTTTGCATACTGAATATGGTAATTTTCGTGTTAGCACTATGCGATCATACATATTTACATATTCATCTAATCGCATGAATAGAGTAACACATCAAGATTTATACCATATTCAGTTAGAACTTTTCCTCTCCAAGAATAATAAATAATGTTTAAGAAATATTAACTATACTAACGCAAAACCGTAATAATTTTCATCTTTGTATTCATTTTGTTTTTTTGAATAAGTCTTCTAACCTTTTTGATTAATGCAAAGAAATTCCGAAGAATAATAGGCTGTTAACAATTCTAGAAGCAAACCAAAATAATAATAATAACTAAACCTTCGGAAATTTATTGAAACGTGCTAAATTGGTTATAATTATTATTTTGAAAACTATCCTAATTTCATTAAAAACATTTTAACATCATATAAAAGGAACATATGGATAGGTTGGATTCAATTTATTGCGAATCGAACCTATTTGAAAAATGCTTAGAATGAATAGAACAAACATATTCCACCATGAAAAGTTCGGCAAACCCTTAATAAACATCTACATCCATCACTGAGGAGAAAGGAGATAACTACGCATGCGTATAAGTGGTCAGAGAAACTGTTGGTGATAATATATATTAACGAAAGAAATCCAGTAAAAAAAAAAGTAGAAGATAAAAGTCCACTGAAGCAACAAGCGGCAGAAATAAATAGGTTCATACATAATGTCAAAAAAGAAAGAAAAAAAAATCTTCGGGAGGTCAGTGAAGTTAGAGAAGGCACATTCACCCTTAAGGGTATCGTTTTTGCTTTTTTAGATCACCAACCCCTGCCTTATTAAGTTCACTAAAAGCTGCGGTCGAGAACCACTTAATTGTTTCATGTCCCGGATCTCCTTAACCCAGGGGGGGAGGGGGGATTGTCTCTTAAGGGGATAGTTTCGCCTGTCCAAACGCTTCAATAAGTCACCCTGAGCATCTTAGCGATTCATAGCACGTGGGCCATGACAGTCCTACTGACACACTGCCTAGTCTGGACAGGTTGAGCAGCATTGTTGAATGGATGGTGTAGGCTGGACCGCTCTCTTGCTGGCATGGGCAAAAGTAACTTACTCTTCTCTCTTTCTCTTCTTCGCATGAGCAGGTTTACGATGCTATAGAAAAAACGTGCACATAAAATGATCCCTTCATTACTTATCACCTTCGTTCACCCTTACCGATTGAGGTGAAAAGGTTAGTGTTTTGGCAAATGGGTTCGCCTTTAAAATCCGGGTAAGCATTTTGAAGAACCAGTCAACATACGTGACATTAATCAAAACGAAATTCCAGTGTGGTCAAGGGACGGAATAACAGTAGCCATTTATGTCACGTCGCTGAGCCGATCCCTGAACCCATCTTCCCCCCCATCCCTTAGTGCGTATAATAATAAATCACCACTTATTACCCAAAACCTTTAGTAGCCAAACAGTATGTTTACAGCCCACTTAGTTTAAACAGAGAGGTCGCATGCACCCCCGTAAGTTTTTACCCTTTAGTAGTATAGAGAGAGGGGATGTTCCTGCATTTGAGGGAGGGGGAGAACGCGTGTTCGGGAAATAAAGTTGTCAACTGAAACGCATACCACCTTCATGCCCCACATAGCGAATCTTTTACGTTTGAGTGCCCTCTCATGCACAACAGGGGTAGATTTAAGAGCGCACGCAAAGGCTGACGTCGAACAAGAAAAGGTGATAAAATAACATGTTGTATTATGTAAAATAATAGTAATATAGGAAGGAAATAATCTATCATCGGCACTTGAGACATATCAGTCTTAGAACGTATTTAAAAAAAATATTATTGGCGTGTTTAGGAGTGGGTTAGGCTTAGTTTGTCAAATATATCGCATTCGCGCTCTAATAAAGTACACAAAGACTATATTTGTGGTCCTATCACCATCGATATGGACTATTTGTAGTTAGAAAAGCAGAAAAAGAACGACACACACAGTCGTCTGCTTTCGGTGTAAACTCATTAACCACCCCGTCCGCCAAGTACACGCAAAAACAGGGCCAACCGCTGGTATAGAGACGCCAGTAGTATACTAGAGGTGCTAGCGCCTCCCCTGGCGTCTGTAACTATCGCGAAGCCCTCTGCTCTGTGATGCTGACAGGCAATCGTGGGGATAATCCAGCGTCTCCTTCGAAATCAATTATCAGGCCAGGGTACAAAGGAAACCTTCGTATGACAGGCTTGTTTGGCCGCTTGCCTTACAGCGCTTGGGCACTCCCTCGTCGTGTCACGCAGCGGTCTGCCGGTGACATCGGATTATAGGGCGCACACCACGAACTACGCCGGTTGAGGTTCCCTGTTTCGCTCAAGTCTATCCATCATACAGCGTCAAGTTGATGACGTAAACTAGCACTTTTAATCTCGAACCCGCTTCCTCAACATAAATAGTGGCACTACACTGCTGCGTGTTGATATTTGCCGTGTACTTTATACATTGAACGATTCAGGGGTCGGGAAAGGGGCTGTCGGTTGATTTCTTAATATGGGAGAAGGCCGATTGAAAATCTTTGAGTTCAAAATCGGTGGACCGTCTCAACGATACTTATAATTCGTTTATATTTCATTTTATCCACTGTAATAATAAATATACAGAGTCACGGACCCTCTTGTACACCCTCTAATTTGCGCATGCCTCATTTCGTATGACGTCATGTGTATGGTTTGTTTCCTTTTATATCGCAACATGCCAAAAACGTGCGCTGAAATATATAAATACAATGTTTCAACAAACAACTTAAATCCCAGAATGATGAGAGCGAAATCGTGGAAATAACATTCTTTGCGGAGAAAATATTCTTTGGAAAGGCTTAAGATGAACAACCCATCCATCAAATCCCAGTGAGGGAAGGGGATGCGATTACCTATCGAAACAATAAATGCATTGCAAAACGTGCATTGAAACCAAACGAAAAACTGAGTAGAAATAACCATATAGGGGGAAAATGGTAAGTTCGCTAGGCATAGATAGAATGAAACGCACAAAGTAAAATTTGCAACAAAACAATCCTTATGTATATATATATAAAATTTGCAACAAAACAATCTATTAAATAATTCCACGACGTTGAAGGGAAATGTCAAAACTTACCAAATTATTTTAATATAATAAAGTCATAAGTAAAACTTAATGGTGTTTTAGAAAAATTAAAAAAATCTTAAAACTTTTTGTTAAATAAAGTAAAATAACATTTTCTTTTATTAAAATAAATTTTACTTTATTATTTTATAAGAATTAATAAAAATAAGGAAGGAAAAAAATCTTTGTGAGAAGAAATGTCTGCTGAGACACTCTATTGTTCTCTCAACCTCCGACGAACATGCCAAGGACGGGAAAGGCCGCAAGTCAGATAAGGTCTTCAACCCTTTCAGTGAACAAGTAGCTCGGGGCAGACCGCTCAAGGTCATTGCCTCCCTAACCCTTGTCACCTATTACATGCTCCCTGGTCCTCCGGACTTCATCCTTCCTTAGCTGTCTCCCTTTTTTTTTTTATCCTTTTTTTTTTTTCTATTTGTTCTTAGAACTAATATGTTCAATCCCTTGTGGTTGGAATGTACCAATCCCTTCCCCCCTTATTACTTCCCCAACGCCTACCAGTCGAGGTTATTTATCCACAAGCAAGTGTTGTTGTTGTGCCCAACTATGCTGCACACCATCCAACAAGCCGTAGTGATGTGGCGTCAGTTGGGGGTGTTACCGGGGGCCAAACCCGACTGATATATCAGTGGAGAGAGTTGAAAACGAGCTTGTATGTGAACCTTTTAGCACAATGACATTGACCCTTGCAGTTGAAAAAAAAAAAAAAAGACCAGAAGCTGCGATTAGATGAGGGGGTGGGAAAGAGGGGTTCGAAACGGAAGAGCGCTTTCTTTGCGAATGTGAGAAACAGCGATATTAGTATAAAAGATTCTTACTTTGAGATTAGGGAGCGAACTGGGCGGGAAAGGAGGAATAATAATAGTCAAAAAAAAAAATGCTCAAATAGATTTGCTACTTGCATTCCACAAAGTTGAGGAAATGAAAGTATAAGACACCCGGTCATGAACCCATTTTCCGCCATTCCCTTAAGGGCTTTAGAGATGGGGCCATTGGCCGTATATTTGTTCTGAGGGAATGTCGGAGACTAATAAACTTGATCTTACTTCAGATCATCAGATGTCAAGAGATCAAGTGATGACATGAAAATGAAATTACAAAAAAAAATTCTTTAACAAATATATAAAAAAATTATTAAGCAACTATTATTCTGGATGAAAAATATCTAAAAATAAATTTATTTATAGTACAAATTTACAAAATTATTCAAGAATAAATAGAGAATATTATAGATCAAATCATATTTTATAGTTAGAAAAAACTTAAGATTTAAAAATTTACCAGAGAACTTATGAAAAGCAAAAGATTTTATTCTCACAAGCGCGCTCTTTCTCTCTCTCTCTCTCTGGTAAGTTTTTGAAACTCTTAATTAATTATTTATTTATTTTTAATATTTGGCTATAAAACAATGCTGGATGTAAAGTATCCTACATTTACTTTCAACTCTTTATTTCAGTAATACATAATCGTCCTTTTTTTTTTTAATCACCAAAATGAAAAATGAAAGGTTTGGAATAAAAAAAAATGAAAGGTTTATCAAATATTTTAAAAATATTTCTAAAAATAATCTTAAAATTTTAGAAATAAAAAATCGATCTAAAATTGTTTTTCTCAAAAAGTATGTTTTAAAGAAAGCATTTTTCTAAATATTTCTAAAATCCACCCAAATAATTTTTATATAATGAAAGAGAAAATTTTGAATCTTGCAATCACTTTTTTTAATGATGGTTGTTGGGAAGAAGAACTTACCGTGGGAGGGTAATGGATGGCAATGCTGTAGTTCTAATGAAGTTCTAACTGAGGCTCGGCTATTGCTGTTACCCTCCTGTCATGATAAGAGCTTTAATAGCTCAATAACAATGCTGGATGTCCCTTATCCCTATATCACCTTATCCCTACACTATATCACGATATCACCTTATCCCTACACTGTCCTCTACAGATAACGGGGAAGATGAAAAGCATTCTTGCTTCGCCCCTTTAAGCCAGTCCTTATAAGGACTTTTTTAATAGTAGTGTTAGCATGTTGGAAAATAAATCCTTTCAATAATTTTAATAGCATCCGAATCTAGAGAGAGCTGGATGCATAATCCACTCTTCAGTGTGTGCATATTATATTATATATTATATTTATCTATCCTTACATACAATTTTTGTATCTACATTATGACGTCATACAGCCATAGCATCCTCATTGTTTGGGTATATTTATTATTATTATTATTCCTGATACCTCCAAGGAGTCCAAAGACTCATCGCGGGAGGACACCAACTGTCTCTACTGCGAATCATCTCCATCAATGCCATCTACCGCCCATACGTAACAAGCCATATTATCATAGTCTATTGTATTAGCAAGTCCATGTGAAGGCGTTTTGCTTCTGAAATATTAAATAGACTTTTTTCGTTAAGTTTTTTCACCCTCCAATATTCGGTTACATTTTCAATCCAGTTTGATACTAAAAAAATCAAATTTGAATAAAGCAAAATTCTAATCGGTCGGCTATTATGACGTAGCTGCGATCAGATGGTCGGATTGGTTGTTATTATCATGTGTTTTAAGAGAATCAGAAAGCATCGTAGCCGTTTGTTACTATGACAAGGAGTTGCTAAAACATTTAGAGAACGTCATTTGAATTCAAAATTCAATCGAAAGGGGTAGAGACAGAGAGAAATTAATGAGAGGCCAGTATGTTATGCTAGCAAATTATCTGTGTTCTTGCTGACGTGTCTAATTTGCAGAATAGCTGCCGATGTGTTGGCTTACATGTTGTAGAAGGCTCTCGCGTATCGAGACAGATCAGTGTGCTGACAGTTTGCTCCTGAGACTATTGGATTTCTTGGATAAGGTTGACTTATTTGACACAGTGGGTAACATTACATGAAGTAAACGATTCTGTTTGTTTTCAGAATAGGATTACCAATTACAGAAAATCACTTCCAAAACAGTCCCATAACAATTTCAACACGACAATACCACCACAGGGTGCATGATTCGGAAGAAAGATTATTAGCCAGATGGATTGGGAGATGTTCAAGTATCCTCCGTCCGCTTCTTTCTGTGCAACCTCTATTGTCTGTGCTTCTCTGAAATTGGACTCAGGTGCTGATGTTTTCAATCCGAAGATGATAGTGGTTGAATCAGTTTCGCTGCCTAGAATGCAAATGAATACCTTCCGTGTTAAAAATCAGTGAAGGGTTTATAAGAGATCAGGGTTTTAGGGGGGGGGGGGAGGAGAAACGGAGCTATTTGGAGTTATGGATGAAGCAAATAAGCCTATGAAGTCAGTATATTATGGCTAATTAATTGTATGTTCTTCTAATCTGTTTTCCTTTTTCGGGGATGAAAAATCCGATTTTTTTTCCCAAGGAAAAAATTTTTCCACCACTATGTGAAACTGACTAACTCACTTTCCATTAAAGATTCTTCTTGTCCGAAACGGGATTCGAACCCAGATCTTTTCCACCCAGAGTTTCGTGGAAATGGACTGAGCTACAGAGGTTGTGCTAAAAAGAATTTCCCCTCCTCCGTTTTCAACTTGCAGATTTCTTATATATCAACTGTAGCGTCACCTGAATCTGAATAAGAACAACTAAATACACTGCAATCATATACCTGATTAGTGTTTAAGAGTGGGGAATATCGTCAGTCACCACATACATCGGATCAAATATTCATGTTAGAGCTTGACCATTTAAGAATATTACAAAATGTTGTCATGGTGGTCTGAGATTAAGTTTTTTGGTTATTTTAATCTCTAAAGAGTTTGGTCACTAAATGAACATATTAAATTTTACAGGGGATAATTTAAGTTTAAGCAATTAGTCTGTTTTCTGAGGAAAGTTGAATCCCACTTAGACCCACTTGCATTTCATACAGTTTGTATGAAATGCAAGTTTTTCTGATCCAAATAATGTTAACACTATGACACGTTATTCTCGATCGAACAATGATTGAAACCAAGTCGATTAGCGACTCTGAGACTTCTTTATGATTTGACAAAATAATAATAATAATAAAAAAACTTTGAGAGTGCTCCATAATATTTATTTGTTGAAACCTATTGGTCCGCACGGTTAGCCCAGTGGCTTTGCGCTTCGCAACCATATGCCTGGGGAAGGAGTGTCCTAGGTTCGATTCCCGTCGGTAATGTGAGGAGTTGAAGGATCTGCTATAGCCAAGTTAGCCGGTCTTGGGCGTGGATAGCAGAGTTTTTCCCCAGTTTATCCTGCGATTTTTCATCCCGCAAAGCAGGCAAACCGGTCTTGAGAACTCAACACTACAGACATAGGATACACAGGGACGTAGGGCTGACCACCTTTATCCTGTGAACGGTTTGAGGTCCGATGATTAATAAACCCTCGACACCGCAAGGTAAAAGAGGGAAAAGGAAGATGAAATGAGATGAAACCTATTGTCATCGTCCGGTGTGAATCCATAACTATTTCCTTAGTGGAGGTCTTGAAAAAATTCCATGCTTGATCCTTGGAGCAGGGATTCCGAACTATTTAATCCTTAGCCCACCAGGGTATTAATGTATTGTTAGGGATACAGTTTTTCATGTGGGGAAGGAGGGGGGGGGGAAGTTCGCATAAAGATATAAAATTGGAGAGGGGTGGTTAAAAAGGTGTTGGATTATCTTTAACCTCCAAAACATCTACAAGGCATGGCGAAAAGTCTACAAGATAATTGAGTAAGATTCTCTTTCTCTTTTGAAACATAAATTCGAACAATCTACCTTTCAAATCGAGATAGTTGCTTTTATCGTCTTATACAACTTTTCAGAATATTCCTCACTTGTTCGATAGAATTTGAATTTTGAGGAATTCACGCTAAAGACACACGTAAAAACTCACTACCAGCAACAGAATGTTGGCTTTTTTTTTTTATTTTTGATTCATGGATAGCGGTGGTATCATTCTAGAAGACCATCATCTACACAATAGAATATTCCAATCATACGCATCATCTAGTTAGATAACACACGTAGGTGTATTGACGTAATTATATGACCGTCAAAGGCAATCCAACACACACTGTGACAATCCAGCGCACCTGTGCCATTCCCAAAGAAAGCTTTGGGAATGGCACAGGTCACGACAGATTCGTCACCTATCACAAAAGTGATCCATGCAGCGCTAAACTGTCATGTTGTCATCTTCAAACTGCGTCCTCCTTTCCTGCTGATCTACAAAGAATCATTAGAAATTTGGATTCGAAGAAGTAAACAACTCGCTAATATTGTTCAGGAGTCCAAAAATCTGGACTTCTGACCAATGAATGACAAATTCCCTTTAATAGCGATATACGAAGTCTCCAAAAAAAAAAAAAAAAAACCTTCCTCCACTCTTCGTTCTGTTGCAACTCTTGGTGATAACCATCTACTATGAAAGAGAAATCTATTCCATCTGGGATTTGAATCATTAACGTATGATTTCAAATTCGTATGATTCAATCCAAAAGCTTCAATAACAATAATTGAAGCTTTTGGATTAATTAGCAAAGAAAAAAATTGACAGTAAGCTGCTGACAGATTATCAAAATCTTAAAAAAAAAAGCAAATAAGCAATTTGTTCAGTTATTAATTGATCAACGTAATACACTCACTTTATGGAGTTTCTTCTGAGTGAAGTTTGAAACAACAACAACAACAAAAAAAAAATCCTTTGTCAACTATTATCGTCATTTCGATCACTCAACTTCAGTTTAAAAGGCGATGCATGGAACATCGTTTCAAGGATTGGATTCATTTTTTTTTTTCAAAGAAAAAGATCCTTTCTTTCTTCAACCTGCCAATGCTTTCAACGGATGTGACATCATGTTTCCATGACAACCATTTCGCTTTCAGGAGCCCAATGATAAGATGCTTATGATTATTTCCAAATTCTGGTAAGTCGAAGTTAATACTATAATTTATTTTTTAAATATTATTTTAATAATCGGTGAGCTCCTGAGTGTTAGTTTCGTTAAAAAAAAGTACATTTATTACGAAAATGAAAATAAAACTGGAGAATTTTTTAATAAATGGTTGAATTAATCCGACACCATTTTTATATTAGCTAATATTATTTCTAAATGAGTCTCTTCATGCCATATTGATTATGTTTAAATCGATTATGTTTAAGCTGATTTTAGCTTAATTACTTCTTTAAATATTTCCTCACCGTCTTAATATTGATATATTTTCTGATTGAACCAAGAGGTATTTGTTTTTGAAGTGAACTCAACAATAACAGAACCAAAAACAAATTTTGTACTAATCATCCGCTTGCAAGTGGATGAAAATTCAAATCATTCAGGGGAAACACAAAAAAGTTTTCCTATCAACTGCATGGTATGTGTGTGTGTGGGCGCGCTCAGTGCATTGGAAATTTTACGACTTTTTAACTAACAGGTTTAAGGATTATTATTATTATTTTTTTTTTTTTCAAACATAAAACTTTATTTTAGGAGATGTACTGGATACTGAAAGTTATGAAATGTATTTGTCAGAACTAAAAATATTTGTAAGATCATAATTCGGCCAGCTTGGTTGGTAGAGTGATGGATAGCGTCTCCACTCTTCAACCAGTAGATCGAGGCTTCGAATTCCACCGTAGGTATGAATGTTTGTGAATGTCTTTAGATGGAATATGACATGCATTGTTATGAAACCATCACACTGCTTACTGGAGGTATGAAGTGGCTTGACTGTCGGGTGGGGGGGGGAAATTGATCTTTAGTCCATCCACGGTACGGTACATTTACACCCTTTATTGTGAGATTCACATAAAGAGGGGAAAAAAATCTCGGATGTTATCTAGCGTTTGATTTATTTAAGTATTTTATTAACTTGTTTTGGAAAACAAAAGCGTTCGATTAATATCCCTTATATCTTAAAAAAAAATTAATTGATCTAAAACAGATTTATGTTATAAAAAAATCAAAACATGCGTTACAAGTACGTTGTTGCACTCCTAACAAAAGAGACTCTTGTTTCAGTAACTTAGCGTCGCATTCCTAAGAAGTAATTTCATACTGAATATCATGCAACTGATAAAGTTGTCAAGAGTATTCATCCCTCCCCCCTTTCCCCGGCACAGTTGATGTAGGTGGACTTCATAGCCATAAAACAGACTGCAAATACTAACAAGGGGGAAGTTTAAAAGCCCGACCGCTTATATACAAGCTTTCTGTATACCCGCCAAACTAAACTGTTTTATTTATTGCTGATAAAGTGGGTAATAACTTGAATTCGGTGAGCTTTATTTATTCTTCCTTAACCCATCTTCTAGTTTTGACTAAATTTTATTTGCCTAACTTATATAGACAGATCAAATCCATAAACGATAGTCGCAACGGTGGCACGTGTTTTGGCATCAAATGCTTGACCTTTGAACAAGGGTCATTCATACGTATAGTTCGTTAAAAGCTTTCAGTAGCACCTACTAAAAGATACCGACTCAGATATGTAGAAACTTCCTATTACGTAATTGTTTCCTATGACCCTAGTTGGTGAGGTTATACAGTGGGTGAGTAAGAAATACTTCGACAAAAAAAATAAAATAAAATAAAAATAAATAAATCAACAAATACTAGCTTTTATTTGGCTGGTCATGTGCGGTAGAAACTGGACGCTGCTAAGCAACCAAGATTCTTCATTAATCTTGCCCTAATGCAAAGATACTATAACGTACTGTGGAAGTTTTTGAATCTTGTGGTTCCTTAGTAACCATATGAACCATTGATACATGGAGTTCGTGAGTGATCTCTGTTTGTGTCCTTCAAAATATAGTTGATGTGTGCTGCTATGATGAATGACTTATAATAGAGAAATCCCGGTATGTTTTTTATCGCTTCAATCATCAGGTGATCTGAAAGTATTGCAAATAACACTGTAGAATTGATAAAAAAAAAATAATGTCTTCATAATCACCGAGAAAAAAAAAATGTAAATAAAAAAGTAAATATGCCAAGATCTTATTACAACTATGATATACCGTAATAAGAATTTTTATTTTCTTAAATCCTAAGATTAAATTATATATAGTTTAAAAAAAATCTAACTATTAAAATATTGAATTCTAATATACTCACTGTCGTAAATAGATCTTTACTTGCATAATAGTAGAATGTTATACACACGAGATTGCTAAATTCCAACTCAAAAACTTGACTAACTGTTTAATCAAAATGCGCAGAATCCATGACGTCATAGTAGCTGTTTTTGTCGTTACCATCTAGGAATTAAAGTACTGACGTATGGACAATCACGTGTTACAGATATGCCATTTCAGATAGATGTGAAACAGACGACGCATACGTATAAGTGGAATTACCCAATCAACATTGCTTTCATAAAGAGTAGTAATATTTTTACTTGTATGATATTTCTTATTACTAAAAAATATATAAACGTAGTAATGTAGGCCAATTTTTTATATGTACATTGTAATCTAAATTTGTATCCGTTTCGTAGATTTATATTATTGTCTTCTTATTTAGGTCCAATCGGGTCTCAGTTCACAATACAACAGTGCTTAGAATAAGAAAAATTGATGAACAGTCTTCCCAAAGAGATTTTTATTAAGCTTCAATGTTTTCCAAGTAAGTATTTAAATTATGGATAAATAATTTTCTTTATTTGACAAAAGTTTACTTCTCGTTATGGATTTAATCTCTCTCTTTTTTTTTAACAACGTTTGTGGAAATTTTAATCTAAATGAAAAATTTTTAATTTCATAAAGTGATGACTAAGGGTGGTACGGACTGTCTACCGATTTCCAAAAGTTAGCATAAAGAGAGTTTAGTCTACTTACTCCCTATGAGGAATGAAAAGGCGTTAAAGGACTTGTTATTTTTGATTTTTTAAATATATATATATCAAATTTTCATTTTAGTTTTTAAATAATTTTAATTTTTTTTTTTTTTTCAAAAATTGAAATTATGACAAAAAAGTGAATTAAGGAAATCTTGGGAGTTTAATGCGATTCGATGCTTCGTCATATTTCTGAAGATATTTTCAGCGATATTTTGCTGTCATATTTAGAACTCCATCTGCCCTTACAGTTTTCCACGACGATGGTGAACTTCTTTTTATCATGAAAAAACAAATATATATATAAAAAAGAAATGCAGCAAGAATATTTTTAATCCCATGGTACATTCAGTTTCATCTTGCACTTGGGATTTCCATTTCGGATCATCCTGTCGATATTTTTTTTCAGAAATAAGAGCTTGAAGTGAACAGTCGGACATTATAATTGGATTCTGTCTAGACTTGATGCTCTCTCTCAAAAAAAAAAAAAAAAAAAAAAAAAAAAAAACTTATGCCCCCCCCCCCAAAGGTCTTGTTAATATCGAGTTCCCACAGATTTTTCGCTTATATCTATCATATCCAATATATAGATGAAATCCCATATATTTGCTTTTTCGTGGACAACACGAGCGATTAAAAATTGATAGATATTTTCAATACGTATCACCACATTCTTCCAACTTACAAAAAGACTTTTAGAAACTAATTTAACGCCTGTTGGGTGTTTGATCCCAAATATTTTCGGGACTTCGATAGATTTAAATCGCTAATAAAAGCATTCACTTCAACCGGAGTGTTAAAACGAAGTCTTGTACTTTATAGTTTTTGGGAAGTTACACCTACTCGTCTAACCATCTGAAGTCCACGCTTCTGGAGGATTTAAAAAAAAAAAAAGGAAAAAAAAACCAATTAATCAAATCATTGTATAGCAATTGTATTTTTTCCCTTAGCTTAGCTGTTATTCCGTTATTATTGCTAAGTGCACAGTGAGTTTTGATTCCTCATAGATTGTTGTTTAAATAGTGCCACAGTAATACTAATACGTCCGTTGCATTTGAGTTATTCCAACGCGCATGCGTAAAACTTTTCTTATCCAATAACATCTGTATATATATATATATTTTTTTTTTTTTAATTATCTTAAATATGCATTTTATTAGTGTTAATCCATTTAGGTTTATTTCAACAGTTGTATATTTAAAAAAATCCAAGCCAAAAAAAAAAAAAAATTGTATAGCGGTTAATACAGATGGGTTGAGGGATGAAAGAAAAGAGATGACAGATAAGCTTTTATGACAGAAAGATAATTAGACTGCCTGTTGAGACTGCCTTACGCCATAAGTCTTTCTACGTAAGCAGAAATCATTTTTATCTTTATTATTTTGTTTATTTTACCATTGTGGGAAAAGATCGATATGTCAATTAGAGTTATCGAGTGCTTCTGTCAACCAATGCAACATAAAGAAACCCCCCTCCGTAGCGTAAGCACGATGGCTGTCCAGACCTTATAAGTAACCCTGTCAGACAGTGAATTCCGTCAAAATAAATGCCACCAAAAATAATAGCAACTTAAGGCAAAGAACGGTTGCTCACTCCTAGCAGAATGGCGACAACAAGATATGGTCGGCAGCTGCCATTGACAGCGCTGCTCTCAGAGAGGCTGCATTAACCTCCCTGCTCTGTCCCACCGTTTGGTCCGAGGTAGCCCTCCCCTGCAGCCGGTGTGTTGAGGCGGGTTGTTGCTCCGGTGTGCGAGACGTGATAAATTATCACCACATCCTTGATCAGCCGAGTGCCTTTGCTAGAAGGAGTTCTGCGCGTGCTTCTTGGTAGCCCCTAAAGGAACGTTAGTGAAGCCATTTTTTTCCCTTTTTTTTTATTCTTTTTTTTTTTGAGTTTCTCTTTTCTGATAGCGAAGTGTCAGTTTTCTCATAAAGTTAAGTAATGATAGAAGTAAAGAGAAACTGTGACTCCATCGTTGATCTGCTAAAATCACTAGTAGCTACATCCGCTTCTTTCGTGCCGGTTATTAAAACCGGTGTGATTATTTAACCCAAAAGTTTTTTTTTTCTTTGTTAAAATGCTTCAGGGAGAAAGAAATCCAAGTAATTGAGAACTGAAACGCGTTGTTATACACATAAAAGATCTATTACCAAATCCTTGACATCTGTACCGACTTCTCTTTGTACCAATAATGATATCTAAACTTTAAGAATAGTTTAACTTTTTTTTTTTTTTTTCTGAAGCATATATATGACTTATTTGGACTGTCGAAAACATTTGGTTAAAATTTGAATATAGTAAAAAATTCATTTTGAATGGATACATAATTTCAGAACTCATATTTTGTAATCAGTAATGAATACCAAAAATTGATTTACTGAAAAAAAAGGAAGCTTAAAAAATAAAGTTACTCCAATAAAAAGAAAGCCGAACTGGGAAAAAATTAATTACCCCCCCCCTCGAAGAAATTAAGCTCAAAAAATGGATTTAAAAATAGAAAGACGAAACTAAAAAAAAAAAAAGATGAATGTTCGGGAATTTATGCACGTAAAATAGATTTACTAAAAAGTGTAAAAAAAGGACGGTATGAAGCTCAAAAAATGAATTTATTCCAAAAAGAAATACAAAGCTCAGAAATGGATGCTCAGAAAAAAAAAAGACGAAACTCAAAAATGATGAATGTTCGGGAATTTATGCACGTAAAATAGTTTTACTAAAAAGAGTAAAAAAGGAAGGTATGAAGTTCAAAAAAGACAAAGCACACATATGAATGCTCAAAAAAAGAAAGACGAAGCTCAAAAATGATGAATGTTCGGGAATTTATGCGCGTAAAATAGTTTTACTAAAAAGAGTAAAAAAGGAAGGTATGAAGCTCAAAAAAGACAAAGCACACATATGAATGTGCTCAAAAAAAGAAAGGCGGAGCTCAAAAATGATGAATGTTTGGGAATTTATGCACAAAAATAGATTTACTAAAAATACTAAAAAAGAAACGGATGAAGCTCAAAAAATGAATTTGCTCCAAAAAGAATACAAAGCTCAATGAAATTAATTTCATTTCATTCAGCTCAAAAAATAGATTTATCCAAAAAAGAGCGGAAGCTTAAAAACAAATTTACTCAAAAGAAAGATGAATTCTAAAATTAATTTATTCAAAAGAAAGATAGGCGTTCTTAAATGGGTTTCGCAAGTAATAATTGGTTATATTTAAATTACTTCAAGACATCCATCTAACCGAATCAGCCTTTATCTGTTTAATTGCGTTCTGTTTGTTTAAGCAACTGTAGCAGCACTGTGAAAATCTTTGTCCGTGATAAAGTGCAAAAGATAATGCACGGAATTTTTTTTTTTTTTTTTTTTTTTTTTTTTTTTTTTTTTTTTTTTTTGTTGTTGTATGAGTGTCGAGTAAAAATAAAATAAAATTTCCTTTTTTCCAATTGTCCTTAAATAATAAAGTATTACGCAACACTAACGCACACACATCCATACCCACCCAAAAATAAATTAACATACGTTGTCCATTTAAACATGTAATTCAGTAAAAGGACAAACACATGCAATTACTTTATAATACAGTTTTATAAGGCCTGCTTAGCAAAGCGATACAGACTTCATTACCATAGAAATTAGCCCTAAACGACAAATTTTTGTTGCTTTGATCGCAACATTAAAGTAGCAGCCAAAAAAAAAAAAAAACTTACAGCATCTGCAACTAACGCAGAAGAGTATAAATACATCAATTGCACCATGACTCATTATGACATCGACCGTGGGTTACGAGAGATAAAAAAAAAAAGAAGAAAACAAGAGATGTTTGTAAATCTCTCTCAATCATTTGAGTTAGAGACAAAAAAATGATTTTAAACGTATAGAGAAGTAAAAAATGGGATAAGGTGGGAATTTATGTACCGTCCTTTTCGACCTGTGGCTTTGTTTATTTCTTTTTTAGCTGTCTGGCTCGATTCTTCTTTCTCTGTCTGTTTATCCTGTCGGTAGAGGTCCCTGTCTCTCTTTGTGTGGGCCTATTATCTTTACGAACATGTCACCAGTAAACTTTGACACCAGGTGTCAGCACCGGTTATACTGCAGCATTTTGCTAAGGTATTAAAGTAATGGTGTCAACTCAAGTCAATAAATATTTAAATACTTTATTCACCTACATTTCATTTTTTTTTCTTTTTTCACTCGCCGTAATAGTTTCTATTTGGGGTATCAGCAAGGGAAAAAAAAGACGTCTGCCCTCTTTAACGCATCAACTATTATTGAATGTGTTAGCATCTGTTTTTGGTAGCTTGCCCTCTCTCTCTCTCTCCTTCCGCCCTCGTAGCATCAAGGTCAAATGTTGCGTGTGCGTCCGGTGGCTTCTGCAGACAAAGAATGTTAGGTTGAAGAGCAGCCAACAGCTCCCTCCTCGTAAGATGCCCAAGGTTAAAACACGACCTACCCCTAGAAGTAAATGCATGGTTCAATTTTTACAAGGAATGTATTTAAGTATAGTTGAGAAAACAATCAAGGTGATTACAAATGAGATTGGGGAATAGTTCTTTTTATTCTAAGTTTGACGGTGGACTGACCCATAATCGACACCAAGATGGGTGCAGATTTTCTCTCTTTTTTTTTTTTTTTTTTTTTTTTTATGATTTAAAAATGAGTAGGACGTCAGACCATTCGTACAGGTCTGGTTGCCTTGTATCCAACGTACCTCAATCACAATTACCAATCGCTTTTCTTTAAGGCGTTGGCCAAAGGTGGAACCCATACAGAAGCATCTGCTAACAGAGTTTATCCAGGAAGAGGGGATAATGAGGGAAGGGGGGGGTTTAAAAACAGGTGCATTTCTTGCGAAAATATCACTAATCATTTGAGCCAAAAAAACCTTAAAAAATCGCGGCCTGGATTTGAACAAGGAAAATTTCATATACGCCAAGAAGTCTCAGATGAAAAGAAGGATGCGTTAGTATCATTGTGAAAAAGAAAGTGCTTAACCCTTTCGGAAAAACTCATATGCTTAAGATTACCATTTTGTTTCTTTTCTCAATAAACATATCAAGAAACTGTATGTAGGCAAAGTAAACATCCTATACAGGTCAGGACAAGAATACAGTGTCATGAGAGGATACTTGCACGTTCTTCACACCAAATGTGTAAAGAATCATGCAAGCAGATAGTAATTTTCATAAGGAAGAACTCTTTTTCCTCCATATCTAATTTTTGGACCCCCCCCCATCTCTTAACTCATTTCCACGAAACTAGTTTGGACTCTCCTGTTACATTAACCCCAGCTCTTTCTCCAACAACCTTTAGTATTGTCTAAAGAGTCTATTACTATGATTTAATACCCAAAAATGTGGTCAGGTTGTTAGAAGTAGTGGGTTTAAAATGTCAGCCAATCCCTCTTTATCACTACATAGCTAAACCTGTTTTCGAACTTCGTTACCCCATTCTGACCGAAATACTGCTTGTTGTAATTACGTATAACATTTCGGATCATATTTCGAGTTTGTAGGCGTATACAATCTATTGAAATAGCTACGCAACCCTCTTCCCCACAAGTGTAAATCATTCTTATGGCTATTGCAATTGTCTTTATAATTAGGAAGACGTTATGAGGCAGTTAGTAATTAAATATCTAATGATATGGTATTTTTTTACGTCTAAATATTTGTGATGTTGCCCTGGATATGACAACGAGATGCTAATTACACCGTCTTTGACAAAGAATGGTCAGGATACATTCATAAAAATTGCAAATCCCCCATCCCCTACGCACTTCCACATAGAGTAGAACAAAAGACGGTTAGGTACTAAGTGTGTGTGTGTGTGTGTGTGTGGGCTTATATGAATTAAATAAATAAATTTTATTTCGTTTCTTATTAATTTTTATTTCGTTTACTTGAAGTACTGCTTTAATTAATACTTAATACTTTTTACTACTTTAAAGTATGAAATATATATAGTAGGCACTTGAAGTAGTTTTGTAAGTGCCATTTACTTCGGATATTCTTCAAGTATTTTAAGTAAATACCAAGACAAATTCAAGTATGTTCTTTGACTATTAGTAGGTGCTTGTAATACGCTTCAGAATTTCTGGTAGCAAATATTCACAAAGTGCTTTAAGAATTTAAATCAAGCAAAATACAGTACTCTAGAGTATCTTTTAAAGGCAAGTATTCTAAAGTACTTGATGGAATAAAAAAAACAACTGATGGCAGTCATAAAGAAAGCACTTTAGTCACAGAGTTATTCCCATAATAATATTTTAGTGACTTTATAGTCACTCACATAATAATGTCACTAAAGTATTATCAGTGACTTGGTTACATAATAATACTTCATTGACGTACAGAGTCAATCGCATAATAATAATACTTCAGTGACTTTACAGCAAATAACAATAGGTGTACCTAAAGTATTATGTGAGTGATTTACAGAGCCACCGACATAATAGCACTTTTGTGACTTACAGTTACTGACATAATACTTTACTCACTGTCCGCGCGGTTATCCCAGTGGCTTTGCGCTTCGCAACCATATGCCTGAGGAAAAGTGTCCTAGGTTCGATTCCTGTCGGAGACGTGAGGAGCTGAAGGATCTGCCATAGCCAAGTTAGCCGGTCTTGGGTGTGGACAGCAGGGTTTTTCTCCCCGGTTTTTCTGGGGTTTTTCATCCCGCAAGCAGGCAAACCGGTCGAAGACACACACGCGGATTACAGTCAGGAATATTGACCCAGTCATAGGTCTGATTCGTCAACTATGCCGGTTCCGGACCCCAGATAAAATTTGGGGGGGGGGGACTTAGATGGTGCTGTACATTCCCGTAAAAAGGAACTTACGTTGTACCATCACGCGGAAATTAATTAATTACTTTACTCACTCACTTACGGCTCCTGTAGTACTAAGACTTAAATAATACTTTATCTTATTCCTACTTCCTAGTCTCTAATACTGGTTTTCCAAAGTACTTCTGGTATCAAATAAATTTTTACCTGATACTTGGTACTAGAAATACTTTGAAAACCCAGTATTTAGGAATGTATGAAGTATCAAGTAAGAATAAGACGAAGTATTATTTGTCTTAGTACTTCACATATTATGTTAGTGACTGAAGTATTATGTTTTTGTTGTTACTAACATTAGTTATTGTTTTTTTTCGAATAATGTTATTAAATATTAATTTAGTTATCGATATTATCATCAGGAATGTTGATGTGTTTACAATCTTTGCAGTTTGGGTTCCGATTATCTTTTATCCAATTAAAAAAAGGATTTGTCGCCTACATGAATAATTTTGAACTGTAATCTTCTAAAAAAAAACAAAATTATCTTGGTGTACATACTCAGCCATAGAATATGCCGTATGACACACGTAGCAAGAATTATTTAGACGGATGTAAACTGGGTACAGACAGTATTAAAAAAAAGTTCAC